>NC_057813.1:698584038-698901960 GCF_018294505.1 Triticum aestivum
AGTTTGTCTTGTCTTGTGATGAATGTCAAAGAATTGGTAATATTAGTAGACGTCAAGAAATGCCTATGAATTATTCTCTTGTTATTGAACCGTTTGATGTTTGGGGCTTTGATTATATGGGACCTTTTCCTGCCTCTAATGGATATACACATATTTTAGTTGTTGTTGATTACGTTACGAAGTGGGTAGAAGTTATTCCAACTAGTAGTGCTGATCATAGCACTTCTATTAAGATGCTTAAAGAAGTTATTTTTCCAAGGTTTGGAGTCCCTAGATATCTCATGACTGATGGTGGTTCACATTTTACTCATGGTGCTTTTCGTAAAATGCTTGCTAAGTTTGATGTTAATCATAGAATTGCATCTCCTTGTCACCCACAGTCCAGTGGTCGAGTAGAATTGAGTAAAAGAGAGCTCAAATTAATTTTGCAAAGAACTGTTAATAGATCTAGAAAGAATTGGTCCGAGAAACTTGATGATGCATTATGGGCCTATAGAACGGCATATAAAAATCCTATGGGTATGTCTCCGTATAAAATGGTTTATGGAAAAGCATGTCACTTACCTCTCAAACTTGAACATAAGTCATATTGGGCTATTAAAGAGCTCAATTATGATTTCAAACTTGCCGGTGAGAAGAGGTTATTTGACATTAGCTCACTTGATGAATGGAGAAGACAAGCCTATGAGAATGCCAAGCGGTTTAAAGAAAAAGTTGAAAGATGGCATGACAAGAGGATACAAAAGCATGAGTTTAACGTAGGTGATTATGTGTTGCTTTTCAACTTTCCTTTAGGATTTTTGCAGGAAAACTTCTCTCTAAATGGGAAGGTCCTTACGTTATCGAGGAGGTCTATCGTTCCGGTGCCATAAAAATCAACAACTTCGAAGGCACAAATCCGAAGGTGGTGAACGGTTAAAGAATCAAACATTATATCTCAGGTAATCCTATAAATGTTGAAACTAATGTTATTGAAACCATAACCCCAGAGGAATACATAAGGGACACTTTCCAGAACGTTTCAGACTCTGAAAAGGAATAGGTATGTGGTACGATAAGTAAAACGACTCCAAAACAATTATAATAACATTTTTTCTCTGTTTTGGAATATTTCAGAAAATAGGAAAATAAGAAGTAGTCCATGAAGGACATGAGGCGTCCGCGAGGGTGGAGGGCACGCCCTACCCTACTGGGCGCGCCCCCTGCCTCGTGGGCACCCCGTGTGCTCTCTGGACTCCATTTTCTTGCATGATACTTCTTTTGGTCAGTAAAAATTCATTATATAATCTCCCGAAGGTTTTGACCACCGTATCACGCAAAAATCTTCTGTCTTTGTTTTGAGCTGTTTTTCTGACAAATCTACAGCACCTTGACGTCTTCAAGCGCTCCCAAGGACAATTTTTTCGAGAGGGTCATCAACCCCTATCTCACGGAGGTGCTGCATCACCCTCAAACCATTGAGATGCGTGAGGGGGTGATGCACATCCGTGATGTGGAAGGACCAAGGAGTACCGGAAGCGTGGAGACAAAGCTCGAAGTAATGGAACAACAAGTTTTCAAGTGCCAAGGGATGGTGGAGCGGGGACTTAACGCCAACCAGATGATGATCGCGGAGTTCACCAACAACCACAAGATGGATGCCAGGAACATTGGGGAGACCATCTTCAAGCTTCATGAGAAAATCGAGCACCTCCAAGCCCAGATCTATGACCTGCAAAACCAAAACTGTGAGTATGAATATAGATTCAAGAGGATGAGTATGGCTGCAGATTTGAGGATCCGGAGACTCGATCATCCTTCTATACATGACTTGAGCATTTATTGTCATATTGCTTTGCATGATCGTAAGATAGCTAGAATGATGTTTTCATGGTTTGTCCGTTTTTTGATGTCATTGCTATGCAAGATCATTTCACATCCCGGTACACTACCAGAGGCATTCATATAGAGTCATATCTTTGTTCTAGATATGGAGTTGTAAGTAAATAAAGTGGGATGATCATCATTATTGGAGCATTGCCCCGTTGAGGAAAGGATGATGGAAGCAATGATTCCTTCACAAGTTGGGATGAGTCTCCGGACTTTATGAAAAATAAAAGAGGCCAAAGAAGCCCAAATAAAAAAAGAGACCAAAGAAGCCCACCAAAAAAATAATAATAAAACAAAATAAAAAAGAGAAAATAAAAAAAACTGAGAGAAAAAGAGAGAAGGGGCAATGTTACTATCGTTTTACCACACTTGTGCTTCAGAGTAGCACCATGTTCTTCATATAGAAAGTCTCTTGAGTTTCACTTTCATATACTAGTGGGAATTTTCATTATAGAACTTGGCTTGTATATTCCGATGATGGGCTTCCTCAAATGCCCGAGGTCTTCATGAGCAAGCAAGTTGTATGCACACCCACTTAGTTTCCAGTTTGAGCTTTCATACACTTATAGCTCTTAGTGCATCCGTTGCATGGCAATCCCTACTCCTCACATTGACATTAATTGATGGGCATCTCCATATCCCGTTGATTAGCCGTGTTGATGTAAGACTTTCTACCTTTTTGTCTTCTCCACATAAACCCCCACCATCATATTATATTCCACCTATAGTGCTATATCCATGGCTTGCGCTCATGTATTGCGTGAGGGTTGAAAAGGCTGAAGCGCATTAAAAAGTATGAACCAATTGCTCGGCTTGTCATCGGGGTTGTGCATGATGGGAGCATTTTGTGTGACGAAAATGAAGCATGGCCAATCCATATGATTTTGTAAGGATAAGCATTCTTTGGCTATGTTATTTTGAGAAGACATAATTGCTTGGTTGGCATGCTTGAAGTATTATTGTTTTTATGTCAAATCATAGACTATTGCTCTGAATCACTCGTGTCATGATCAAGATTATGCTAGGTAGCATTCCACATCAAAAATTATCTTTTTATCATTTACCTACTCGAGGAAGAGCAGGAATTAAAATTGGGGATGTTGATACGTCTCCGTTGTATCTATAATTTTTGATTGTTCCATGCCAATATTATTCAACTTTCATATTCTTTTGGCAACTTTTTATACTATTTTTTGGACTAACATATTGATCCAGTGCCCAGTGTCAGTTCCCTTTTGTTGCATGTTTTATGTTTCGCAGAAAACTCATATCAAACGGAGTCCAAACGGGATAAAAATGGACGGAGAATATTTTTTGGAATATTTATGATTTTTTGGAGGAAGAATCAACGCGAGACGATGCCCGAGGGGGCCACAAGGCAGGGGGCGCGCCCCTGACCCTCGTGGGTACCCCGTAAGGCGGTTGCTTCTCTTCTTTTGCCGCAAGAAAGCTAATTTTCAGATAAAAATCTGGGCGAAAGTTTCAATCCAATCGGAGTTACGGATCTCTGGATATATAAGAAACAGTGAAAGGGTAGAATCTGAGAACGCAGAAACAGAGAGAGACAGAGAGACAGATCCAATCTCGGAGGGGCTCTCGCCTCTCCCACGCCATGGAGACCATGGACTAGAGGGAAAACTCCTCTCCCATCTAGGGAGAAGGTCAAGAAATAAGAAGAAGAAGAAGGGGGGCTCTCTCGCCCTTGCTTATGGCGGCGCCGGAACGCTGCCGGGGGCCATCATCATCACTGCGATCTACACCAACATCTCCATCACCTTCCCCCATCTATATTCTGCGGTCCACTCTCCCGCAACCCGCTGTACCCTCTACTTGAACATGGTGCTTTATGCTTCATATTATTATCCAATGATGTGTTGCCATCCTATGATGTCTGAGTAGATTTTCATTGTCCTATTGGTGATTGATGAATTGCTATGATTGGTTTAATTTTCTTGTGGTTATGTTACTATCCTATTGTGTCCTCCGTCTCACACAAGCGTGAGGGATTCCCGCTGTATGGTGTTGCAATACGTTCATGATTCGCTTATAGTGGGTTGCTTGAGTAACAGAAGCATAAACCCGAGTAAGGGGGTTGTGGCGTATGGGATAAAGGGGACTTGATGCTTTAATGCTATAGTTGGGTTTTACCTTAATGATCTTTAGTAGTTATGGATGCTTGCTAGAGTTCCAATCATAAGTGCATATGATCCAAGAAGATAAAGTATGTTAGCTTATGCCTCTCCCACATAAAACTTGCTATCGGTCTAGTAAAGTAGTCAATTGCTTAGGGACAATTTCACAACTCCTACCACCACTTTTCCACACTCACTATATTTAATTTATTGCTTCTTTACCTAAACAGCCCCTAGTTTATATTTACGTGCTTTTTATTATCTTGCAAACCTATCCTATCACCTACAAAGTACTTGTAGTTTCATACTTGTTCTAGGTAAGGCAAACACTAAGCGTGCGTAGAGTCGTATTAGTGGCAGATAGAACTTGAGAGAATATTTGTTCTACTTTTAGATCCTCGTTGGGTTTGACACTCTTACTTATCAAAAGAGGCTACAATTATCCCCTACACTTGTGGATTATCAAACCCATGATAAAGAATTGCCTAGTAAGGATGAAATTATTGGTCTTGCTTCGTACCTCCTACTGATCCTTTAGAACAATATTTGCTAGACCATGAAAATGATATATTTATGAATGAAAGAAGGGAAATAGATAAGGTATTCTTTAAACAGGGTCCTATTTTGAAACACAACCTGCCTGTTGAAATCTTAGGAGATCCTCCACCACCCAAGGGTGATCCCGTGTTTGAGCTTAAACCATTACCTGATACTCTTAAATATGCTTATCTTGATGAAAATAAGATATATCCTGTTATTATTATTGCCAAACTTTCAGAGCAAGAAGAGAATGATTATTGAAAACTCTGAAGAAGCACCATGCTGCTATTGGATATACCGTTGATGGTCATTAGTCCTACTCTATGCCAACACAAAATAAAATTGGAGGAAGACGCCAAACCAGTTGTTGATCACCAACGACGGTTAAATCCTAAGATGAAAGAAGTGGTAAGAAAGGAAATACTAAAGCACCTTGAGGCAAGTATAATTTATCTCGTTGCTGATAGTCAGTGGGTAAGTCCTGTCCATTGTGTCCCTAAGAAGGGAGGTATTACTGTCATTCCTAATGATAAAGATGAATTGATCCCGCAAAGAATTATTACAGGTTATAGGATGGTAATTGATTTACGCAAATCAATTAAAGCTACTAAAAAAGATCATTACCCTTTACCTTTTATTGATCAAATGCTAGAAAGACTATCTAAACATACACATTTTTGCTTTCTAGATGGTTACTCTGGTTTCTCTCAAATACATGTGTCAGCGGAGGATCAAGAAAAGACCACTTTTACTTGCCCTTTCGGTACCTTTGCTTATATATGTATGCCTTTTGGTTTATGTAATGCACCTGCTACCTTTCAAAGATGCATGATGGCTATATTATCTGACTTTTGTGAAAAGATTTGTGAGGTATTCATGGATGATTTCTCCGTTTATGGATCCTCTTTTGATGATTGTTTGAGCAACCTGGAACGAGTTTTGTAGAGATGTGAAGATACTAGTCTTGATTTGAATTGGGAGAAGTGCCACTTTATGGTTAATGAAGCCATTTTCTTGGGGCATAAAATTTTTGAATGAGGTATTGAAGTAGATAAAGCTAAGGTTGATGCTATTGAAAAGATGTCGTGTCCTAAGGACATTAAAGGTATAAGAAGTTTCCTTGGTCATGACGGGTTTTATAGGAGGTTCATTAAGGACTTTTCTAAAATTTCTAGGCCTCTGACTAATCTATTACAAAAAGATATTCTTTTTGTCTTTGATAATTGGTAGAAGCATTTGAAATACTTAAGAAAGCTCTGATTTCTGCACCTATTGTTCAGCCACCTGATTGGAATTTACTTTTTGAAATTATGTGTGATGCTAGCGATTGTGTTGTAGGTGTTGTTCTAGGACAGAGATTTTTGCAAAAGAATGATTCAAAAAACTTAGTTTTAGTTTTCCACAGAAAGCATTTCGGATCTACCGATTTTCAAACTCGGTGATACCGAAGCAGTTTTGGAAACCTGAACTAGTGAACTCGGTAAGACCGAGTCACAGTTCGGTGGCCCCGAGACTGCTAGGGTTTCACAAAGTTCTAAAATTGGTCACACTGATTTGTAATTCTCGGTCATACCGAGACTTACTATTGCAATGGCGTTAGCCAAATTGGTGGGACCGAGTTTTTTAACTCGGTGGGTCCGAGATGGTTTCGGCGGAAACCTAACCCTAAATTTTCGAATCACATCTATTCTAAGGATCGTTTTGACTGGATAGGAGTGTTTCAATCGTGGCAAGATGCATTACGAACACAATGTGCTGAGAATCAGACGAGGATAGCACTGTGATCGAGTTCATACCCTAGCTTGGCGATGAACTCGCTACGGCGGCAACGGTGGAGAAGAATTCCGTTGACAGCGGCGGAGACCAGCGACAGGAGGCGGCTGGCGACGAAGTCGACGATCCGTAGGCCTAGTAGGCAGAGCGAGCTATGCGCGGGTGAGGAGTTTTGGAGAAAGTTTTCCAAAATTGGCCCATGAGTATATATAGCCCGACACTGTCGGTGTGACCGAGTGGAACAACTTGGTGGCACTGAGATGCATAACTGTTAACAGTTACAGCAACTCGGTGTGACCGAAAAGTTCAAATCGGTTGCACCGAGATGGAAAACCTAGATCAACTTAGTGATCTCGGTAGGACCGAAGTGGAGGAATCGGTCAGACCGAAAATCACAAAGAAGTTTTGGAAGTTTAAGTCTATGACGAATCGGGGATTCTGAGTGCTCGTACCACCGAGTGGTTCGAATCTGACTTGATCAAATTTTGTGATGTAGCATGAATAGAGTTTGAGACGAGAAAAGCATAGATAGCTAGAGAAGGTTCTTAGGCATTCTTGTCCATCCACTTGGCCAAAGAAAAAGAATCCAATCAATCAAAACAACAAGTGGATGTCCTCGAATGAGCAAAATATGCAACCAACATGCTCACACAATAAAATGACAAATGAAATATGTGACAAGTATGCACAACCAATTCTAGCATATATCAAACAATTTGCGATGACTAGGTCATCTATATATGAGTATATTGACTTAGGAGTCAAATGAGAACATTTGATCATAGGTCATACTCATCGTTTAAGCTCAAGTGGGGTTTCCACTTTTACATAATACATTGATTTGTTCACACCATTAGAATTTCTTTGACTAAATTCTTAGAGTTAAGCTCCCCCTAGATGTGAGATCCCCCCTTAGAGGGATGAACTAACCTTGGGTTTTGTCGATGATGACTTCATGTAGGTGTTGAAGATGTGGATGCTCAATGTTGATGTAGATCATTTGGAGCAATCCTTTGGAGTGAGTTGCACTTTCAATACCTACACGGGTTAGTCCCACAAGGAACAAACAAGAATATCCATAGACATAGAGTGATGCACACACAAAATGATGTCCACGAAAACATTAGGTTACCTTGTCCCTTGCCTTACCAACATGAGGGTTTGTGACTCCTTGAACTAGTGCAAGATGTGGAAGTTGATTGCACTTGTCCTTGCCATAATGATATGAGTGAAGAATGTTGGTGGAGTCACCCTCAAGAACTCTCTAGTTCTTCTTCTTTGGGATCCACATCATCTTGATGGGAATCCTTGGTGTAGTAGTTGTGCTTGATGAAGTAGAACTTGACGTAGTCTTGGGAAACCACTTGACCAAGGCCTTAGGTGCTTCTTCAAATGCATCAATCTCCTCTTAAAGCTTGTCCTTGCCTTTTTTCTTGTGGTCTTGTGGTGGAAGATCATCTTGTGCTTGTGTTCCCTTGAAGGAAGTAGGATCATACTTCTCTTGTTGAGGAACAAACTTCGTCTTGGGGTATTGATCTTCTTGCCACTCAACTCCACTGGCATTGAACTTTCATTCAAAACCAACACCTTGATTCTTCCGGTGCCTTCCTTGCTTGCATACAATTTCCTCGAATTGCTTACTCCCGGCAAGGCTCTTGTATACACCTTTCTCTATAATTCCCTTCAATAAGCTATTTTCTTGCTCAAGTATAACTTGGCTAAGAGAATCATTAGTGGAATCAAGAGAACTACTAGAAGCAACAATATTGGATTTAGCATTGTTATTGTTACTACTAGAGGAAGAATATTTCTTGTTCTTGTTACTAGAGTTGACTTGAGGCATGTAAGTAGATAAGAGTAAACGCTTGGCAATATAAGAAGAACTTTTCTTGCGAAGATCATCATTGATTGCCTTTAAGAACTCATGCTCTTGCTCAAGATTGAGTTTTTCAAAGCGTAACTTCTCATGAGCCCTTAAAAGTTCTTGATGATTTTCGAAGATAGTTTCATGAGCTAGCTTAAGAGTGTTTAGTTCTTTAGTTAGAAGCTCAATCTTCTCCTTATCATTGTCATTCGTTTTATCTTGTTTAGCATGATTAATTGACGTTTCATAATAGTATTCATCACTAGAGTTGTCAATAAGTAAATCATCATCACCTAGCAAGTCATCTTCATCACTATTGAAATCAACATACTCGGGATGAGTTACCTTATGGCCTTTAGCCATGAAGCATCTTCCAATTCCTTCATTTGGTGATTCAAATATGTCGTAGGAGTTGGTTGACACAAGTGCTAGACCGGCAACACCTTCATCTGGAGTATGTTCGGAGTCAGAGTGATAGCTTCTCTCAGAGTGATGTTCAGAGTCGGAACCGGATACCCATTCACCAACATGAGCTTGATGTCTTCGTTTTGTGTAGCTCTTTGATGACTTGTCCTTCCTTTCCGAATCCTTGCGTCTCCGTGAGGGTCTTCGTTCATAACGATCATCTCTACTCCTCTATATTGGTGGTGATTCTTCTCTTCTACTTCTTCTTTTTGGAGAATCTTCTCTTCTTTTGTAGGGTGCCGTACACTCATTGGAATAGTGTCCGGGTCTCCCAGAATTGTAGAAATTGCGCTCTCGACTGGAAGATCTTTTGTCATTGTAGGACCTTGACTTAGAGCTTCTTTCTTTGCTTCTACTCTTGTAGAATTTGTTGAAATTCTTCACCATTAAGCTCAATTCTTCATTGAAGGTTTGTTTCTCACTTGATGATGTGGGGGCTTCACATGAGGCTTTGTAAGCACCACTTGACATCTCATGAGCAACAATTCTACCAATGACCTCCTTTGGCTTGAGATTCTTGTAATTGGGCATCATTTGAATCAATGGGCACACGGTATCATATTTTCCATCCAATGCTCTTAGGATTTCCTTGATGATGAATCTGGCGGTCATCTCTTCACTTCCTAAGACGGCAATCTCATTTGTGATAAGAGCAAGCCTAGAGTACATTTCAGCGACACCTTCACCATCCTTCATTTTGAACTTGTCAAGCTGACTTTGGAGCACATCCAACTTGGATTCTTTGACGGAGTCGGTACCTTCATGCATATCAATCAAAGTGTCCCAAATTTCCTTTGCATTCTCAAGACGGCTGATTTTGTTGAATTCTTCGGGGCACAAGCCATTGAAGAGGATATCACAAGCTTGAGCGTTGTATTGCAGCATCTTCAACTCATCCGCGCTAGCTTTGCGGTTCGGTTTTATCCCATCAAAGAATTCACCTTGCAAGCCAATACAAACAATAGCCCAAACAGCGGGCTATGTCTGAGAATATGCATTTTCATCTTATGCTTCCAACTAGCAAAATTTGTGCCATCAAAGTAAGGATCTCTACGGTGATAATTTCCCTCGCTAGACGCCATACTCTCCTAGGTTGTGAAACCAAGGCTATGATCACCAAAAGCTATGGAAATCAAAGCAAATGGAGATCAAAGCTCTAATACCACTTGTAGGACCTTGAAGTATGTCTAGAGGGGGGGTGATTAGACTACTTGACCAATTAAAAACTTAACCTTTTCCCCGTTTTAGAGTTTGGCAGATTTTAGCAATCTTTGGACAAGTCAAGCAATCATCAAAAATTCAAGCAAGCATGCAAAGAGTATATAGGCAGCGGAAATTAAAGCATGCAACTTGCAAGAAAGTAAAGGGAAGGGTTTGGAGGATTCAAACGCAATTGGAGACACGAATGTTTTTGTCATGGTTCCGATAGGTGGTGCTATCGTACATCCACGTTGATGGAGACTTCAACCCACAAAGGGTAACGGCTGCGTGAGTCCACGGAGGGCTCCACCCACTAAGGGTCCATGAAGAAGCAACCTTGTCTATCCCACCATGGTCGTCGCCCACGAAGGACTTGCCTCACTAGCGATAGATCTTCACGAAGTAGGCGATCTCCTTGCCCTTACAAACTCCTTGGTTCAACTCCACAATCTTGTCGGAGGCTCCCAAGTGACACCTAGCCAATCTAGGAGACACCACTCTCCAAGAAGTAACAAATGGTGCGTTTATGATGAACTCCTTGCTCTTGTGCTTCAAATGATAGTCTCCTCAACACTCAACTCTCTCTCATAGGATTTGGATCTGGTGGAAAGAAGATTTGACTGGAAAGCAACTTGGGGAAGGCTAGAGATCAAGATTCATATGATAGGAATGGAATATCTTGGCCTCAACACATGAGTAGGTAGTTCTCTCTCAGAACTGGTAAGTTGGAAGTGTAGGTTTGTTCTGATGGCTCTCTCCACGAATGAAGAGTAGGTGGAGGTGTATATATAGCCTCCACAAAATCTAACCGTTACACACAATTTACCAATCTCGGTGGGACCGAATCAACAAACTCGGTCGGACCAATTTAGTAAACCTAGTGACCGTTAAGATTTTCGGTGGGACTGACATGCAACTCGGTTGGACCGATATGGTTAGGGTTAGGGCATAAAGTAATCTCGGTGAGACCGATTACACAAACTCGGTGAGACCGATTTTGGTAATTAGCTAACCAGAGAGTTGGTCAGGTGAACTCGGTGGGACCGATTCGCTCTTTTCGGTGAGACCGAAATGTTACGAAAAGGAAACAGAGAGTTTACATTGCAATCTCGGTGGGACCGATCGCTCACTTCGGTTAGACCGAAACGTTATGAAGGGAAACAGAGAGATTACAATCCCATCTCGGTGAGACCGAGATCCCTATCGGTGAGACCGATTTGCCTAAGGTTTGTGACAGTGGCTATGACATTTGAACTCGGTGGCGCCGGATAGAAAGAATCAGTGTGACCGATTTTGACTTTAGGTATAGGTCATATGAGGATGTGAGGAAGTAGTTGAGGGTATTTGGAGCATATCACTAAGCACATGAAGCAAGAGGCTCATTAAGCAACACTTCATCCCTCCTTGATAGTATTGGCTTTTCCTATAGACTCAATGTGATCTTGGATCACCAAAATGTAAAATGAAGAGTCTTGAGCTTTTGAACTTGAGCCAATACTTTGTCCTTGATATTTTGAGGGATCCACTTTCATCATCCATGCCATGCCATTCATTGAGATTTCCTGAAATAATAGTCTTGGAATAGCATTAGCTCAACGAGCTATATGTTGTTATGAATTACCAAAACCACCTAGGGATAGTTGCACTTTCAGAGACTGACTGGAAAAGGCATGCTTGGAGGTGAGATAATAATATGCAGGGACGGATATTCTTGGTCTCAAGCACACTACACAGTTCTACAGAACTCTACCTTGGTGACCCCTTATGTCGATGAACACAAGAACAGTCTGCGCTCCAAACACCCGGAGCAATGCGACGACTGGATTACATGTGAACACATCAGGACTTTCAATAGTTGGTTGGAAACACGTCTCAGAGGTGAAAACACTATTTGTGAGGAGTTGTACTCGTTGTCCAGGGGACCATCTTCGACTGTAATGATTTGGAAAGGATACGAGATAAATGGGAATACATTTTACACGATCGCCCAAGATCAAAAGAGCACCAACCAAAACATCGGTGTGCGCTTTGATACAGCCACCGAGAGGGGGAAGGACACATATTATGGTTACATAGTGGATATATGGGAACTTGACTACGGAGTAGATTTTAAGGTCCCTTTGTTTAAATGCAACTGGGTCAATCTGTCAGGAGGCGGGGTACATGTAGACCCACAGTACGGAATGATAACAGTGGATCTGAACAATCTTGGGTACACTGACGAACCGTTCGTCCTAGCCAATGATGTGGCATAGGTTATCTATGTGAAGGACATGACTACCAAACCGAGAAAAAGAAAAAAAATAAGGAAACGAATACATCATACGATGAGCCAAAGCGCCACATAGTTCTTTCAGGAAAAAGGGACATTGTGGGAGTGGAGGGCAAGACAGACATGTCCGAAGATTATGAAAAGTTTCATGAAATTCCTCCCTTCAAACTTAAGGCTAACCCAAGCATCCTGATAAATGATGAAGATTATCCATGGTTACGGCGCAATAAGGAAAGGACACAAGCATAGAAAAAGTGAAGACTTTGTCCACAACTATTATGATGATACCATGTCCACTTTCAACCTTTTCGTAGTTCATTTGAAATGCCTATTTTAACACACAAGTTTCCGTATGAAATCCTGATACTTCGAAAGAGATTGTCCATTTTGGACATGAAGTGCATCCAGTTTTTGCCGTAACCCACTCAAATTTCTTGCACATGCTATCTGGATGAAATGGTGATACCATGCCAAGTTCCAACCTTTTCAGAGTTCATTTGAAATGCTTTTCAATTTCAGGGTCTTATAGCTCAAAATAATTAGTAAATGCATGAAAATAACAAATGAAGTCAGAAAGGGTTGAAAATTGATGATGTGGCTTTGAATGGTGCATTTTGAACACACAAAAAGTCAGGAGTTCAAATAAGTTTAAACAAATGAAATCCCTGTGTAACAGATGAGTTTCCGTATGAAACCCTGATACATCGAAAGAGATTGTCCATTTTGTACATGAAGTGTATCCAGTTTTTCCCATAACCCTCTCAAGTTTTTAGCACATGCTATGTGGGTGAAATGATGATACCATGCCAACTTTCAACCTTTTCAGAGTTCATTTGAAATGCTTTTCAATTTCAAGGTCTTATAGCTAAAAAAACCAGTAAATGCTTTTATAAAATTCTAATAGCAAAAGGAATCAAGTAAAAAGCTTTTATAAACCTCTAGTATTTTTAAACTAAAATTATATAAAATTTATGCAACTAAAATTATCAAAGTATTTTCTGTTCAAAACATGAAAAGCATAAATAATTATCATAAAGAATTTTTTGTTAGAAACTTTAGTAGAAAAAAGAATTGTCATAAAGATTTTTTTGATAGAAACTAAAATAACAAAATCTGTTTTTCAATATAATGATAAAATGCAGTAATATTAAAGAGCAGGAAAAAGAATCACTCCAAATATATTTTTATAGTGAAGTTATTCACAAACTAGTGATTCACACAAATTTCAAAGAGTTAAATTTGGAAACTAATGGAGTAACAGAAAGATTATAATTATTCTGAGCTAAAATAAAAAATAAAAAAAATAAAGCAATAATCAAAAGAAAATAAATAATTCCCACCGCACCGCGCTGTGCGAGGCCTTTAGTCCCGGTTGGTGCCACCAACCGGGACTAAAGGGGTGCATTATTCCCAGTTGGTGGCACAAACCGGTACCAATGCCCCCCCTTTAGTCCTGGTTGGTGGCACCAACCGGGACCAAAGGCCTCTGCTTCCCGCCCTTTGGGCTGCTGAAAAGAGGCCTTTGGTCCCGGTTGGTGCCACCAACTAGGACTAAAGGTCGCATTAGTCCCGGTTTGTCTCACGAACCGGGACCAATGCGTCGTCTATAAAACTGTCACTCGTCAAAATTTCGTTCAATTCGTTCTTCCCCGCCCCTACGCAGCCAGGCTGCCCGTCTCTGCCTCGCCGTCGCCGTCGTCGCCCCGCGCCGTCCCACGCCGCCCCGATGCCGTCGCCGCCCCCCACCCCGCGCCCCGTCCCCCGCGACGCCGCCGGCCCCTGCCCGTTGCAGCCCCGCCCCGCACCACCCCTCACCGTCGACCGTCGCCGTGCCGCCCCTCACGCACCGTCGCCGTCGCCGTCCCCTGCCCGTCGCCCTCCTCGCGCCCCTCACGCCGTCGCCATCCCATGAGGTTGAATTTTGCTAATTTAATTTGATGTATAGTTAATTTAGATGTGTAGTAATTTAGATGTGTAGTTAATTGAGTTAGATTTTGTTAGATTTTTTTGTTAGATGTGTAGTTCATAGATTTTTTTTCATATTGTGTAATTTGTTCATATTATTGTGTTAGATTTTTTTCTGTTAATAGATTTTTTTGGTGATATTATTGCTGAATATGCATGTTTGTATGTTCATATATATGCAAAGATCGATTATGTCATTTTTTATGATTTTTTCTGTTCATAGAATTTTTATGATTTTTTCTGTTGTAATTTTGTTCATAGAATTTTAATGATTTTTTTGTTCATAGAATTTTCTTTGTCAATTTATGTATATGTTCGTATTGTGTATGTGTAGGAAAATTGTGTATGATGAAAGTCATTTATGAATATGTTCATATTTAGAAGAGAGGAATAAGGAAAATAAGAAGAGAAAGTGTTTAATATAATTAGTTAGAAAAATAATAGAACTATAGTTAAACTAGTTTATTTTTAGTAAGTACTACTTTATTTTATTTATAGTAAGTGCTTAATATATAGTTGAACTAGCTAGTTGATTTAATAAACAATTTATTTTACTATAGTAGTAGTTTATTTTTAGTAAGTACTACTTTATTTATTTTATAGTAAGTGCTTAGTAGCTGAACTAGTTGATTTAATTAATAAAATTACATTATTTTACTATATATAGAAGTAGTTCCTGCATCGACGTCGACGATGCCTATCCCGCATCCTCGTCGTCGACTCGGCGGTGGAGGGCTGCTTGATCAGGGCCATGTCCGGGACTGGGCTCCGCCGGGCTGGTATTGGGAGGTGCTACCTTCCGGGGGGCGTAGGTTGGTGAGGAGCCAGCCCGTTGTTGACCCGATCCTTGTTTGGTGGCGGTCGCGTGGGCCAGTGATGGTGCCAAGGCTTCCGGACACCGCGGAGGTGGTACATCACCGTGTCAGCGAGGAGGACGAGCACGTCCGTCTCTACATGGTGGCGTTGGAGGGCATGTTCGATAATACCTGGCAGGTTCGTCAGGGATCTCACTGGAGCTATGATCCTGTGATGGTTCGTTATCTTTGGGTGTCCACCACCCGCGACGATACCCGTCGGGCGCTACGTTTCTAGCTGTATTAGCGATGCTATATGTATGATAGTATTCGAGGAGTATTCATGATAACGACGATGTACGGACACAAGAGATGATGTACTTTTGCTTATAATTGAATGCATGCTAATTTGAATACTACTTTATTTAACGATTTGGTTTTGCTTATTGAATGCTCATATTGGAAAAGTACTCCTACTTTGAATGCTAAAATTGAAGAGCACTCTATGCAGAAATCTAGGACCCCCTCCATCATTCACGCCATCATGGGGGTAGCTTCTCCTTCATTCCCGTGTGCTAGATAATTTGGTGTAATAATGCACTCGGGAATGAAAGGAGGAGCTAGCATCACCGATAGTCAACCCGTGATTAATAATAATGATCTAATTTAGGTTTTTTAGTACATATATTTAATTGTAGGCCGGAAATGTCGTACTCGGACGACGAAAACCGCCGGGGGGAGTGCGACTGGTGCCACGACGACCGAGGTATGTGCGATAGGTTCCTTGAGCTGGGCGAAGATCGGTGCTTCAGCATTAAGCTCGAGGAGACCTTCGATGTTGAAACGGTACGCAATGACGACAATAATTTTTTTCGTAATTAAGCACGACTTCAACTATTTTAACGTGTATTTTTCATCTTTTCCAATTCGACTAGCTTATCCCATGCTATGCAAGACGCTATGTCTTGGAGAGGAGGGGTTTTGAAGACCATGAAAGTATGGAAACCAAAAAATTCACTGAAGGACCCATCATGGTGTGGATTTTGAAGTAAAGTTGTACAATGCTGAGAGTGTAACCCATTTTGGTTGCAAAAATTGGGAAGCACTTTGCAAGATGTATGGTTTTGATGAGGGTATGCTTGTCACCATGGATCTTGGTGATCCTACAATCCAGCAAGACAATATGGACATTTGGGTCCTTGTGGATACACTTCCAATTCTTCCCCCATGTGAGCTTCTCAAACATAGTTATTAAGTAATTTATATTGTTTATTTCAAAATAGTTGACAGCTTATTTCCATTGACAGCTTATTTTTATTCTTCAAAGAATGTGCGGAAGATGGTAGACAAAACCCACTACACCGATGGCTCCAAATTAACTTATAAGGAGAAAAATCATCTGATCTCATTTTGTACTGATCTTGAGAATTACAATATCTACAATCGAACTCCTCAATATTATGGTCAATACGTGCCACTAGTGCACATGTTGAACTACGGTAACTACCATGGAGATACCCTGGTAAGATTTGTTACTATTACGACATCCGTGCATCTTTTTGCATACTTCTAAAACTAGTACATCATTGCTAACTACAAAGTTATTACTATATTTTTCAACAGATAATCCCGAATGATTGTGTGCCTCATCTGATGTATATGAACGGTCGCCTTGATGTTTTGAACATACAACCAGGTCGTCCTACGAATCTCAACTGTCCATACTGGATTTCTAAAAGAAGTGGAGACATGACAATCAAAGAATGGAAAAAATGTATGGACAGTCGTAAGTCGCTTCTTTGAAACAAAAGGAAGCGAAGCAAAAGAATTGGAGACAGGGTGATCTCCATTCTTCATAATGGAGAGTCAGGGTCTATATTGTTTTATGCTATTTTACCTTAAGGGTGTTTAGGTCCTACCTGATACTGATGATCATGTGCTAAGAACAATTATGTAGGATTGGGTTCGATGACTATGAGGATGATGATAGTATGACTTGTTATTAATAACGAGTAGAAGTTGTATGAAGATGCATGATTAGTAGGACTTGTTATTATATATGATGATGTATGATGCGAGCATGAGTTATTATATATCAGCGGGTGAAATGAACATAGCAGTAGCGTTGGTAAACCAAGGACGAAGATATAAGAGAGGACACTTCTCTCTATTATCTAGCTAATAACAACCTAAATTAACCCCCAAAACCCCAAAACCAGCCACTTAAAAAAAACCTCAGCTCTAGCCAGCTGCTGACGCGTGGAAGCCTTTTTGGTCCCGGTTTATGTCACCAAGCGGGACCAAAGGCCCCCTTGCCTGGGCTGCCCGCAGTGGCCACGTGGAGGCCCATCTGTCCAGGTTCGTGTAAGAACTGGGACTAAAGGGGGAGGGCACTAGTACCGACCTTTTTGTCTCAGTTCTTAAACCGGGACAAAAGGCCCTTACGAACCGGGACAAATGCCATGTTTTCTACTAGTGACAAGTGTGAACTACTCTGGAGATGGCTCCAACGGCTCTGGTACGGCCTGGCGATGCAGAGGGCTTTGGGGGTGGTGTTACGGCGGTGGGCGCTGGCCCTGGCGTGTCAGAGGAATGGTCGGAGGTGCGCGCGTCGGGGCGGCCGGCGCGCCTGCCTCCGGCGTCGTCTTCGGGCGTGGCAGCGTCTCCGGGCTGGTCGGGGAGCAGATTCTAGGTGTTGGCAGAGGTAAGCGATGGCGAGATCTCGGAGGCGGAGGACGACGAGGGCGCTTCTAGGCATGATGGCAGCGTGCTGCCATTGGTCGGAGTGTTCGTGGCACGGGCTGAGGAGCTTGGGGGATCTCTCAAAGCCGGATGGCCCAGCGCGTTCGCGCCCGGCGGCCGTGGTGCCTGACCAGGGGTGTCGTGCCGAGCATCGTGGCATGGCGCGTCATGGGCCTTGAAGGCACGGGCGTCACGGGCGACTGCAGGTGGAGAGGTGGCCTCGCCGTCGGCGGCTGCTTCTTCCCTGTGTGCTCTGGTGCCTGCGCCGGCATCGGAGGCAGTGCCCGTTGTCGTGGTAATAAGTCTGATAGTAAGTATAGGGGGTACAAATGAGGAGGCAAGGTCCTAGCTGCGTCAAGATTGTACGCAAGTGCTTACGAGTTCAGGCCCCTCTCGGAGGAGGTAAAAGCCCTACGTCTCGGTGCCCGGAGGCGGTCGACTGGATTATATGAGTGTGTGTTACAGGGGGTGCGAAGCCTTGTCCCAGAGGAGGGGGTGGCTTATATAGAGTGCGCCAGGACCCCGGCCATCCCCCGTTACCAAGAGTTCAATGTACATAAAGATGGGGCTTACTGATAACGCCAGCCATAAGTGCCTTTACTGACCTTAAAGACTACAGAGTGAATGCTTGACCGTTGCTGTTCTGAGTGACACCTGGTCGTCAGTAGGTCGAGTGGTTTCTTGTATGTCGAGTGATTGATTTGTCGTGTGACTTCAGGAAGGAGGGGTACCCGGGTGGTTGATTGGTCGAGTGGATTGCACTCAATGCCTTTATTGGGAACTCCCTGTTGTCTCTTGAGCTTCTTTGCTTCTAGGGTAGTGACCTTGGTTAGGGTGTATAGGTCAGGCCTATGACCGTACCCCAGGTTTATATCATCATCACCCAGGGCGGCGGTGTGATGACCCACAAGTATCGGGGATCTATCGTAGTCCTTTCGATAAGTAAGAGTGTCAAACCCTACGAGGAGCAGAAGGAAATGACAAGCAGTTTTCAGTAAGGTATTCTGTGCAAGCACTGAAATTGTAGGTAACAGATAGTTTTGTGATAAGATAATTTGTAACGGGTAACAAGCAATGAAAGTAAATAAGGTGCAGCAAGGTGGCCCAATCCTTTTTGTAGCAAAGGACAAGCCTGGACAAGTTCTTATAATGGGAAAAGCGCTCGAGAGGACACATGGGAATTATCGTCAAGCTAGTCTTCATCACGTTCATATGATTCACGTTCGTTACTTTGATAATTTGATATGTGGCTGGACTGGTGCTTGGGTGTTGTCCTTTCTTGGACAAGCATCCCACTTATGATTAACCCCTATTGCAAGCATCCGCAACTACAAAATAAGTATTAAGGTAAACCTAACCATAGCATGAAACATATGGATCCAAATCAGCCCCTTACGAAGCAACTTATAAACTAGGGTTTAAGCTTCTGTCACTCTAGCAACCCATCATCTACTTATTACTTCCCAATGCCTTACTCTAGGCCCAAATAATGGTGAAGTGTCATGTAGTCGACGTTCACATAACACCACTAGGGGAGAGACAACATACATCTCATCAAAATATCGAACGAATACCAAATTCAAATGGCTAATAATAGCAAGACTTCACCCATGTCCTCAGAAACAAACGTAACTACTCACAAATCATATTCATGTTCATAATAAAAGGGGTATTAATATGCATTAAGGATCTCAACGTATGATCTTCCACCTGATAAACCAACTAGCATCAACTACAAGGAGTAATCAACACTACTAGCAACCCACAAGTTCCAATCTGAGGTTTTGGTACAAAGATTGGATACAAGAGATGAACTAGGGTTTGAGAGGAGATGGTGCTGGTGAAGATGTTGATGGAGATTGACCCCCTCTGGGTGAGAGGGTCGTTGGTGATGACGATGGTGATGATTTCCCCCTCCCGGAGGGAAGTTTCCCTGGTAGAACAGCTCCGCCGGAGCCCTAGATTGGTTCTGCCAAGGTTCCGCCTCGTGGCAGCGGAGTTTCGTCTCGTAAGCTTGCTTATGATTTTTTCCATGGTAAAAGATTCATATAGCAGAAGATTGGCACCGAAGGGCCACCAGAGGGCCCATGAGGTAGGGGGGCGCGCCCCCACCCTCGTGGCCAAGGTGTGGGCCCCCTCTGGTGCTTATTTTGCTCAATAATTCTTATTAATTCGAAAAATGACTTTCGTGGAGTTTCAGGACTTTTGGAGTTGTGCAGAATAGGTTTCCAATATTTGCTCCTTTTCCAGCCCAGAATCCCAGCTGCCGGCATTCTCCCTCTTTATGTGAAACCTTGTAAAATAAGAGAGAATAGCCATAAGTATTGTGATATATCGTGTAATAACAGCCCATAATGCAATAAATATCAATATAAAAGCATGATGTAAAATGGACGTATCAACTCCCCCAAGCTTAAACCTCGCTTGTCCTCAAGCGGAAGCCGTTATCGAAAAATATGTCCACATGTTTAGAGATAGAGGTGTCGATAAAAATAAAATACGGACATGGGGGCATCATGATCATTCTTCTAACAATAACATATATATATATATATATATTGTCATATGATTTCTTATGCTCAAGTAACAATCTATTCACAATGTCAAGTATGAATCAGAAACTTCATTGAGAACTAACAAACTATAATCTCAGTCATTGAAGCAATTGCAATTTATCATAACATCGGAAAGAGTCAAGAATAGAGCTTTTTCGCG
Source organism: Triticum aestivum (assembly GCF_018294505.1). NCBI lineage: Eukaryota > Viridiplantae > Streptophyta > Magnoliopsida > Poales > Poaceae > Triticum > Triticum aestivum. The sequence goes on from NC_057813.1 coordinate 698,604,370, forward strand.
AGTCCACATGCTCAACTATCATTTAGTCTTCTACAATTGCTAACACTCACACAATACTTATGGTTCTGGAGTTTTAATCGGACACAGAGAAAGATAGGGGCTTATAGTGTTGCCTCCCAATGTTTCACCTCAAGGGTAATGTCAACAATAATAGTTCATGCTAACTGACATCCAATTGGATATATATGTCAGGATCTTTCCAACATGGGGTGCTTTCCAAAGGATAAAATGAAAAAGGGAAAGGTGAAGTCACCTTGACTCTTGCATAATGCAAAAGACATAAAGTAAAAGATAGGCCCTTCGCAGAGGGAAGCATAGGTTGTCATGTGCTTTTAGGGTTGGATGCACAAAATCTTAATGCAAAAGAATGTCAATTTATATTGCCACTTGTGATATGAACCTTTATTATGCAGTCCATCGCTTTTATTACTTCCATATCACACGATCGTATAAAACTTATTTTCTCCGCACTAATAAGTCATACATATTTAGAGAGCAATTTTTATTGCTTGCAACATGACAACTTACTTGAAGGATCTTACTCAATCCATAGGTAGGTATGGTGGACTCTCATGGCAAAACTGGGTTTAAGGATATTTGGAAGCACAAGTAGTATCTCTACGTGGTGCAAGGAATTTTGGCTAGCATGAGAGGGAAAGGAAAGCTCAACATGTTGGACGATCCATGACAATATACTTTAACTGAGAAGTGCCCATTAAGTTGTCTTCCTTGTCCAACATCAACTCTTTAGCATGTCATACTTAATGAGTGCTCACAATCAAAAAATATGTCCAAGATAGTATATTTATATGTGAAAACCTCTCTTTCTATATTACTTCCTATTAATTGCAACGATGACCAAGTCTATGTTTGCCAACTCTAAACAACTTTTAAGTATCATACTCTTTATGTGTGAAGTTTTACTATCCATAAGATCAATATGAACTCTTTTATTTATCTTCATTCTTTCTATTTTCTCAAGATCATAGCAAGATAGCAAAGCCCTTGACTCAACACTAATCTTTAGTATATAGCTCACAGACTCAATTACATAAAGGGATCACAAAGCAAAAATCAAAGCTAATTCATACCAAAACTTTATTCTACTAGATCAAGATATTAGCAAAAGGATCGAACTAAGTAAAATGATAAAGATAAGAGTGTGATGGTGATACGATACCGGGGGACCTCCCCCAAGCTTGGCAGTTGCCAAGGGGAGTGCCCATACCCATGTGATTATGTCCTCGGAGGTGGTGAAGAAGGGGTTGTTGGTGATGTAGGTTTCTTCCTTAATTTTCGCTTGATAATGGCATTTTGCTCCCTTAGATCATCGATCTCCCGCTCAAGGCTTAATATCTTTTTGCATAGTTCCTATTTGTTTTCCTGCAAGAGACGAAAAGGGATAAACTCGATCTTGGGCTTCTTTGCCCTATTAGGGAGGCTTGAATTTTTAAACTCCACAGGCATGTCCCCAGGTTGAGGTAATGGGACTTCATCTTTATCTGAGCTCGTCTCCTCCTTTCTCTTAGGCTCATAGTCTTCTTCTTCCTTAGTGGTCCAGCCACCATGCTCCAAGTCCTCGTAAACCTTAGGGTCTGCAAGGTAATCGGCCACATAGCTTTCTCCCTCCGAATCCTGGGACGACATATTGCTCTAATCTGCGGCAGAAACAGCTCGAAACAAAGACAGAGGATTTTTGCGTGATACGGTGATCAAAACCTTTGGGAGATTATATAATGAATTTTTACCGATCAAAAGAAGTATCGTGCAAGAAAACGGAGTCCGGAGAGCACACGAGGTGCCCACGAGGCAGGGGGCGTGCCCAGAAAGGTAGCACGCGCCCTCCACCCTCGTGGACGCCTCGTGTCCTTCCTGGACTACTTCTTATTTTCCTATTTTCTTAAATATTCCAAAACGGAGAAAAATTGCTATTAGAATTGTTTTGGAGTCGGTTTACTTACCATACCACATACCTATTCCTTTTCGGAGTTTGAAACGTTCTGGAAAGTGTCTCTTATGTATTCCTCCGTGGTTACGATTTCGATAATATTAGTTTCAAAATTTATAAGATTACCTGAGATATAATGTTTGATTCTTTGACCATTCACCACCTTCAGATTTGTGCCTTCGAAGTTGTTGATTTTTATGGCACCGGAATAGAGAGAAGTTTTCCTGCAAAAAATCTTAAATGAGAGTTCAATAACAACACATAGTCACCTACATTGAACTCACGCTTTTGTATCCTTTTGTCATGCCATCTTTTAACTTTTTCTTTAAACAGCTTCGCATTCTCATAGGCATCTATTCTCCATTAATCAAGTGAGCTAATGTCAAATAACCTCTTCTCACCAGCAAGTTTGAAATCATAATTGAGCTCTTTAATAACCCAATATGCCTTATGTTCAAGTTCGAGAGGTAAGTGACATGCTTTTCCAAAAACCATTTTATACGAAGACATACCCATAGGATTTTTATATGGATTTCTATAGGCCCATAATGCATCATCAAGTTTCTTGGACCAATTCTTTCTAGATCTATTAACAGTCTTTTGCAAAATTAATTTGAGCTCTCAATTACTCAACTCTACTTGACCACTAGACTGTGGGTGATATGGAGATGCAATTCTATGATTAACATCATACTTAGCAAGCATTTTACGAAAAGCACCATGAATAAAATGTGAACCACCATCAGTCATGAGATATCTAGGGTCTAGGGACTCCAAACCTCGGAAAAATAACTTCTTTAAGCATCTTAATAGAGGTGTTATGATCAGCGCTACTAGTTGGAATAGCTTCTACCCACTTAGTAACGTAATCAACAACAACTAAAATATGTCTATATCCATTAGAGGCAGGAAAAGGTCCCATATAATCAAAGCCCCAAACATCAAACGGTTCAATAACAAGAGAATAATTCATAGGAATTTCTTGACGTCTACTAATATTACCAACTCTTTGACATTCATCACAAGACAAGACAAACTTACGGGCATCTTTGAAGAGAGTAGGCCAATAAAAACCGGATTGCAATACCTTATGTGCAGTTCTATCTCCAGGATGGTGTCCTCCATATGCCTCGGAGTGAAACTTGCGTAGGATCTGTTCTTGTTCATGCTTAGGTACACAACGTCTAATAACACCATGTACTCCTTCTTTATAAAGGTGTGGGTCATCCCAGAAGTAATGTCTTAAATCATAAAAAACTTTTTCTTTTGCTGGTATGTGAAACTAGGTGGTATAAATTTAGCAAAAATGTAATTAGCATAATCAGCATACCATGGAGCAGTACGAGAAGCATTTATGACAGGTACTTTCTCATCAGGAAAGCTATCATCAATAGGTAGTGGGTCATCAAGAACATTCACAAACCTAGACAAGTTGTCTGCAACGGGGTTCTGAGCTCCCTTTCTATCAATAATATGCAAATCAAATTCTTGGAGCAAGAGGGCCCATCTAATAAGTCTAGGTTTAACATCTTTATTTTCCATAAGATATTTAATAGCAGCATGATCAGTGTGAATAGTTACTTTAGAACCAATAAAATATGGTCTGAACTTATCACAAGCAACTACAACTGCTAAGAACTCTTTTTCAGTGGTAGCACAGTTTCTCTGGGCAGTGTCTACAGTTTTACTAGCATATTGAATAACATTTAGTTTCTTATCAACTCTTTGACCTAGAATAGCACCTACGGCATAATCGCTAGCATCACACATAATTTCAATGGGTAAATTCCAATCAGGTGGCTGAACAATAGGTGCAGACATCAAAGCTTTCTTAAGTATTTCAAATGCTTCTACACAATCATCATCGAAAACAAAAGGAATATCTTTTTGTAATAGATTAATCAGAGGCCTAGAGATTTTAGAAAAGTCCTTAACGAACCTCCTATAAAAACCGGCATGACCAAGGAAACTTCTTATATCTTTAATGTCCTTGGGACAAGGCATCTTTTCAATAGAATCAAATTTAGCTTTATCAACTTCAATACCTCTTTCAGAAATTTTATGCCCCAAGACACTACTGGAATCTGGCAATTTGCTGTCAGCCACATTTTGCCGTCCGCTAGCTAACGGCAAAGAGCCGCTTTGCCGTCCGCTTCAACAAAGCGGACGGCAATGAAAGGGAAGATGGCAAAAAGGCTGTTTGTCGTTAGCCGTTTCTTTGCCGGCAGCCAGCTGACGGCAAAGAGCTAGAAGGCAGACGACAAAGGGCTAGGTGGGCCACATAGGGCACCGTGTGGCTAGGTCAGGTTCTTTGCCATCAGCCAGCGGACGGCAAAGAGGAGACGTAAGCCAACCCTAAACGGACGCCCTCTTTACCGTCTGCTAACCGACGGAAAGAAGGCCCACTTAACGGCTGAGCCGTCTCCCCTCTCTCTCTTTCTCTGTCTGCCTCTCCCGTGCGCCCGCCTCTCTCCTCCCCTGCCGCCGCTGGCCAGCCCCCCCCCCCCCCGGACCCATCCCCCATCGCCGTCCAGCCCTCCTCCCCCCCACGAGGAACCCCGCCGTGCCCCGTCGCCCCAGCGCGCCCCGTCGCCCCGCCGCGCCCCGTCGCTAGAGAGGCCAGCGTGGGGCCGCCCCGATGCTGGACCCCTCCCCGCGGCCCTACGCCGCCCCGCCCCACCGGCCGACCTCGCCCTCCACCGGCGATCCACTGCAGGTTTGTTCTTCCCCCCTTTTTTATTTAGTTTTTTAGTATCTTTTAGTTTAGTTCCTATTTTAGTTTTAGTTTTAGTTTTAGTTTTATTTTCAGTTCAGTTTTAGTTTTAGTTTTAGTTTATTTTAGATTAGTTTTAGTTTTAGTTTAGAAGAAGAAGAGGAGTAGAAGGAGGAGGAGGAGGGAAGAAGAGGAGGGAGAAGAAGAAGAAGAAGAAGAAGAAGAAGAAGAAGAAGAAGAAGAAGAAGAAGAAGAAGAAGAAGAAGAAGAAGAAGAAGAAGAAGAAGAAGAAGAAGAAGAAGAAGGAGAAGAAGAAGGAGAAGAAGAAGAAGGAGAAGAAGGAGAAGGAGGAGAAGGAAAATGAGGAGAAGGAGAAGAAGAAGAAGAAGAAGAAGAAGAAGAAGAAGAAGAAGAAGAAGAAGAAGAAGAAGAAGAAGAAGAAGAAGAAGAAGAAGAAGAAGAAGAAGAAGAAGAAGAAGAAGAAGAAGAAGAAGAAGAAGAAGAAGAAGAAGAAGAAGAAGGAGAAGGAGAAGGAGAAGAAGGAGAAGGAGAAGAAGGAGAAGAAGAAGAAGAAGAAGAAGAAGAAGAAGAAGAAGAAGAAGAAGAAGAAGAAGAAGAAGAAGAAGAAGAAGAAGAAGAAGAAGAAGAAGAAGAAGAAGAAGAAGAAGAAGAAGAAGAAGAAGAAGAAGAAGAAGAAGAAGAAGAAGAAGAAGAAGAAGAAGAAGAAGAAGAAGAAGAAGAAGAAGAAGAAGAAAGAGGAGAGGAGGAGAAGAAGAAAAGGAAAAAAGAGGGCACCCCGGGACGAGCGGGTTAATTATGGGGTTCCTCGGTGTCGATGTAACCTTAAATAGCAAGTATTGTCGGTGCGAGATACATGTGGTCGTCGGTGTCGAACACTACTTCCACGTCCCACAAGTAACACCGACGTCCGGCGTCCCAAAGCAACTGTTCTCAGTGTCGATGGCGGTCGAACACCATCGCGAATTTGTCTGGCAGCCTCTGCGATGATGATTAAAAGGCAAGTGTTGAAACTTGAAACACCCAAACCGACTCAAGTTGGTTTGGTTGTTTCAAATTTCAAAACTTGGCTTTAATCCTCATCGCAGAGGATGCCACACAAATTCGCGATGGTCTTCGACCGTCATCGTCCACGAGAACTATTGTTGCGAGATGCCGGGCGCCGGCTTCACTTGTGGGATGTGGATCTAGTGTTCAACACCGAGCGCCACATGTATCTCGCACCGATGATACTTGATATTTAGGGTTCCTCAGTGTCGATGGTACCCTAAACAGTAAGTATCGTCAGTGCGAGGTACATGTGGACGTCGGTGTCCAATACTACATCCACGTCCCACAAGTGACACAGGTGTCCTGCGTCCAGCAGCAACAGTTCTCGGCGTCGATGGCGGCCGAACACCATTGCACATTTGTCTAGTAGCCTCAGAGATGACGATTGAAAGCTAAGTGTTGAAACTTGAAACACCCAAACTAACTCAAGTCGATTTAGTTGTTTGAAATTTCAAAACTTGGCTTTAATCCTCATCGCAGAGGCTGCCAGATAAATTCACCAAGGTGTTCGGCGTCATCGGCCACCAGAACTATTGTTGCGGGACGTGATACGTCTCCGTCGTATCTACTTTTCCAAAAACTTTTGCCCTTGTTTTGGACCCTAACTTGTATGATTTGAATGGAACTAACCCGGACTGACGCTGTTTTCAGCAAAATTGCCATGGTGTTGTTTTTGTGCAGAAAATGAAGATTCTCGGAATGTCCTGAAACTACACGGAACACCTTAGAAAAAATAAAGAAAAATCCTCGCAAAAGATGAAGACCAGGGGGCCCACACCCTGTCCACGAGGGTGGGGGCGCCCCCCCTGGGCACGCCCCCCTACCTCGTGGGCCCCCTGGTGGCCCTCCGACGCCAACTCCAACTCCATATATTGGCCTTCGGGGAGAAAAAAATCAGAGAGAAGAAATCATCACGTTTTAGGATACGGAGCCGCCGCCAAGCCCTAATCTCTCTCGGGAGGGCTGATCTGGAGTCCGTTCGGGGCTCCAGAGAGGGGGATTCGTCGCCGTCGTCATCATCAACCATCCTCCATCACCAATTTCATGATGCTCACCGCCGTGCTTGAGTAATTCCATCGTAGGCTTGCTGGACGGTGATGGGTTGGAAGAGATTTATCATGTAATCGAGTTAGTTTTGTTAGGGTTTGATCCCTAGTATCCACTATGTTCTGAGAATGATGTTGCTATGACTTTGCTATGCTTAATGCTTGTCACTAGGGCCCGAGTGCCATGATTTCAGATCTGAACCTATTATGTTTTCATGAATATATGTGAGTTCTTGATCCCATCTTGCAAGTCTATAGTCACCTGCTATGTGTTATAATCCGGCAACCCCAAAGTGACAATAATCGGAACCACTCCCGGTGATGACCATAGTTTGAGGAGTTCATGTATTCACTATGTGCTAATGCTTTGTTCCGGTTCTCTATTAAAAGGAGGCCTTAATATCCCTTAGTTTCCAATAGGACCCCGCTGCCACGGGAGGGTAGGACAAAAGATGTCATGCAAGTTCTTTTCCATAAGCACGTATGACTATATTCGGAATACATGCCTACATTACATTGATGAACTAGAGCTAGTTCTGTGTCACCCTATGTTATGATTGTTACGTGATGAACCACATCCGGCATAATTATCCATCTTTGATCCGGTGCGTACGAGTTTTCCATATACTGGTTCTCGCTTATTTACTTTTCCGTTGTTACTGTTACAATCACTACAAAATACCAAAAACATTACTTTTGCTGTCTTTACTTTTGTTACCGTTACTACCACTATCATCTTACTTTGCTACTAAACACTTTGCTGCAGATACTAAGTTTCCAGGTGTGGTTGAATTGACAACTCAGCTGCTAATACTTGAGAATATTCTTTGGCTCCCCTTGTGTTGAATCAACAAATTTGCGTTGAATACTCTACCCTCGAAAACTGTTGCGATCCCGTATACTTGTGGGTTATCAAGACCTTTTTCTGGCGCTGTTGCCGGGGAGCATAGCTCTATTCTTTGAGTCACTTGGGATTTATATCTGCTGGACACTATGAAGAACTTGAAAGACGCTAAGACCAAGATTTTGCCCTCAACTACGAGGGGAGTTAAGGAACTGCCATCTAGCTCTGCACTAGATTCTCCTTCTATTATAAGTAAGCTTGCGACGCCTAAACCTGTTACTGCTATGAATTCTGATATGTCGCATGTTATTGATGATGTCACTTCTGCCATGCATGATACTTGTGATGAAACTACTTCTATGCTTGATACTACTGTGCCACTTGGTCAATATCTTGATGAGCAAATTGCTAGGTCTAGAGAAAGATAAATTATTGAACCTGAACATGATGATGTTAGTGACGATGAACCTATGCCTGCTATTCCTGAGGGTTATCTTTTTGATCCTGAATCTTCTGCAGCTATTTTTGCTTGCCAGGATAGACGTGAACTTAAGAGGTTACTAATTAAATGGAGTAAAGAATCTTTTAGAGGTAGAATGAAACCCGACCCTGCTTTTGCTACTTCACCTATTTGTGTTCCTGATCGGGACTATTATGATTTTTCTGTTGATCCAGATATAATTACTTTGGTTGAATCTGATCCTTTCTATGGCTATGAATCTGAAACTGTTGTGGCACATCTTACTAAATTGAATGCTATAGCTGCCCTATTTACTAATAATGAGAGATCGCGCTATCTTTATTTACTCAAAATATTTCCGTTCTCATTAAAGGGTGATGCTAAGATATGGTATAATTCTCTTGATCCTGGTTGTGTGCAAAGTCCCCAGGATATGATTTATTACTTCCCTGCTAAATATTTCCCTGCTCATAAGAAACAAGCTGCTTTGAGGGAAATATACATTTTTTGTGCAAATTGAAGAAGAGAGTCTCCCACAAGCTTGGGGGAGGCTTCTCAAGTTACTTAATGCTTTGCCTGATCATCCTCTTAAGAAACCTGAAATATTTGATATCTTTTATAATGGACTAACTGATGCTTCCAGAGATTACCTGGATAGTTGTGCTGGTTCTCTTTTCAGGAAAAGAACACCGGATGACACTGAAATTCTATTGAATAATATGTTAGCTAACTAAAATAATTGGGCACCTCCCGAGGTACCTCCTGAGCCAGTTCCTGAGCCAATTACTGAGCCTATTCGTAAACCAACTCCGAAGAAGAGAGGTGTTCTATTTCTTAGTCCCGAAGATATGCAAGAGCAAAGAAATCTATGAAAGTAAAAGGTATTAAAGAAGATGTTAAGAATTTACCTCCTATTGAAGAAATACACGGTCTTAATTTACCGCCTGTTGAAGAAGTATATGATCTCAATTACTTATTTACTGAAGAACCTCCCGATACCCCGACACAGGTAGTAAAGGTAAATTCTCTCTATAGATATGATAAAGCTGAAGTCCCTCCTACTAAAATTGCTAGTCAGTGCTTGGATGAGTTTCATAACTTTATGTTTAAGCAAGATGACTTTAATGCTTATTTTGGTAGACAATTAAAACAAGATGCTTATATGATTAAACGCTTGGGTGATTATATGGCTGATATTAGAGGTGAACTAAAACTTGTTAGCAAACATGCTTCTATGGTTACCACTCAAGTAGAACAAGTACTTAAAGCTCATAAAGAAGCGCTTGATGAAATGAATAGTAAGAAAAATGATTATGCTGTTAGAGTGGCTACTAGAACCGGTAGAATGACTCGGGAACCTTTGTATCCTGAAGGCCACCCTAGTGAACCTATTGCTGAGCCACCTGAGAATCCAAATGATATTTCTATTTCTGATGCTGAAACACAATCAGGTGATGAACATGAACCTAGTGATAATGTTAATGGTAATGTTCATGTTGATTCTCAGCCTAGTAACGATAATGATGTAGAAGTTGAACCTGCTGTTGATCTTGATAACCCACAATCATAGAATCAACGTTATGATAAAAGAGATTTTGTTGCTAAGAAACATGGTAAAGAAAGGGAACCATGGGTTCAGAAACCCATGCCTTTTCCCTCGAAACCATCCAAGAAAAAGGATGATGAGGATTTTGAACACTTTGCTGAAATGATTAGACCCATCTTTTTGCTTATGCAATTAACTGATGTGCTCAAAACAAATCCTTATTCTAAGTATATGAAGGATATTATTACTAATAAAAGAAAGATACCTGAAGTTGAAATTTCCACCATGCTTGCCAATTATACTTTTAAGGGTGGAGTACCAAAGAAACTTGGAGATCCCGGAGTACCTACTATACCATGCTCCATTAAGAGAAATTATGTCAAAACTGCTTTGTGTGATCTTGGAGCCGGTGTTAGTGTTACGCCTCTCTCTTTATATCGTAGACTTGACTAGAATAAGTTGACACCTACTGAAATATCTTTGCAAATGGCTGATAAATCAACTGATATACCTGTCGGTATTTATGAGGATGTGCCTGTTGTGGTTGCAAACGTTACTATTTTAACGGACTTTGTTATTCTTGATATTCTTGAGGATGATAGTATGTCTATTATTCTTGGAAGACCTTTCCTTAATACTACAGGGGCTGTTATTGATTGCAACAAAGGCAATGTCACTTTTCATGTTAATGGCAATGAACACACGGTACACTTTCCGAGGAAACAACCTCAAGTTTACAATATCAATTCTATTGGAAAAATTCCATCGATTATATTTGGAGGTTTTGAATTTCCTCTTCCTACTGTCAAGAAAAAGTATGATATACTTATTGTTGGGGATTTGCATATCCCCGTTGAGGTAACTTAGTGCCATTCGAAATTTCTCCGGTTCGATGTTAATCGGAATGAGCTCGTTAACAAGACTTGATCAACCTTGTTAGTGGATTCATTTTGATGATCACGAGATGGATGAAACTAGAAGCACAACCTTCTGTACCCTCTTTATATTTTCTTTTGTTTAGTAGAAATAAAGTAAAATAGTATTTTTCTGTCTATCTCCTGACTTATCCGCTCAATATAAAAATATCCCGAAAATAAAAGTCCTCAGAATGCCATGCCAATTTTTTATGATTTTTTCGGGAATATTTAAGAATTTACTGTGCAAAAATCACCGCAGGGGGAGCTGCCACCTGGCCACGAGGGTGGAGGGCGCTCCCTACCCCCTGGGCGAGCCCCCTGCCTCGTGGGCCCACGATGGCCCTCCTCCACTTATTCCTGCACCCATCTTCTCCCTCTGTCTCACACAAACACGAAAAACCAACTCAAGCACAAGTTCCAGCCCCCGTTGCTGTAATTTTTGATCTCCTTGCTCAAAGCACCTCTCGCAAAACTGCTTGGGGAGATTGTTCCTTGGTATGTGACTCCTCCATTGGTCCAATTAGTTTTTGTTCTAGTTCTTTATTAATTGCAAATTAGTGCTGCATAGGTGACCATGTTCTTGAGCTTGCATGTCAAATTTATATGGTTCCAAGTAGTTCCAATGCTTTATATAGGCTCTAGGCACTTGTAGGAGTTGTTGCTATCAATTTTATTGAAGTTGGTTAACTTTTATTTGAAGTTACTAAAAATTTCAGAAATTTTTCAGCGGAAACAATATGTTTAGGAGGATGTTCCAAGGTGGCCCTTCAAGGAAACAAAGTCCCAGGCTTGCAATACGTGATGCTGACGAGGAACCACCAAGAGATGCTCCCGTGAGGCCCTGTGAATGGCCGTCAGAAAATTTTATGAATCAAGTGGGAATCAAAGAAGAATTTAGCGCATATTTGAGTAACGCCGGTCTTGAGGACTTTGAAGCTGACAAATGCCCGCAGTATCATGATCTCACAAGTTCATTTGTGAGGAGGTTTGAGTTTTCAACTTCGTGAAATTCTCTTTCAGTCATGTTTGACCTTGATGACAAAAATTATACCATGGACTTCGAGGATTTTACTTCTGCTTGCAAACTCCCATCTTGGGGTAATGTCAGGGATCCCCCTAAATCTGAATATAGAGACTTTCTTGCTAGAATAACTATGGGGGAATCTAGAGACATAACACAAGCCACTTTAGGGAGCATTCATTTTCCCGCTATACATTATTTTGCTCTTTTTATAGGTAGATGTATTAATGCTAAAGATGAAGTATGTCACTTGTGCGCCCCTGATCTCAGCATTCTCAGAAGTGCTGTGTTAGGAGACCAATCTTATCACATGAGAGCCATCATAGCTCGTAGGTTGCATCAGAATAGACATAACGGGGATTTCTTTGGAGGAATTTATGCAACCCGCTTAGCTAATTTTCTTGAGATAGACATTCGTGAGGGTGATATGGAATTACCTCCTTCTTATTTAGGTTTTGATTCTATGGTTTCTCACCGGTTTCTTGAGAGGACAGAGCCACCTCTCCAGTATCGACTAATCTTTAACAAGCGTCATGTAGTCCATATTGCTCTTCCTACTCCTGCCTTCTTTGATTTTCAGACAAAAGGAAGATATGTCATTACTAGAGAGGAAGCAGATGAATACAAGAGGAGAGCGGAGGTAGCTAGATGTGACACCCCAAAATTTTAACCTTGTTTTATTAATCAAAATTTTGCTAGGAAACTTAAACTTTTATTTTCTGGATTTCCTTTTGATTTCAGAACCATTCTTTGCTTTATTATTATGGAGTTTTTACCCCAAGTGAAAACTTTTCAATCATGGTTGGACTTATTTGCCCTCTCAAATAAAACAATTCTTTTATCAGTGGGATTATTTGCACAATTATTTTTCCCTCCCTGAGCCTTATTTCTTTAAAAATGATTTTTATAAGTTTCAGGGCCTCTTTTGCACTACAACCCTTTTATAAATTTATTTAAAAATCCCACCAAAATTTGGGGATGTCATGTGATGTTTTAAAATAACTTATATGCAAAAATATATTTCATTCCTTGGATATTTTGAGCTTTGCATCAAATTTTCAAATCTGGTCCAGTGGGCAATTTTACACTACAACCTATTTAAATATATTTTTAAAACTTCTACCAAAATTTGGGGAGGTCAATAGGAGCATGTTATTCATATTTATGCAAAAGCCCAGTTATGTCCTTTGAAAAATTTGAGTGAATCATCCTCATTTGCATTCTGGTTCAACTAGGTGATTTGTACTGCAACCATGTTTTTGCTTGCCCTTTTCCCCATGATTTTTCCCCTGCTTGTAGACCATCCTGCAAAACCCTGAAGTCCAGGAGAGTGGACCCATGGGAGTATTTTTGGTCCATGAAACTATGCCATTTACCTTCTGTCCAGAACTGAAGATTTGCAAAACTTGCACTAGCAAGTTTCTTCTTTTGCCCAAATGACCTTACCACTCTCTTTTGCATCTAAAGAGACCCCAACCTGTAGAGTTTGGCCACCCCAAGAAATGCCTAGGTGCATGTGGCATTATGGCAAGCACCTTGTGTGCATGGCCAGATTTGGCATAAGTTTTAGTCTACACTATGAACTTGATCCACTGACCCAGCAACCTTGTCCACTAAGCTCCTAGCTACTCCTAACCTAGGTCTGCTATTTGCCAGCCTCACCCAAGCTCGGTGGCATGCACTGGCATTTCGCCGAGCACCTGGTGAGCGTGCTCTGGGGCGTGCCCAGAGTGCGCGTTTTGCATGTGCCGCGCACGAGCCGCCACGCCCCTAGCCTATTCCCCGAGCTTATCCAAACCCTCTGCCGCTCGCAGCATAGGGCCAAGCCTCGACCCGTACCTCCTCACGAGCACCACAGCCCCTCGCCACGTCTCCGGCAAGCCAGCAGCTAGCCGCCACTGCCGCCCGACAGCCTCTGCACTGGTCGGCGCCGCCCGAGCCACTCCCGCTCGCCAGCTCACCCCTGGAGCATTGCCCCGCTCGTCCGCTAGCTCCTACCGCCATCCCCAGCCTCGACACGGTGCCCTGCAAGCTATAGAACGTCAGTCACCGGCATCCTTATCCACCGCCGCGGAACCGACCTCGCCGCGCTATAAAAGGAGGCCCCCAAGCTCATCCGAGAACTCAGGCGACCTCAGGCCACCCCCATGGCACCCCCACAGTCAGCAATCGTCGAGGGGAACCCGTCTTCCCCAACTCCGGCCGGTTCGGCCGCCGCCACGTCCCAGCTTCGTTCGCCGCAACCAGAGCCCCTCCCGTCCGTCGAACGCCACCACCTGACTCCACATGATCTTGCGGAGCCGCCCAAACCTTCAGCCTCGACGGAAAGCCACCGTAGTTCAAACCCCCAAAACTCCCAAAGCCACCGGCCGCCGCGAAGCTCGCCGCCGATGACTCACTCCATCCCCGCCGGCAAGTCGACCACCGGAAGGACCGCCCTGATCTCGCGGATCCATCCCTTTCCTTGGATCACCGAGGGACGCCTCCATTCGCCGGCGAGCCTCGCCGGAGCTCCGCCTCTGTTCGGTCGGAGGAGGCGACGCGCGCATGGACTGGTCAAACCCGACCAGTAGGCCAGGCGGGCCCACCGTCAGTGACCCAGCGCCGGTCCATGCTGGATAAGTAAAGGCGTATTTCCAGAGCACGTCTTCAACGTGTATTTATCCGAAGCGTTTTTCTTTTTCTGTTTTATTTTTAAAACTAGAGATTTGACTAAACTTTGACTGGCTATATCTTTTTAAATAAAACTCCAAATGACTTGATTCTTTTTCTGTTGTTTCCCAAATATTGTCTAGTTTATTTTCATATTTATTTCAAAATATTCCAAGAAACTTTTTTGTACTGTTTTTAAAGTATGTGTTATTTGAATATTTTTGAAATTAGGAATTTGGAGGGGAGATTATAACTTTCAAAAGTTTTTGAGTGCACCTCACCCCTCCACAACTTGAAGGCAAGCATTCTGAACTCGGGCATAATTTTGTGTGTGTTGTCTGACACGGTTACAATACCACCTCGACACAGAGTGTCCGTTATTTTATGTGATGATATGTCAAACTCATGAGTGCATATTAATGATCTCATGCATATTGGAGATTTCCTTGCTGTTGGAAATGGTCATGCTTGTGACAGTAATCATCCTCGTATGCTTTTCCTGCCTGCCGGAAGGAAGCCAGGAAAGTCTCTGTCTTGGGTAGACCTGAGCTTGTCCCTAGTTCCTCGTCGAGACGAGTGTGTCCGGTATGGCATGATGGGGTATGATGAGTGGTGATTCTGTCTATTGGATGAAATATATTCGTTGTGCTAATCATGCACGGAATACTTAAACCTCCTGAGTCGACCATAGATCGAGTCTTGTTCCAATAACCCCCATACTTGTTTCGTACTACCACTTGTCCCTACAGCAGGTAGGGTACGGTTCAGTAAGTTGTCAACCCCTTTCTAGCACACACCGTACAGAGGGGCCGGGATGAGGGTACCATGGCCATGGATTAAAGCCATTCATCCGGTCAGGGAGCATGGGTGTTTCCGGTTGGGACCGAGAGGGGAGGCCACCCCTTAGAGCGCGCGATATAATTTGATCCCATGCTACGCGAGGTTGTAGCCTCCCCACTTAGAGTTTTGCTTGACAGGTGTCGTGGGTGATTCCAGACACCTGTAAGTTAAGTTGGTGTGTGCAGGTCAGGTGTGTTTTCAATTAAAAGACCGTAGACGGAATTAGTCCCGATGGACTAAAGGAATCCGTTACTCGTGGGTAAAGAGTACACCCTCTGTAGAGATTAAATCTATTCGAATAGCCGTGTCCATGGTTAAGGACTACAGTCTGGGTTGGGTCAAGTGTCGGTCTTAGTGTCGGTCTTCGGAGGAGGAACTACTAAACCAGAATATGGATCATGACGTGTGACTTATGATGATTATGATTATTATTATGGACTAACCCCTTTATATTATTTGAAGTAATGGGTATCCCTGGGACGGTTCTACCTCCTGGATATTCACTGTTATTTACTTTCCTTATATGCCCTTTATGTGTTGTCGCTGAGACGCCCGACTGTGGCATGCTTGTTAATTATTTACTCTATAAGCTCTTTATGTGGTGTCGCTGAGACGCCCGACTGTGGCATGCTTGTTAATTATTTACTCTATAAGCCCTTTATGTGGTGTTGCTGAGATGCCCGACTGTGGCATGCTTATTAATTATTTACTCTATAAGCCCTTTATGTTGTGTCGCTGAGACGCCCGACTGTGGAATACTTGTTGTTTCCATCATTTATAAGCCCTTTATGTGGTGTCGCTCAGACGCCCGACTGAGGCATGCCCGTTATTTGTTATCCTTTCGAGGTGTCGCTTCAGACACCCGATTGGTGCATCTTATTACTACTCTGTTACTACATATTTATGTTGCATATAAATAACCTGCTTGCATGCATCAGAGATTTTTATTTTATGACTGACGTTGTGATCATAGAGTATTTTAGGACATGATTTGATATATTATACCTGTGTTCATAATACTTGCGAGTACATTCAAAGTACTCACTGGCTTGTCCCTGGCTATTGTCTTGGCCAGATTTCTTGCATGGAGAGGAGCTTGCGATGACAGCCCCAGAATCTAAGCAATGGTGATAGAAGCCTCGCGAAGATAGGAGTTAACCTGGTCAGCTGTTCCTGTGGGAAATGGAGTCCCATAAAGCTGATGATCCACAAATCGCTTCCCCCATCAACCACTAGCAACCCTATGTTGTACTCGCAGGCCAGAATGGTCTTGTACTACATATTATGTATTTTTTTGCTTGGAGTTTCTGTATCAAGTTGGTGCCTCGTCAGCTAATAGTAATCCTGGGGCTGGTGAGCACAAAGGCCATTTTCTGGGAAATTAATACCCGGAAAACCGGTCGTGACAAACTTGGTATCAGAGCCAGGCCGACCATTGGCTAATCCTATCTTAGCCAGGTCGAAAAACCTAGGTTGACCAACCCACCAGACCTTAACCTAACCCATGCGAAGCTTCTCGTGCAAGATAGCCCCACAGTGACCCCGACACTTTTGGCAGTCGGTGCCCAACCTATCAACCTAGCCTGTCAATCACGCGCCAGTGACCGACCGTTAAATTGTCTCATTCGCAAGCGTGCGAAGGAAGACTCCGTCCCCTTTTTCCTATAAAAGGGCACGCTAGCCTCAACACAACAGAGCACCAACCTTTTTTTCCAAATTGAGCTATAATGCCTGGCCCCGTAGTGCACAATGAGACCACAACAACCAACCTTGGAGGTTTTGTGACCGTGCTAGCAAATCTCACCCGCCGTGCCTTTGCATTAGAGGAGCCCCCAGAATATGTTGTGTACCAAGGACACATGGGCGGTGAGAGCTGTCAATTCTGGGCCACCGTGCACATCTATGGTAGGGGTCTATCTCCAGAACGACCCTACAGGTTCACCGAAAGGACAACTTCCTTTGAGCCACAAGCAATCCAACTAGCTGCTCGAGAGGCTGTAGTTCAACTCCGGCACTTGTCGCCCAGAGTTAACTGCCGCTCGTTTTACTACTACCCCAGCCGTGATGGGTATGGTAGGCCACCCCAGGTTGCCAACGGAGATCACGAGACGGATCCTGCATTGTTGCAGTTGGTACGCTATGTAAGTGCACTAGAGGATCTGTTCGATCAAATCACTCTTGATCTGATCGCAGCTCATGGAGAACTGATACGCCGAACCCCAGCAAGAAGAGAAGATGAGCCCGACACCGACAACCCAGTTGTGCTGTTCGGACAGCCGATCGAGTCCTTGAGGTCTGCCCCAGTCATCGACCATAACTCCTTGATGATCCCAGAAGTGCTTCGTCGCCTTTTGGGAACACGCTCCAACGGGATTGTGGCCAACAATCCCCGGGATTGTCATCATCGCTACCCCGACCCCGCAGCCCTCAACCCACTCCAGCTAATCCCGATGGTGAAAACCGTGGCGAAGCCTCGACGTCCGCAAGGCACGCCCGCTTAGATATTAACGAGGTAGATTGAGTCACTCGAGCAGTACCGAGTCTCAGTATGTCCTCGCCTTGTAATTGTGTGATCCTGTATCACCGTAATTAAATGTTGTTTGCTTGTGCGCCCTATTTTAAATAGTATCCACGCATGAGTATGTTGATGCGCAATTGCATTTTTAACCTCGGATGTAGCTGCCAAAAACCAACCTCGGCGACACAAAGTTTGTGCTATGAGTAAAACGTTCTGGTTTCAACTAACAGGAATGATATTTTCGAAAACAACTCTTAACAAATCTCGAGGACGAGATTTTTTATTAAGGGGGGTAGTGTTGTGACACCCCAAAATTTTAACCTTGTTTTATTAACCAAAATTTTGCCAGGAAACTTAAACTTTTATTTTATGGATTTCCTTTTGATTTCAGAACCATTCTTTACTTTATTATTATGGAGTTTTTACCCCAAGTGAAAACTTTTCAATCATGGTTGGACTTATTTTCCCTCTCAAATAAAACAATTCTTTTATCAGTGGGATTATTTGCATAATTATTTTTCCCTGAGCCTTATTTCTTTAAAATTGATTTTTATAAGTTTCAGGGCCTCTTTTGCACTACAACCCTTTTATAAATTTATTTAAAAATCCCACCAAAATTTGGGGATGTCATGTGATGTTTTAAAATCACTTTTATGCAAAAATATATTTCATTCCTTGGATATTTTGAGCTTTACATCAAATTTTAAATCTGGTCCAGTGGACAATTTTACACTACAACCTATTTAAATATTTATTTAAAACTTATACCAAAATGTGGGGAGGTCAATTGGAGCATGTTATTCATCTTTATGCAAAAACCCAGTTATGTCCTTTGAAAAATTTGAGTGAATCATCCTCATTTGCATTCTGGTTCAACTGGGTGATTTGTACTGCAACCATGTTTTTGCTTGCCCTTTTTCCCATGATTTTTCCTCCTGCTTGTAGACCATCCTGCAAAACCCTTAAGTCCAGGAGAGTAGCCCCATGGGAGTATTTTTGGTCCATGAAACTATGCCATTTACCTTCTGTCCAGAACTGAAGATTTGCAAAACTTGCACTAGCAAGTTTCTTCTTTTGCCAAAATGACCTTACCACTCTCTTTTTCATCTAAAGAGACCCCAACCTGGAGAGTTTGGCCACCCAAAGAAATGCCTAGGTGCATGTGGCATTATGTCAAGCACCTTGTGTGCATGGCCAAATTTTGCATAAGTTTTAGTCTACACTATGAACTTGACCCACTAACCCAACAACCTTGTCCACTAAGCTCCTAGCTAGTCCTAACCTAGGTCTGCTATTTGCCAGCTGTAACATCCCAAAATTCTAAATTTTGGAATGTTATAAACAAATAGATAGTTTTGATTGATTGTTTGATTGATTGAGTGAAATTCAAAACTTTTTGAAAGTTAAATGAGAGGGAATAAAAGGACTTTCCCAAACTTTCATTTTCTTTTTTGATCTTCATGAATTCAAATTCTTTTCAAATACAAAGCCCTTGAGCGAAGATGATATGACGTCTTCCATTTAATTAAATGAAAGGGTATTTGAAAATATTTGAATTTAATTTGGAAATATTTCGATTCATAAACTTCACGCAACTCAATGATTTTCACGAGCGAAGATAAAATGACTTCTTCAAAACATATGAAATATGAGTTGGGAGTTTCAAAGAATTAAATTCAAAGTTCTTTTGAATTTATTTTCAATTTGGAGATTTTTGAGTTTTATTCAAATTATTTTTCTCCAAAAATAAAATATATGGAAAATAGGGTAACATGATTCCCTACATCAGAAAACTGGAGAGAAATAAATTTGAATTAATTTTGGTATTTTCAAAATGTTGTTTATTGGATTTTATTAGAGCAGTAGCAGTGTTTGATTTATTTGAATTTTGTATATTTTCTTTGACTCTAGAAAAATGTTCATGCTGTACAAAATCTTTTTCTAAAATTTTTGATATATTATATGCCTATATAATATATATATTCTATTCTATTTTTTTATTTGTTTGAGAAAACGTTTTATTTAAAAAAAACTTCCGCCAAACTGGGCCGGCCCAGCCAACCGGCCAGGCCACGGCCCAGCCCGACGCCCGCGCGCCCCGTCCTCCCGGGCGGGACTCCGCCCGCCGCACGTCGCCGCACCGACATGGCCGCCGTCCCCGCATCGGACTCCTCGCGCCGCCTCGCCTTGCCCCCCTCCTCCACGCATCTGAGGCCCCGCCTCCTATAAATGCGCCGGCCCCGCCGCCCTCTCTTTCTGCTCGCGCCGCCGCCCATCGCCAGATCCGCCGCCACCGCCGCCGGAGGCAGCAGCCGTCGCCCTCATCACCGTCAACCGCCGCCGACGCCACCACCGCAAACGCCGCTCCGCGCCGCCCCTTCCCCGCTACTCCACCATCGCCGCCGACGCCCGGAGCAGTCGCCCCGTTCCTCGCCGCCGCCCGCCGCCGCGGGAAGCCGCCGGAGTTCCGCCGCCGGTTTTCCAACCGAAAACCGCTCTAACCGGTAAAACCCTAGTTCGGTTTTATTTCAGTTCTTTTCGCTTAAGTTAGGTTTAGAACGTTTTTTTTTGTTTTTTTAGTTAGATTTGTTTTATGGGCGTTCATTAGTTAGGATTCTGTAGTGAACGGGTTCGTCGGATTAGGCTCTGTAGCGAACGTTCGTTCGGTATAGTTTTTCTTTTTATTTTTATTTTTTCTACCAGGGACCTAGTTGTAGTTGTTTCCTTTTACAATTTAGTCCCTGTACTTCAAACGCTCACAACTTTTTGTCCGCTTATCCGAATCCAACGAAACCAACGCCCACTTCTTTGTTATGATCCCCTCTATCCAGATAAAGAACTTAAACATGTTTTTGACAATTTAAAAAATTGAGTTTAGTTCAGATTAGTATTCAATCTTGTTTCATCTGTAACTTGAGTTTTGTAACTCCGTTTGAGTTGATTCTTTTTGCAAATCGAAGTTCTTGACCTAAACTTTCTGATAAGGCCAAATTCATATAATTTTGGTACTGTTAGAAAGTGTTTTACGTTGCAAGAGTTATTTGCTTGGTTTTGATGTTTTCTGAATCATTTTCCTTCGCTTTTTACGATTCTTCTGAGTGATTGCTTATGTGTGGTTACTATTGCTTGCTTACGATAGATTGAACGGAGTGAGACGAATAGAACTATCAGGAGTTGAGTGAGAATCACCTTCAACATCACTACATGCAAGTTCACACATTGATCATATTTCTTTCCTACCCAGTTTTTATGCATTAGTTTCACCCTCAAACATTGCATGACTAGGTTTGATAACATGTGGGTATTGGGAAGTAGTTGATGAGGTAGGAACCTATTGTCCTGCATTTAAACCTTGGGAGTTACTTCTATGTTATGCTTATATTGCCATGCTATGCTCGTAGACGTGGATTGGGATATACCAGTGTTGTCCTAGGAGATCCCGGGGATATACCGTGTGATCATCCTATGGTTCGCCACCCAGGCTCAAAGGGATCATGAGATTATTCATGCTAGAAACTTTCGTGTGCAGCCACAAGCCATTATGGGCGTTGATTAAGTCATGCGAACTCTTACAGGGTAGACTAGCAGATGTAGGGGAAAGTAGGTGTACCGGTCTATCCTTCGTAAGGTGCTAGCGCTTCTGAAAGACTGTGTCTCGGTCATCCGTTTCTCAAACACCATGTAGTGCGAGAAATCCAACGGAGGCGATCGAGTCTTGCGGGGAAAAGTGCACAAACCTCTGTAGAGTGTACAAACTAATCATGATTAGTCGTGTCCCCGGTTATGGACGTTTTGAGTATCTAGTACTTGGATTATCATGTTGATCTCATCATGTTACTTATAATAAATTTTGTTGGGTTTTAATGATGATGTTTAATTGGGATTGAGAATACTGTCAACCATTCTCAATGTTTAACAACCACAATGATAGTAAATAAAATTTATTCCTTTGCAGTCGGGAAAAATAGGCTTTTCGCAAAAACTTTAACCATAGAGCTTTCCACCAGCCATATATGTATGTAGTGATAGCCTTTATTCATCATTGCTCTTTGGTGTGAATGTGCCAGTACATTCAATGTACTGACCCTTTGTGGCTGCAACGTCTCATGTTGCAGGATCTTACGACGAGTAAGTGATACGTTAGGGTTACGATTTCTACACTCAACTTTGCCGTTGGTGTTGATGGGAATCCACAACCTTGTTACTTCCGCTATTTGGATTTGAGGTAATAGTATTTACATTACTTTATACATGTGATTTACCTCTGTTATAAATCCTCGAGTACTCTGTGTGTCAGCATACCGATCCAGGGATGACACTTAAGCACAGAGACTTGATCCATTCGGGTCGGGTCACTACAAGATGGTATCAGAGCACATGTTGACTGTAGGGCGTGACCCTAGTAACTGGCAAGCCAATAGGAAAGATTTTCTCTACAACCTTCTTTTCAAAAAGGATCTTTTACCTCTCTTCTCTTCTGAGCTTATTCAAATATTCCCTTTTAGAGAGACTATACCCCTTTTCCCCTTTTGACCACACGAAGATTCGACTGATGAGACCACTCCAAGAAGTACAAGATATCGGACAACTAAGATCATTTTGGAATAAAGAGGATCTTGCCGTGCATTGGCATGATGAAAACTACAACGATTGAAGACCCCGAAGACTAGGAGAATTTGAAGGCTCTGAAGAATTCCTAGATTTGTATAACCTAGGAAGGCTACTCTGATAGAGCTTGTCAGACTAAGGAAGCTGTCAATACCCGAGATCAAGGTGTATCGAAGAAAGACCAAAACATCGAGCAGTAGAACTCAAAGTTTTTGTCAAGGAAAACCCTAAGACAGGAGAATATCAATTATGGAATGAAAGCTCATGGAAGAGACATGGGCATAAAGACAGATATCTAAGATGCATTGCCCGCTTATGCTATTGTCACCGTGCGGAGTTAAGCATGCAGATGCATGGAAGGCTTGGATGGTAGAAGGCTGATGGAGCATCTGTCAGCAAAGGATGCAGTTTTAACGTAGCTGGTGTATCACCAGGATCTGGAGAATTACATCAAGAAGTTTTAAGATGGAATTGCAGGAAGCCGTATTTGACAAGGAAGCAGTTCATGAAGAACTCGGGACCCAGAAGCTGAAAGTAGCTAAGATGGAGGAGCAAAACCTCGAGATACCGGAGATTCGTCTGGAGCTGAAAGATAGAAGGACATGGTTCATGCCAAGAATGTTGAAACCCAGAAGTTTGGAACGCAACTCCCAAAATATTAAAGGACGTCAGGAGAAACTTCGCGTCAACAGAGATGATCTGGCAAAAGAACTTGAGAAGGACAATCATGATCGCAAGAAAGCCATCGGAGACATGAACAAGACTTGAAGAGTTTTGCGACTTTGAAGATTTACTGACCTTTAGAAGACCAAAACCCCTGTTATATACCTACGTTAGATGCGACGATTGTGAGCTGTCATTTGTTTGATGTTTTTCCGACAGCCACAATAAAATAAGCCCTTTTCAAAACTATTGTTTGTATTGTGTGTATCCCTCTCTATCTCTCTTATCCCCCCCCCCCAAAACCCTTGGACCCAATAGAGGATGAATGGAGATGAGCTTGTATTTTCTGGACCGATGAGTCAATTGGAGACGGACCGATGGATTCAGAACATGGAGGATCACATGAAGAATAACCCAATAGCCGGAAAGGATATGGCCCAGCACGCTCTTCAGTGCTTTGAAAGAGGTGCCGCAAGTTGGTGGAAGATGTACCAAACCTTCAATGGATGGCAAGGAGTAACC
The DNA here is from genome assembly GCF_018294505.1 of Triticum aestivum. Lineage (NCBI taxonomy): Eukaryota > Viridiplantae > Streptophyta > Magnoliopsida > Poales > Poaceae > Triticum > Triticum aestivum. Next base: position 698,627,736 of record NC_057813.1, read on the forward strand.
CCTCGGAAGGAATTTAAGTTGACCTTGCTAAAGTCTCGGTTTGTGTCCCAGAAATTGGAACCTTATGGAAGTGATATGAAGAAATCTTGTGCATACAAGCTATGTGGAGAAATAGGACACAACCATAAGGAGCACAAGGCTGAATGCCCTAATTGTGAAGGAAGTCACCCAGCTGAAGAATTCCCAACTAGGCAGATTACTTGTTTCTTGTGTGAAGGAACTACCCACTACCCTGCTCAGTGTCATATTTACCCCATGGTATAAAGAACCATCCAGCAGAAGAAAGAAGCAATGAAAGGAGCCCTCAAGGATACTTTAGAAGAACATGTGATGAAGGAAGAGGTGGAGGACACACCTGAAGAAGACCCAATTAAACCCTGCACCAAGTCTTGCTATTCATGTGGAGAAGAACACATCTCCCAGAATTGTTTGAATGGGGATCTAGTAGAACTCCCGACAGAGGAAGTAGAGTATGACCCACAGGAAATAGAAGCCCTGATTGGAATGGAAAGGTCCAGGAAGAGAAATAGATTGGATTCCAGGAAAGACCTGAGCCATATCACCTGTTTCAGGTGCAAGGAGTCAGGGCACTACTCCAGTAGTTGCCGAAAAAGGAATTCGAGGACCCAAAGAGGCTATATAAACACAAGGAAACCTCGAGAATTGTTAGAAGTAATATGTTTCTTCTGTAATGAAGCAGGTAAATTTGCAAGAGATTGTCCCAATGGGAAGGAGACTTGTGCTAAATAGTTGAGTCTATGAGAAGTATAGTAGAAGTTGTGAGAACAATTCTTTTTGTTGTTGAGGTGTTGAGTTGAGGCATGTAATGGAAATACAGGAGATTGTAGTAATTGGAGAATCAATAAAGTTATCATTGTTGGTACAGATTTGGATTTTATGAGCAGTGACTCTATGAAGAAAGATTTTGACCATTTTCGAGGATATGAGAAATATGGTCTATGGAAGATTGGAGCATTGAGGATTAGGATATTCCACGGAGTGACTTCGGACAAAATAAGAAGGAGTTTTGTCTCGATATGTGGGATACCCCAAGAGTATGAAGGAATGAAGTACTATTTGGATATAAAGGAGGTATGATGTTGGTAATATGGAGCAATGGTGACTCTTTGATGAGTCTGAGTAATCATTCTTAGTTTGGCACCAATAGAAGGAAGGAAGACAGTATAATTGGATGGATTTAAGTATGCTAGGAAGTTGGATGTTGGAATAATGATCAGTTGCCCCGAGGATGAGTTCAAGGTTTACAAGTGATGAGATGGGCCATAACCCACAGGCCCCAGGACCTGCCAAGAAGCAAGCACACTCTTGCTGAAGGAGAAACCCTGGAAGAAGAGGATATGCCTCTACCAACCGACGATTTTATAGGAGTTTACGCAAAACCTGAGAGTTGTAAAGGAACGATAGATGTTGGTTTGGCTTGCAGAATCAATGGATTTATCCGAACTTGGTTCGTCGACAAGAGAAATTCTGCAATGCTTGTGAGGATTACCGAGTGTTAGAATGCGAGATTCGCTAAACCGTATACAAGGTAATGATTTGGGTGCGAGATGGATTGATCACCATACCGACTTACTCTTATTATTCGCTTTGCTATGTGGGATGGTAAATCTGAGTGACTTACCTATAGTAGAGCGACGATGATATTAAACCTTGTTTGAACCTTAGAATGGTATAAGTATTTTCCCTTGTACAAGGCAGCTGTTGCCAATCGTAGAATATACCGTGAGAATGAAGCCCAGACCCATTTCCTGCAGGACAAACCATAAATGGTTGACCACCATGAGATATCGATAGTTGTTTAGTATTGGCGCCAGACCCGTCAACTAAGAAGACCCAGTCATGAAATAACCTTACTCGATGAAATGGATACAATAATTGAGAAAAAGGTTATGCCACTACCGGAAGAGCCCAGAGAAGGAAATCTCCCGAGAATTTGAGAAGAACGACACTGTCAATAATAAGGATGGAGTATATGAGTGTTGATGGGACCGTAACAATGTTTCTAAGGGTGGTAGCACATGAGACCCCCTGTGATGATCGATGGATTTTGAGAAGACCCCCAAACCCTAACAGATTTCTTTCTAGCCTCTCCGAATCTCGAGGACGAGATTCATTTTAAGGGTGGAAGGTTTGTAACATGCCAAAATTCCAAATTTTGGAATGTTATAAACAAATAGATAGTTTTGATTGATTGATTGATTGAGTGAAATTCGAAACTTTTTGAAAGTTAAATGAGCGGGAATAAAAGGACTTTCCCAAACTTTCATTTTCTTTTCTGATCTTCATGAATTCAAATTCTTTTCAAATACAAAACCCTTGAGAGAAGATGATATGACTTCTTCCATTTAATTAAATGAAAGGGTATTTGAAAATATTTGAATTTCATTTGGAAATATTTCGATTCATAAATTTCACGCAACTCAATGATTTTCACGAGCGAAGATAAAATGACTTCTTGAAAACATATGAAATATGAGTTGGGAGTTTCAAAGAATTAAATTCAAAGTTCTTTTGAATTTATTTTCAATTTGGAGATTTTTGAGTATTATTCAAATTATTTTTCTCCAAAAATATAATATATGGAAAATAGGGTAACATGATTCCCTACATCAGAAAATTGGAGAGAAATAAATTTGAATTAATTTTGGTATTTTCAAAATGTTGTTTATTGGATTTTATTAGAGCAGTAGCATTGTTTGATTTATTTGAATTTTGTAGATTTTATTTGACTCTAGAAAAATGTTCATGCTGTAGAAAATCTTTTTCTGAAAATTTTGATATATTATATGCCTATATAATATATATGTTCTATTGTGTTTTTTATTTGTGTGAGAAAACATTTTATTTTTTTAAAAAAACTTCCGCCGAACTGGGCCGGCCCAGCCAACCGGCCAGGCCACGGCCCAGCCCGACGCCCGCGCGCCTCGTCCTCCCGGCGGGAGTCCGCCCGCCGCATGTCGCCGCGCCGACATGGCCGCCGTCCCCGCCTCGGACTCCTCGCGCCGCCTCGCCTTGCCCCCTCCTCCACGCATCCGAGGCCCCGCCTCCTATAAATGCGTCGGCCCCACCGCCCTCTTTCTCTGCTCGCGCCGCCGCCCATCGCCAGATCTGCCGCCACCGCCGCCGGAGACAACAGTCGTCGCCCTCATCGCCGTCGACCGCCGCCGCCGCCACCACTGCAACCGCCGCTCCGCGCCGCCCCTTCCCCGCTACTCTGCCGTCGCCGCCGACGCCCGGAGCCGTCGCCCCATTCCTCGCCGCCGTCCGCCGCCGCAGGAAGCCGCCGGAGTTCCGTCGCCGGTTTTCCAACAGAAAACCGCTCTAACCGGCAAAACCCTAGTACGGTTTTATGTCGGTTCTTTTCGGTTAAGTTAGGTTTAGAACGTTTTTTTTATTTTTTTAGTTAGATTTATTTTATGGGCGTTCATTAGTTAGGATTCTGTAGTGAACGAGTTCGTCGGATTAGGCTCTGTAGCGAACATTCGTTCGGTATAGTTTTTCTTTTTCTTTTTCTTTTTTCTGCCAGGGACCTAGTTGTAGTTGTTTCCTTTTAGAGTTTAGTCCCTGTACTTCAAACGCTCACAACTTTTTGTACGCTTATCCAAATCCAACGAATCCAATCCCCACTTCTTCCTTATGATCCCCTCTATCCAGATAAAGAACTTAAACATGTTTTTGACAATTTAAAAAAATGAGTTTAGTTCAGATTAGTATTCAATCTTGCTTCATCTGTAACTTGAGTTTCGTAACTCCGTTTGGGTTGATTCTTTTTGCAAATTGAAGCTCTTGACCTAAACTTTCTGATAAGGCCAAATTCATATAATTTTGGTACTATTAGAAAGTGTTTTACATTGCAAGAGTTATTTGCTTGGTTTTGATGTTTTCTGAATCATTTTTCTTCGTTCTTTACGATTCTTCTGAGTGATTGCTTATGTGTGGTTACTATTGCTTGCTTACGATAGATTGAACAGAGTGAGATGAATAGAACTATCAGGAGTTGAGTGCGAATCATCTTCAACATCAGTACAGGCAAGTTCACACTTTGATCATATTTCTTTCCTACCCAGTTTTTATGCATTAGTTTCACCCTCAAACATTGCATGAGTAGGTTTGATAACATGTGGGTATTGGGAGGTTGTTGATGAGGTAGGAACCTATTGTCCTGCATTTAAACCTTGGGAGTTACTTCTACGTTATGCTTATATTGCCATGCTATGCTCGTAGACATGGATTGGGTGAGTGATTTTCCATGATAGATGTGAGATTGTTTACTTAATTGTTCAACTTAAGGTGGCAACTTTAATACACATCTGGGTGGACAGGTAGGGGCACCCTGGGGATGTACCAGTGGACTTGCCCGGACACCTGGGGATGTACCAGTGTTGTCCTAGGAGATCCCGGGGATATACCGTGTGATCATCCTATGGTTCGCCACCCAGGCTCAAAGGGATCATGAGATTATTCATGCTAGAAGCTTCCGTGTGCAGCCACAAGCCATTATGGGCTCTGGCATAGTAGATTAAGTAGTGCGAACTCTTACAAGGTAGACTAGCAGATGTAGGGGAAAGTAGGTGTACCGGTCTATCCTTCGTAAGGTGCTAGCACTTCTGAAAGACTGTGTCTCGGTCATTCGTTTCTCAAACACCAAGTAGTGCGAGAAATCCAACGAAGGCGATTGAGTCTTGTGGGGAAAAGTGCGCAAACCTCTGCAGAGTGTCAAACTAATCATGATTAGCCGTGTCCCCGGTTATGGACGTTTTGAGTATCTAGTACTTGGATTATCATGTTGATCTCATCATGTTACTTATAATAAATTTTGTTGGGTTTTAATGATGATGTTTAATTGGGATTGAGAATAGTGTCAACCATTCTCAATGTTAAACAACCACAATGATAGTAAATAAAATTTATTCCTTTGTAGTAGGGAAAAATTGGCTTTTTGCAAAAACTGTAACCATAGAGCTTTCCACCAGCCATATATGCATGTAGTGATAGCCTTTATTCATCATTGCTCTTTGGTGTGAATTTGCCAGTACATTCAATGTACTGACCCTTTGTGGCTGCAACGTCTCATGTTGCAGGATCTTACGACGACTAAGTGATACGTTAGGGGTACGATTTCTACACTCAACTTTGCCGTTGGTGTTGATGGGAATCCACAACCTTGTTACTTCTGCTATTTGGATTTGAGGTAATAGTATTTATGTTACTTTATACATGTGATTTACCTCTGTTATAAATTCTCGAGTACTGTGTGTGTCAGCATACCTATCCAGGGATGACACTTAAGCACAGAGACTTGATCCATTCGGGTTGGGTCGCTACACCAGCCTCACCCAAGCTCGGTGGCATGCACTGGCATTTCGCCGAGCACCCGGTGAGCGTGCTCTGGGCATGCCCAGAGTGCGCGTTTTGCATGTGCCGCGCACGAGCCGCCACGCCCCTAGCCTATTCCCCGAGCTTATCCAAACCCTCTGCTGCTCGCAGCGTAGGGCCAAGCCTCGACTCGTACCTCCTCACGAGTACCACAGCCCCTTGCCACGTCTCCGGCAAGCCAGAAGCTAGCCGCCACTGCCGCCCGACAGCCTCTACACTGGTCGGCGCCGCCCGAGCCACTCCCTCTCGCTAGCTCGCCCCTGGAGCAGTGCCCCGCTCGTCCGCTAGCTACTACCGCCATCCCCAGCCTCTACACGGTGCCCTGCAAGCTACAGAACGTCGGCCGCCGGCATCCTTATCCACCGCCGCGGAACCGACCTCGTCGCGCTATAAAAGTAGGCCCCCGAGCTCATCCGAGCACCCATGCGACCTCAGGCCACCCCCATGGCACCCCCACAGTCAGCAATCGTCGGGGGGAAGCCGTCTTCCCCAACTCCGGCCGGTTCGGCCGCCGCCACGTCCCAGCTCCATTTACCGCAACCAAAGCCCCTCCCGTCCATCCAACGCCACCACCTGACTCCACATGATCTTGCGGAGCCGCCCAGACCTTCAGCCTCGACGGAAAGCCACCATAGTTCAAACCCCCAAAACTCCCGAAACCACCGGCCGCCGCGAAGCTCGCCGCCGACGACTCACTCCGTCCCCGCCGGCAAGTCGACCACCGGAAGGACCGCCCTGATCTCGCGGATCCATCCCTGTCCTTGGATCACCGAGGGACGCCTCCGTTCACCGGCGAGCCTCGCCGGAGCTCCACCTCTGTTCGGTTGGAGGAGGCGACGCGCGCGTGGACTGGTCAAACCAGACCAATGGGCCAGGCGGGCCCACCGTCAGTGACCCAGCGGCGGTCCATGCTGGATAAGTGAAGGCGTATTTACAGAGTACGTCTTCGACGTGTATTTATCCGAAGCGTTTTTCCTTTTCTGTTTTATTTTTAAAACCAGATATTTGACTAAACTTTGACTCGCTATATCTTTTTAAATAAAACTCCAAATGACTTGATTCTTTTTCTGTTGTTTCCCAAATATTGTCTAGTTTATTTTCATATTTATTTGAAAATATTCCAAGGAACTTTTTTGTCCTGTTTTTAAAGTATGTGTTATTTGAATATTTTTGAAAATAGGAATTTGGAGGGGAGATTATAACTTTCAAAAAAATTGGAGTGCACCTCACCCCTCCACAACTTGAAAGCAAGCATTCTGAACTAGGGCATAATTTTGTGTGTGTTGTCTGACACGGTTACAATACCACCTCGACACGGAGTGTCCGTTATTTTATGTGATGATATGTTCAAACTCATGAGTGCATATTAATGATCTCATGCATATTGGAAATTTCCTTGCTGTTGGAAATGGTCATTCTTGTGACAGTAATCATCCTCGTATGCTTTTCGTGCCTGCCGGAAGGAAGCCGGGAAAATGTCTGTCTTGGGTAGACTTGAGATTGTCCCTAGTTCCTCGTCGAGATGAGTGTGTCCGGTATGGCATGATGGGGTATAATGAGTGGTGATTCTGTCTATTGGATGAAATATATTCGTTGTGCTAATCATGCAGGGAATACTTAAACCTCCTGAGTCGACCATAGATCGAGTCTTGTTCCAGTAACCCCCATACTTGTTTCGTACTACCACTTGTCCCTACAGCAGGTAGGGTACGGTTCAGTAAGTTGTCAACCCCTTTCTAGCACACACCGTACAGAGGGGCCGGGATGAGGGTACCATGGCCATGGATTAAAGCCAGTCATCCGGTCAGGGGGCATGGGTGTTTTCGGTTGGGACCGAGAGGGGAGGCTACCCCTTAGAGCGCGTGATATAATTTGATCCAATGCTACGCGAGGTTGTAGCCTCCCCACTTAGAGTTTTATTTGACAGGTGTCGTGGGTGATTCCAGACACCTGTAAGTTAAGCTGGTGTGTGCAGGTCAGGTCTGTTTTCAATTAAAAGACCGTAGACGGAATTAGTCCCGATGGAATAAAGGAATCCGTTACTCGTGGGTAAAGACTACACCCTTTGCAGAGATTAAATCTATTCGAATAGTCGAGTCCATGATTAAGGACTACAGTCTAGGTTGGGTCAATTGTCGGTCTTAGTGTCGGTCTTCGGAGGTGGAACTACTAAACAAGAATATGGATCATGACGTGTGACTTATGATGATTATGATTATTATTATGGACTAACCCCTTTATATTATTTGAAGTAATGGGTATCCCTGGGACGGTTCTACCTCCTGGATATTCACTGTTATTTACTTTCCTTATAAGCCCTTTATGTGGTGTCGCTGAGACGCCCGACTGAAGCATGCTTGTTAATTATTTACTCTATAAGCCCTTTATGTGGTGTCGCTGAGACGCCCGACTGTTGCATGCTTGTTAATTATTTACTCTATAAGCCCTTTATGTGGTGTCACTGAGACGCCCAACTGTGGTATGCTTGTTAATTATTTACTCTATAAGCCCTTTATGTGGTGTCGCTGAGATGCCCGACTGTGGCATTCTTGTTGTTTCCATCATTTATAATCCCTTTATGTGGTGTTGCTCAGATGCCCGACTGAGGCATGCCCGTTATTTATTATCCTTTCGAGGCGTCGCTTCAGACACCCGATTGGTGCATCTTATTACTACTCTGTTACTACATATTTATGTTGCATATAAATAACCTGCTTGCATGCATCAGAGATTTTTATTTTATGACTGACATTGTGATCATAGAGTATTTCAGGACATGATTTGATATATTATACCCGTGTTCATAATGTTTGCGAGTACATTAAAAGTACTCACTGGTTTGTCCCTGGCTATTGTGTTGGCCAGATTTCTTGCATGGAGAGGAGCGTGGCGATGACAGCCCCAGAATCTAAGCAACGGTGATAGCAGCCTCGTGAAGATAGGAGTTACCTGGTCAGCTGTTCCTGTGGGAAATGGAGTCCCATAACGCTGATGATCCACAAACCGCTTCCGCCATCAGCCACTAGCAACCCTATGTTGTACTCGCAGGCCAGAATGGTCTTGTACTACATATTATGTATTTTTTGCTTGGAGTTTCTGTATCAAGTTCGTGCCTCATCAGCTAACAGTAATTCTGGGGCTGGTGAGCACAAAGGCCATTTTCTGGGAAATTAATACCCGGAAAACCGGTCGTGACACTAGCCGCTACACTGCAGCTCTAGAGGCTATAGCCGTTGCGTCACAGTATGACCCCAGCTTCACCTACGGGCATCCGCCAGGCCATCCCCGGCAATAGACCAACTTAGGCCAAGAGCCTAAGCTTGGGGGAGTATGTATTTCCCACCGACATTACATTCATGTTCACACACACTAATTCCTAGATGTCGGTATTCATACTCTTTCACTGTAATATCCATGCTAGTTTATTTTCTTTTTCCTGCTTTCTTCTTGTGTGTTTAATAAACCTTAAGAAAAACAAAAAAATAGTAGTAGTTTATTTCTTTGCCGTAGTAATTAAAATGGAAAACCCAAAAATATTTCCAGTTCTTCTTTTGTTTGTTGGGAGCTTTCCCGTGTAAATAGTTTTTATTTCTTTTTCTTTTCTTTGGGGGGGTCAGTAGGAGAAGACCATGATTAAATTGTTGAAGTGGCTCTTATGTGCATGATTGTTTATTTTAACTTAGAGCCCATATTACTTGTCTTCTCTCTTGAGTTAAATGCTTGCAGATTCCAGCTTAGTCCAATGCACGTGCACTCTTATTATTATACACATTGTTCGATCGTGCAAGTGAAAGGCAATAATGATGATATATGATGGACTTATTGGGATGAGAAAAGCTGGTATGAACTCGACCCCTCTTGTTTTTGTAAATATGATGATTCATCGTTCTTGATTCAGCTATTATGAAGTAAACATATCTGCAATGACATTTAGAGATTATAGTTGCTTGTGCCATGCTTGATTAGCTATGAGTTATAATGGTTTACCTTGCGTGCCAACATGCTATTAGAATGATTATAATGTGGTATGATGGGATGGTATCCTCCTTTAAATGAATTGAGTGACTAGACTTGGCACATGTTCACGCATGTAGTTGAATCAAATCAACATAGCCTTCATGATATTTATGTTCGTGGTGGATTATATCCTACTCATGCTTGTATTCGGTGTAAATTAATTTTGATGCATGCTTACGACTGTTGTCTCTCTCTCAGTTGGTCTCTTCCCAGTCTTTTGCTAGCCTTCACCTGTACTAAGCGGGAATACTGCTTGTGCATCCAAACTCCTTAAACCCCAAAGTTATTCCATATGAGTCCACTATACCTTCCTATATGCGGTATTTACCTGCCGTTCCAAGTAAATTTGTATGTGCCAAACTCCAAACCTTCAAATGAAATTCTGTTTTGTATACTCGAGCAGCTCATGTTTCAACTAGGGATGCCCTTATCTTCCATGTTAGGCGGTTATTCTCAAGAGGAGTGGACTCCGCTCCTCATTCACGAGAAAAATGACTGGTCACCGGGATGCCCAGTCCCATGCTTTATGCAAACTAAATCAAAATAATTGCAAAAAAACTCCCCTTGGGACCCGTTGAATGTTGGAGGCACTCATTGTTTCAAGCAAGCCATGGATTGATGCTTGTGGAGGAAGGGGAGTATAAACTTTACCATTCTGTTTGGGAACTACCTATAATTTGTTTAGCATGGAAGATATCATCATCTCATAGTTGTTGCGTTGATAGCAAAAGTATGCCGCTCAAAATGTTATTCAATCTCTATTTTAAAACCGAGCTCTGGCACCTCTACAAATCCCTGCTTCCCTCTGCGAAGGGCCTATCTATTTACTTTTATGTTGAGTCATCATCCTTCTTATTAAAAAGCACCCGCTAGAGAGCACACTGTCGTTTGCATTCATTATTATTGATTTATATTGGGTATGACTTGACTGGATCTTTTTTACCATGAATTACAATGTTTAGTCAGTCCTTGATCTTTAAAGGTGCTCTACATTTATGTTTTGCGGTCTCAGAAAGGGCTAGCGAGATACCATTCCGTTATATCATGTTATGATTATTTTGAGAAAGTCTTGTCATCCGAGTTTTGTTATTATAGCTCGCTAACTAATTTTGCTATTGATATGAGTAATTGTGAGACCTTTGTGTTATTGTGAGAATGGTTAGTCCATAATATTTGCTGAAACTTGAATGCTGGCTTTTCATGTTTACAACAACAAGAGCAAACAGAGTTTGTAAAAGTTTTTCTTTCTCTCTTTCAGTTTGTCAACTGAATTGCTTGAGGACAAGCAAGGGTTTAAGTTTGGGGGAGTTGATACGTCTCCATCGTATCTACTTTTCCAAACACTTTTGCCCTTGTTTTGGACTCTAACTTGTATGATTTGAATGGAACTAACCCGGACTGACGCTGTTTTTAGCAGAATTGTCATGGTGTTCTTTTTGTGCAGAAAATAAAGATTCTCGGAATGTCCTGAAACTCCACGGAACACCTTAGAAAAAATAAATAAAAATCCTCGCAAAAGATGAAGACCAGGGCGCCACACCCTGTCCACGAGGGTGGGGGCGCCCCCCTTGGGCGCCCCCCCTACCTCGTGGGCCCCCTGGTGGCCCTCCGATGCCAACTCCAACTCCATATATTGGCCTTCGGGGAGAAAAAATCAGAGAGAAGAAATCATCATGTTTTACGATACGGAGCCACCACCAAGCCCTAATCTCTCTCGGGAGGGCTGATCTGGAGTCCGTTCGGGGCTCTGGAGAGGGGGATTCGTCGCCGTCGTCATCATCAACCATCCTCCATCTCCAATTTCATGATGCTCACCGCCGTGCGTGAGTAATTCCATCATAGGCTTGCTGGACGGTGATGGGTTGGATGAGATTTATCTTGTAATCGAGTTAGTTTTGTTAGGGTTTGATCCCTAGTATCCACTATGTTCTGAGATTGATGTTGCTATGACTTTGCTATGCTTAATGCTTGTCACTAGGGCCCGAGTGCCACGATTTCAGATCTGAACCTATTATGTTTTCATGAATATATATGAGTTCTTGATCCTACCTTGCAAGTCTATAGTCACCTACTATGTGTTATAATCCGGCAACCCCGAAGTGACAATAATCGGAACCACTCCCGGTGATGACCATAGTTTGAGGAGTTCATGTATTCACTATGTGCTAATGCTTTGTTCCGGTTCTCTATTAAAAGGAGGCCTTAATATCCCTTAGTTTCCAATATGACCCCGCTGCCACGGGAGGGTAGGACAAAAGATGTCATGCAAGTTCTTTTCCATAAGCACGTATGACTATATTCGGAATACATGCCTACATTACATTGATGAACTGGAGCTAGTTCTGTGTCACCCTATGTTATGACTGTTACATGATGAACCACATCCGGCATAATTATCCATCATTGATCCGGTGCCTACGAGTTTTCCATATATTGGTTCTCGCTTATTTACTTTTCCATTGTTACTGTTACAATCACTACAAAATACCAAAAACATTACTTTTGCTGTCTTTACTTTTGTTACCGTTACCACCACTATCATATTACTTTGCTACTAAACAATTTGCTGCAGATACTAAGTTTCCAGGTGTGGTTGAATTGACAACTCAGCTGTTAATACTTGAGAATATTCTTTGGCTCCCGTTGTGTCAAATCAAGAAATTTGGGTTGAATGCTCTACCCTCGAAAACTGTTGCGATCCCCTATACTTGTGGGTTATCAGGACGCCGGGCGCCGGCTTCACTTGTGGGATGTGGATGTAGTGTTCAACACCGACGACCTCATGTACCTTGCACCCATGGTAGTTTCTATTTAGTTTACCCGGGGACGAGCGGGTTAGAGGGTTCCTCGGTGTCGATGGTACCGTAAATAGCAAGTATCGTCAGTGCGAGGTACATGTGGCCGTCGGTGTCGAATACTTGCTATGTTACTCGTCTTTCAATTTAACTATGCAGTTATTTCGTCGTTGCGAGGGTCTAGTGTTCGACGAGCTCCGCCCCTGCATTCGTTGGTGAGCACAAATGACATCTCCTCCTCCCCCCTTCATTTGCTCTGTTCCGGTCTTCGTGCCGATGAAACTTGCTAGCTATAGGTGTCAATCATTAGTATGCGTAACCACTATGCGTCTCTTGTTCGAAAGGGTTACATCTATAAATATGCATGCATTTTCATATTTAGAATCGTGATTCTTTCAAATTGTCCAACTTTATCCATGGACAGCCCGAGTATGTGTAGATTGGTATCGTTTTCCCATATGCTCAGCTCCGTATCGGATGCAGAATTTCATCAGTGCCTCCCTGTTGTTCTCCGGGTACACATCCTCTGTGCTTATTGCCGAGACATGTATCAGGAGAACAGCGGGGAGGTGCTGCCGAAATTTTGCGTCAGATCCGGAGCAGAGCATGGGAAAACAAACCCGATCTATACATACCCGGGTGGGATTAGGACCTATCCTTACCTATTAGCGTGTAGGTTGCATGGACGTAATTGAAGAAGAGAAGATGAAATTGGAGTTGTATGTTGCTGATGTTATCGATGATCACAAGATGAAGATGAATGATATGCGCCTAAAGCTTAAGAAGATTAGAAAATATGCCATTGATAATGAGGCTTGGTATCATTATGTTGTTGGATCAATTGTTACCTTAGTTGCGATCTTCATCATATTTCTTGTGATGAGGGTAAGTTTTCTCTAATGTTTTGCTTTACAAATGGATACTTAGCTTATTTTCCTCCTAAATGGCATAATTACCTAAGTTACATAAAAAATGAGCTATACTTAGCTTATTCAGTTCATTTATGACATACTTAGCATACTTAGGTCAAAAATGGCATGATAATCTTTGTTACCTCCAAAATGATATAGACTTAGCTTATTTTCCTTGGAAATACATAATAAACTTACTAAGCTCCAAAATGACCTATTTACCTAGCTTAGCTCTAAAATGACCTACACTTAGTATTTTTACCTACCTTAGCAATAAAATGACATTTTTACTTACCTTAGTTAGAAGAAGAAGAACATAAAGAAGACGAGAGAAGAAAAAGAAAGTGAAGAAAAAAATCTTGTTCTTCTTCTTTTTCTTCTTCTTCTTTTTCTTCTTCTACTTCTTCTTCTTCTTCTAGCTAGTCTTCTTCTTCTTGTTCTTCTTCTTCTTCTTCTTCTTCTTACTTTATTCTTCTAACTTTCTTCTTTCCCTATTTGCATATTTGCTTTAGATGAGGAAGCTTGCATCGATGGAGTCTACTCTTCTCTTTATGCTTCCTTTTTGTTTTGATTGTGTAGGATGAACAATGTGAAACTTGCTACCTATATATGCATGTATGGATGAAACCATTGTATGCTTGTTGTTGGATATGTTGGCTAGCTATATATGTTGCATATGGACTTTTGATTTGCTATGTATATGTGTTGGATGATCATATCCATATGGTAGGGATATGATTTGGTATGTATATGTGTTGGTATGCTTGTCGAAAGTATTTTCATATGTGTATATATATATATGTGTGTGTGTGTGTGAAATTGAATGAATTTAAGAAAAAACAGAAAAAACAAGGGCTATACAGGATCTTTGCCGTCTACTAGAGGACGGAAAAGCTCTTTGCCGTCCGCTAGAAGACGGCAAATAGGACATGTGGTAGTCACCTGTGCAAACTGGCAACACTAGCTGCCTATTTGGTAATTTTGCCGTCTACAAGCGGACGGCAAAGTGACCAAATAGGCCTGGCAAACAGGGCCATCTATGCCATTCGCTGGCAGACGGCATAGCTGGCCACGTGGCAGCTTCCCATTGCTGCCCTAGCTAAGCTCTTTGTCGTCCGTCAACGGACGGCAAAGAGCGTCGTTAACCCCCTAACGGCTCTCACCCCACACCACTGCCGTCGGTCGTCGTTGCCGTCTGCTGGCCTCGGATGGCGGACAGCACAATCCTTTGCCATCCGTTTGTATGAAACGGACGACAAAGAAGGCCTTTGCTGGCACGTGTTCAGCCGGACGTTTTGTCGTCCGCTGGCTGACGGCGAAGGCTTTTGCCGTCCGTGATCAGTGCCTTTGCCGTCCGCCATGGCGGACGGCAAAGAAGCTGATTACAGTAGTGAGACAATGCCTTCATTAACCATAAAGTGGCACTTCTCCCAATTCAAAATGAGACTAGTGTCTTCACATCTCTGCAAAAACTCGATCAAGGTTGCTCAAGCAATCATCAAAAGAGGACCCATAAACGGAGAAATCATCCATGAATACCTCATAAATCTTTTCACAAAAGTCAGAGAATATAGCCATCATGCATATTTGAAAGGTAGCAGGTGCATTACATAAACCAAAAGGCATACGTCTATAAGAAAAAGTACCGAAAGGGCAAGTAAAAGTAGTCTTTGCTTGATCGTCCGCTGACACATGTATTTGAGAGAAACTAGAATAACCATCTAGAAAGCAGAAATGTGTATGTTTGGATAGTATTTCTAGAATTTTATCAATAAAAGGTAAAGGGTAATGATCTTTCTTAGTAGCTTTATTTAATTTACGGAAATCAATTACCATCCTATAACTTGTAATAATTCATTGCAGGATCAATTCACCTTTCTCATTAGGAACTACAGTAATACCTCCCTTCTTAGGGACACAATGGAGAGGACTTACCCACTCACTATCAGCAACGGGATAAATTATACCTAGCTCAAGGAGCTTTAGTATTTCCTTTCTTACCACTTCTTTCATCTTAGGATTTAACCATCGTTGGTGATCTCTAATTGGTTTGGCGTCTTCGTCCAGTTTTTTTTTGTGTTGGCATAGAGTGGGACTAATGCCCTTAAGATCGTCAAGAGTATATCCAATAGCGGCTCGGTGCTTCTTCGGAGTTTTCAATAATCTTTCCTCTTCCTGCTCTGAAAGTTTAGCACTAATAATAACATGATATATCTTCTTTTCATCAAGATAAGCATATTTGAGAGTATCGGGTAAAGGTTTGAGCTCAAACACATGATCACCCATGGGTGGAGGAGGATCCCCTAGGATTTCAACAGGCAAGTTGTGTTTCAGAATAGCACCCTATTTAAGGAATACTTCATCTATCTTCCTTCTTTCATTCATAAACATATCATTTTCATGGTCTAGCAAATATTGTTCTAAAGGATCAGTAGGAGGCAGGGCAATAGAAGCAAGACCAATAATTTCATCCTAACTATAGGCAATTCTTTATCATGGGGTTGTCTATGAAACTTAGCAAAATTAAACTCATGTTTCTATCCCCCAAGCCAATTGTAACAACATCCTTGTCAAAATCAATCTTAGCATTAACAGTATTCAAGAGGGGTTTACCAAATATAATGGGACAAAAGCTATCTTGTGGGGAACCAAGAACTAGAAAATCAGCAGGATATTTAACTTTCCCACACAAGACTTCAACTTCTCTAACAATCCCAAATGGTGAAATAGTATCTATATTGGTAAGCTTAATTGTAACAACAATATCTTCTAACTCAGTGGGTGCAATATCATGCATAATTTCTTTATATAAGGAAATAGGTATTGCACTCGCACTAGCACCCATATCACATACGCCATGATAACAATGATCTCCTATTTTAACAAAAATAACAGGCATGCCTACAACAGGTCTATGTATCTTAGCATCGGGTTTAGCAATATTAGCAGCTTCATCATAGAAATAAATAACATGCACATCAATATTATCAGCCAAGAGATCTTTAACCATAGCAATACTAGGTTCAACTTTAATTTGCTCAGGAGGTATATTGTTCTAGTATTACTCTTATGAACCACAGTTGAACCTTTAGCATGATCCTTCATCCTAGCAGGGAAAGGTGGTTTCTCAACATAAGTGGTAGGAACAATAGGATCATTATAAGTGATAATCTTTTCTTCAACTTTAATAGGTGCAACTACTTTTACTTCAATGGGAGGATTATATTTAAACCACTTCTCGTTAGGGAGATCAATGTGAGTAGAAAAAGATTCACGGAAAGAACCTACTATCTCAGAGTCAAGTCCATATTTAGTGCTAAATCCACGAAAAGCATCGGTATCCATAAAAGACTTAACACAATCAAACTTACGTGTCATACCTGACTCCTTACCATCCTAGGAACCCCAATCTTCAAAGTTGCATTTAATTATTTCCAATAAGTCCCACTTGAATTCAATAGTATTCAACATATAAGAACCAGCACAGGAAGTATCGAGCATGGTGCGATCATTGAGAGAAACCTGAGCATAAATTTTTTGAATAATCATTTCTCTTTAGAGCTCATGATTGGGGCATGAATATAACATTGACTTAAGCATCCCCATGCTTGAGAGATGCTTTCTCCTTCGCGAGGCCAAAAATTATATATATAATTACGATCATGATGAACAAGATGCATAGGATAAAACTTCTGGTGAAATTCCAATTTCAATCGTTTATAGTCCCAAGATCCCATATCATCACATAGCCTATACCATGTCAATGCATCTCCCTTCAAAGACAAAGGGAAGACCTTCCTCTTAACAACATCATCGGGTATACCTGCAAGCTTAAATAATCCACAAACTTCCTCCACATAGATAAGGTGTAAATCAGGATGCAATGTTCCATCTCCTGCAAAGGGTATACCTGCACTCACGCTACTATAAGAAGAAACTATCTAGGGTCTCTGTGCTCAGGTACTCTCTCCTACATGTAACAAATCCATATATGTAAACTCCGAATATCATACTCAATGTCTTCTTTGTTACTCACCCTTTTTTCTGCACCCCGCCACTTACATTGTGTAGATGATCCTTGTGATGCGCTTCACTGATGTGGTTCTTCCATCCTTAATGGGAGACTAGATGGACGCTCGCTCCTGCAGGTCTTCCTGTCTGCTGCATGTGTTTGGTTTATTGTGTGCTGGGTTGCTTGGGCAGGTGTTGTCAGTCATCGGTTGATTGACTCCAACTGCTACCGTGTGTTGTTGTGTCGGGTGTGAGCTTGTGGTGGCTCTAATCTTTGTGGATTTCAAGTAAGAAGCGGCATGGGTCTTGGTTGCGGCACCGTCGTGTGTGTGTAAGTATGGCTTGTCATTGGAGATTCCTGCTTGCTGCCTCTTGGCTGCATGTGTATGAACTTGTAGTGATTGACTAAGCAGCAGCCCTATGTGCCTGCGTGCATCAACGGGGCTTCCTGGTGTGGATTGTGAGTGTGTTAATCTGAACACAGAAGCAGCTGGTTCAGTGCATTGGCTTGCACAGGACCTGCTACTATCCGTGTGCCTGTTATGCTTGTGCAATAAAAAGATTGTAATACTAGGAGAACAGATTTCAGTTTGTGCTTCTATTATGCTTGGTATCGATGAATTGTACATTGCCGTATGTAAGATGTGTCAGTTTTGTGATATACTTTGCGATTACTAAAATTTCTGAAGAAATCTCACTAAATTTCTTAACTGACCAGTGCCATTTTTCGTAGTTTGTATGACTCTGATTGATTGTTATTCTAGCTCATAGCTTATGGCCATCATTTGGTTATTTGTGCTCTCAATTTATTGAGCTGATCACAAGTGTGAACTACTACGAAGATGGCTCCAACGGCTCTGGTATGGCCTGGCGACGCGGACGGCGATAGGGCTGGCGTCGCGGCGGTGGGTGCTGGCCCTGGCATGTCGGAGGAATGGTCGGAGGTGCGCGCGTCAGAGCGGCCGGCGCGCCTACCCCAGGCGTCATCTTCGGGCGCGATGGCGTCTCTGTGCTGGTCGGGGAGCAGATTCTAGGTGTTGGTAGAGGTAGGCAATGGCGAGATCTCGGAGGCGGAGGAGGACAATGGCGCTGCTAGGCGTGATGGCGGTGTGCTGCCATCGGTCGGAGAGTTCGTGGCCCGGGATGAGGAGCTTGGGGGCTCTCTCAAAGCCGGACGGCGCAGCGAGTACCCGCCCGGGGGTCGTGGTGCTCGCAGACCAGGGGTGTTGTGCCGAGCATCGCTGCATGGCACGGCGTCGGTGTTGAGGGCGCGGGCGTTGCAGGTGGCTACGGGCGGAGAGGTGGCCTCACCGTCGGTGGCTGCTTCTTCCCTGTGTGCTCTGGTGCCTGCGCCGGCGTCGGAGGCGTCGCCAGGTGTCGTGGTACTAAGTCTGACAGTAAGTATAGGGGGTACGAATCAGGAGGCAAGGTCCTAGCTACGGAAAGATTGTACGCAAGTGTTTACGAGTTCAGGCCCCTCTCAGAGGAGGTCAAAGCCCTACGTCTCGGTGCCCGGAGGCGGTCGACTGGATTATATGAGTGTGTGTTACAGGGGGTGCGAACCCTTGTGCCAGAGGAGGGGTGGCTTATATAGAGTGCGCCAGGACCCTGGCCATCCCCCGTTACCAAGAGTTCAATGTACATAAAGATGGGGCGTTACTGATAACGCCAGCCATAAGTGCCTTTACTGACCATAAAGACTACAGAGTGAATGCTTGACCGTTGCTATTCTGAGTGACACCTGGTCGTCAGTAGGTCGAGTAGTTTCTTGTATGTCGAGTGATTGATTTGTCATGTGACTTCAGGAAGGAGGGGTACCCGGGTGGTTGATTGGTCGAGTGGATTGCACTGGACGCCTTTATTGGGCACTCCCTGTTGTCTCTTGAGCTTCTTTGCTTCTAGGGTAGTGACCTTGGTTAGGGTGTATAGGTCAGGCCTATGACCGTACCCCAGGTTTATATCATCATCACCCAGGGCGGCGGTGTGATGACCCACAAGTATCGGGGATCTATCGTAGTCCTTTCGATAAGTAAGAGTGTCAAACCCTACGAGGAGCAGAAGGAAATGACAAGCAGTTTTCATAAGGTATCCTGTGCAAGCACTGAAATTGTAGGTAACAGATAGTTTTGTGATACGATAATTTGTAACGGGTAACAAGCAATGAAAGTAAATAAGGTGAAGCAAGGTGGCCCAATCCTTTTTGTAGCAAAGGACAAGCCTGGACAAGTTCTTATAATGGGAAAAGCGCTCGAGAGGACACATGGGAATTATCGTCAAGCTAGTCTTCATCACGTTCATATGATTCACGTTCGTTACTTTGATAATTTGATATGTGGCTGGACTGGTGCTTGGGTGTTGTCCTTTCTTGGACAAGCATTCCACTTATGATTAACCCCTATTGCAAGCATCCACATCAACAAAAGAAGTATTAAGGTTAACCTAACCATAGCATGAAACATATGGATCCAAATCAGCCCCTTACGAAGCAACTTATAAACTAGGGTTTAAGCTTCTGTCACTCTAGCAACCCATCATCTACTTATTACTTCCAATGCCTTCCTCTAGGCCCAAATAATGGTGAAGTGTCATGTAGTCGACGTTCACATAACACCACTAGAGGAGAGACAACATACATCTCATCAAAATATCGAACGAATACCAAATTCACATGACTACTACTAGCAAGACTTCACCCATGTCCTTGGGAACAAACGTAACTACTCACAAAGAATATTCATGTTTCAGAGGGGTATTAATATGCATTAAGGATCTGAACATATGATCTTCCACCGGATAAACCAACTAGCATCAACTACAAGGAGTAATCAACACTACTAGCAACCCACAAGTACCAATCTGAGGTTTTGGTACAAAGATTGGGTACAAGAGATGAACTAGGGTTTGAGAGGAAATGGTGCTGGTGAAGATGTTGATGGAGATTGACCCCCTCCCGATGAGATGATATTTGGTGATGACGATGGTGATGATTTCCCCCTTCGGAAGGGAAGTTTCCCTGGCAGAACAGCTCCGCCGGAGCCCTAGATTGGTTCCGCCAAGGTTCCGCCTCGTGGCGGTGGAGTTTCGTCCCGTAAGCTTGCTTATGATTTTTTTTTTCCAGGGTAAAAGACTTCATATAGCAGAAGATGGGGACCGGATGGCCACCAGAGAGCCCACGAGGTAGGGGGCGCGCCCGGTAGGGGTGGGCGCGCCCCCCACCCTCGTGGCTAGGGTGTGGGCCCCCTCTGGTACTTCTTTCGCTCAATAATTCTTATTAATTCTGAAAATGACTTTCGTGGAGTTTCAGGACTTTTGCAGCTGTGCAGAATAGGTTTCCAATATTTGCTCCTTTTCCAGCCCAGAATCCCAGCTGCCGGCATTCTCCCTCTTTATGTTAAACCTTGTACAATAAGAGAGAATAGCGATAAGTATTTTGACATATCGTGTAATAACAACCCATAATGCAATAAATATCGATATAAAAGCATGATGCAAAATGGACGTACCACGGCGTTGTCGCTGCTGTGGGAGGACGCGACGGAGGTGCCCGAGCCCTGGCCTAGGGTTGGCTCGGGTGGCCTGGTTGGGCCGCTGGGCCAGATTTCCGCCGCGGGCTGCACCGACCCGTGCGTGCCATTCAAGGCCGATGTGGCGGGCCCGTCCAAGGTGGGTGTGATGTGTGTGGCAGTGGCTAGTGCGGCTCGGCCCAGGCCTGGGTCCACTAGCCCACGTCTGCAGCGACGGGTACTTAAGTGGCTCTGGATCCGTCGGGGCGCCCTAGATTGCTTGTTAGGGTTTCCTGCCACTCACTCGGAGGTGCGGCATTTCGGCGGATCCGCCCGTTCCTTCTCCCCTCCCTCCCCTCCCCCACCCCTTGAGCACTCCTTAGCCGAGGTGGTGGCCATGGGATCCAAGGCGGATCAGCGTGCAGACAAGCGGGTGGCACCGGATCCAGAGGCGGAGCTGCGTCGTGAGCGCGATCTGCGAGCCTAGGCGAAAGACCGCATGGCAGAGCATGCCGGCGAGGGCCCCCCTCCTCCCCGGTGGCTCAAGGAGCAGGAGCGCAAGAAGAAGAATAAGGAGGATTACAAGAAGAGGGGCTTGGAGCTCAAGCGCAAGGATGCGCTCCTCCCCCATGGTTGTGATCGCGTCGGTGACCCCTACTCCAAGTAGAAGCAGAAGAAGCACAAGCCGGCGATGCCGGCGGCCTCCAAGCCCTCCTCTTCCAAGGGTACGGCGGCGGAGCCCATACCCGTGGAGGAAGCGGAGGGGCCCGAGTGCTTCATATGTGGGCGCACGGGTCACTATCCGAATGAGTGCACCTTCAAGCAGTTGTGTGTGCTCTGCAGTCAAGAGCGGCACGCATCGGCTTACTATCCCACGCGGGGCAAGACACTGACGCTGCAGACCATGGGCCACGCGTTTGCCGGCGGCGGCTTCTTCTTCTTGTAGTTCCTCGAGGAGGCGGATGCGGTGCTGGCAGACCTGTTGGGTGCCAACGCGGCTCCGGTCTTAGCGGCGCCCGGCGTACTGTCCAAGGAGCTCTTAGAGGCGGAGCTGCACCATCTCTTCGAGGGCGAGTGGGACTGGCAGGTGGCCCCTTTTGAGTCCGACTGCTTTTCTGTGGCCTTCCCTAATCCGGTCATGCTGAGGATGGCAACGCGCAACGGCAAGCTTTTTCTTTCCATCAACAACATCATGGCTGATATACGGGACGTGACTCTCACCGAAACCAAGCCGCTGTCCATGCCGGAAGTTTGGGTGAAGATGTGGGGCATTCCTCTGAAGTAGAGGCGCGTGGAGCGGCTGATGGCATCTACGACCATGATCGGCAGGCCACTGGTGGTGGATGAGCTGTCGCGGATTCGCTCGGGGCCGGTGCGCATGCGCTTTGCATGCCGCATACCGGCCAAGCTGAGTGGATCGATGCAGATTTGGTTCAACAGCGAGGGTTACAATGTCAAGCTTGAGCCAGAGTTGGACCGTCCCCGCCAGGCGGCCCCTGCCCTCCCACCTCCTCCCCCTCCTTCCAACAGCAGGGGCCCGGTGGCAACGACAAGGACAAGTTCAAGGACAAGGAACATGACCAAGATGCAAGCATGGAGGATGATGACTCAATTGACACTGCGGCATGGGACAAACTTGGGATCTCTGGCCCGGGCCCTGCAGCACCGGCGGAGGGGCGGCGGTGCCTCGTGTGGTGCTCACGATCCCCAACCAGCATCAGCGTCTTGGAGGTGGCACTCTCGATCCCCAACCAGTATAGGTCCAACTTGGGCTCGGCGTCTTCTCCGCCCTTGTGCTCGGCCCCAGTTGCGGTTGCGGGTGCAGCAGGTGGCTGTTCCCCGATCGCTCTCTTCCCAAGTCCCTCTCACCTCCGCCCGGCCCGGTCCCCTACCTCTGGTCATCGCGGCACTTTCCTGAGCGGCTCGATGAAGCAGATGAAGAAGATGGCGGGGCGCAAGGTCAATGTGGAAGTTGTGCGTGCGATGGAGCTGTTGGGCGTGCCTCCCACTCCATGCCAGTCCGTTATGGCGTTGGCGGACCCGACCGCCTATCTCCGTCGACCGCTGCTGCAGGAGGCTTCCAAGGCGGTGATGATCTCCAAGGCGAAGCATACCAAGACGGTGTCGGCGGCACCGGTGCGCACCAACTCGCGCTCGAAGGGGGCCAAGGGTAACATGTCATCTGAAAGATCGAAGATGTCGCCTAGAGGGGGGTGAATAGGCGCTTTAAAAATAATTACGGTTAAGGCTTGAACAAATGCGGAATAAACCTAGCGGTTAATTTGTCAAGCACAAAACCTAAAACAACTAGGCTCACCTATGTGCACCAACAACTTATGCTAAGCAAGATAAGCAACTATGTGATAGCAAGATATATGACAAAGAACAATATGGCTATCACAAAGTAAAGTGCATAAGTAAAGGGTCGGGAAAGAGATAACCGAGGCACGCGAAGACGATGATGTATCCCGAAGTTCACACCCTTGCGGATGCTAAGCTCCGTTTGGAGCGGTGTGGAGGCACAATGCTCCCCAAGAAGCCACTAGGGACACCGTAATCTCCTCACATCCTCGCACAATGCAAGATGCCGTGATTCCACTAAGGGACCCTTGAGGGCGGTCATCGAACCTGTACAAATGGCGACCCTTGGGGGCAGTCACCGAACCCGTACACTTTGGCAACCCTTGGGGGCGGTCACCGGTACCCGTTAAATTGCTCGGGGCGATCTCCACAACCTAATTGGAGACCCCGACGCTTGCCCAGAGCTTTACACCACAATGATTGAGCTCCGAACAACACCAACCGTCTAGGGCGCCAAGGCACCCAAGAGGAACAAGCTCTAGGGTGTTCAAACACCCAAGAGTAACAAGCTCAAGGTTACCAAGCACCCAAGAGTAATAAGCTTCTCAACTTGCACTACAAAAAAAGACACATCCGTGACATTTTGGGTCGAACGAATTTTTTTTCTGTCATACATATGACACTTCTATGACGATAATTGTGACAAAACCTGGTATCATCATAGTTGTGGTGGGCTCCTACTTCTATGATAAAAAATCATGACAGAAAATGGGCTTTTCGTCCTGGGCGGGCCGGAGACGCAGCTGCATGACATTCTTTGGGCCTGTCCATGACGGAAAAAACCGTGGTAGAAGCGAGGGGGAGGAAATTTTTGGGAGTTGTCGGTTACGGTGGGAGAGCGATGCGCGGTTCTCTCGTACAGGTACGCGCGTGTGTGCAAGGCGTTGGCTCTAACTGAACCCGAGCGAGGCGTTGGGCTCTAACTGAACCCGAGCGATTGCACTGCAGGCTATGCGTTACTGAACCAGAGGGATCGATCGATGGCTGTTAACTGAACCCGATGGAGCGAGTCCTTCGCTACTGCTGCTAACTGAAGCCGATCGATTGGATGAACAGTGAGCGTTGTGGGGGGGTGGATGAACAGTGAGCGGTGGCGTTGCCTATGATGAACAGGAACCCGTGGTGTGGAGGGCTGGATGAACAGTAGACGGTGGAGGGATGGCCGTGGAGGGGTGGTTGAACAGGACCCCGTGGTGTGGAGGGCTGGATGAACAGTAGACGGTGAAGGGGTGCCCGTGGAGGGGTGGTTGAACAGTAGCCAGTGGAGTAGCGCGCGGTGGAGGCTGATGAACAGGAGCCCGTAGAGGCTGGAGGAGGTCGACGGTGGAGATGAACAGTATCCCGTGGAGTCCCATTTTGCGGTACGCCACACCCCTCCCGATGAACAGGACCACCGTTTCGACCGTAGCGCTCCAACACAAGTTCGTTTCGTCCGTTTTGCGGTACGCCACACCCCTCCCGATCAACAGGACCCCCATTTCGACCGTAGGAGGTCCATTTCCTCCGTTCTGCGGTACGCCAGGCCTCATTTCCATCGCCTGTTCCGTCCAAGCCGGTTGGCTCCCACGCGTTCTGTTGCCTCCCGATGAACACGACGCATTTCATTGCCTCCCCATGAACACGACGCATTCCGTTGCCTCCCCATGAACACGACGCATTCCGTTGCCTCCCCATGAACATGAGCCCTCGCTGTACGTATGCGCGACTATGCGTTCGAGACCCCGCCCGTATGTACACATACGTGGCCGTATTTTCTTTCTTGCACCCTGGCCGCTGTACGTACATGTACATGCTACGTGCGCGCTTCTACTACGACATGTACGCGCCTCTACTACGACACGTGCGCGCCTCTACATCGACCAGTATATATGTACGTACACATTCGCGACCAGAATGACAACGCTACGTACGCTTCGACCAGGTGGGTCCCAACTGTCAGGCAGTTCCTTGCGCGAAAATGTAGCTGGTCGGTCCCAGCAGTCAGAGGGGTGAATCATTTTTTTTGCCCGGACGCACTTCCTTTGCGTGCGAAGATGTAGCTGGTGGTCCCAGCAGTCAGGGGGCGAATTGTTTTTTTGCCCAGACGCACTTCCTGGCGTGCGAAGATGTAGCTAGTGGGTCCCAGCAGTCAGGGGGGCGAATCATTTTTTTTGCCCGGACGCACTTTCTGCGTGCGAAGATGTAGCTGGTGAGTCCCAGCTGTCAGGGGAAACTTTTTTCGCGAAATACGGTGGCCCGTCCGGTGGGTCCCCGCTGTCAGTGGAGGAATCATTATTTCCGTGTAATAAGGAGGCACTTCCATGCTGCGGCCGTGGACCCGGCTGTCAGCCTCTCCATTGTACAGCCACGTCCGATGGAAGTCGTTCCTTGACCACGTTGACCACGCCGCGCCGAGAGCACCACGGAGTGGAAGACGGCGAGGCCTAGGAAGGGGACGACTCGGAGCCAGGGAAGACGCAGTAGTGGATGCCCATGCGAAGAGGAGTACAAGGGTTCACTGGTTCGGCTGCGGTGTGAGGCTGCTGTCACCGTAGATTAACAGGGGTTGTGGGTGTGTAGAGGGATGGCCTGGCCAGCGGTGGGAGTAGTAGGGGGCGGTGAGGCCTCCGCGCATCACAGCCGGCCACGGGAGGCAGGAGCACGCGGCACAACCGGCACTGGTTTGGGCGGCTGGAGCAAGAAGACCAGAGGTTGAAGAAGCACTCAAACCGTTGGATGAACATCATACGGTAACAGGAGATAGAATAGTTCATATTGACTAAGTTGACAAAGCCCCCCGTCCCCGTCAACTTCATAGGCCCACAAGTCAGCCTCCCAGTATGCTGGGTTGCAGCTGGCAGCGGGAGTATTCATTTTTTTGTGCGTAATAAGGAGGCACTTCCTTTGCGAAGATAGCTGGTGGGTCCGACAAATCAGCAGCACGTTTTTTCACGAAATACAGAGGCCCTTCCGGTGGGTCCCAGATGTCAGGTGGAGGAATCATTATTTTGCGCGTAATAAGGAGGCATTTCCTTGTGTGCGGCCGTGGACCCAGCTGTCAGCCTCTCCACGCACAGTCTACTTCCGATGGTGTCGTTCGTTGACCACTCCGCGCCAAGCGCATCCAAGGTGGTGGACGACGGCGAGGCCCCGGACAGCAACGAGCCAGAGATGGGAAGACGCGGGAGTAGAGTCGCAGACGGAGAGGTGTACAAGGGTTAACTGGTTCTAATGTGGTGTGGTTCTGCAGTCGGTGGAGAAGAATAGAAGGTGTGGAGGGTTGGAGGGATGGCCTGGCCAACGGTGGAGTAGCGCTTCATAGCGAAGCGTGCTAAGCAGAGCTGCTAGCAGCAGGAGGCAGGAGGTGGTCCTGGCGGCGCTGGAGGAAGAAGACGAGAGATTGAAGATGGATGCCGACCGTTGGATGTAAATCCAACGGCTAACATGTCAGAATCATTTGTTGACTAAATTTACAACGACTTGTGTTGGCTTCGACCTATTGGTCCACATTTCAGCCTCCAAAAATGTGGCACGTATTTAACCCATTTTTTTCAGAATTTACAGTCTTTTTTTTGCGCGGTAGAATTTATAGTCAGTTTGATCTTTTTTTTTGAATTACAGCCATTAACTGGGCTGGGTGAACAATTAATGTAGCTTTCATGCGGCCCATTTATTTTATTTCCTAAAAAATTACAGGCCATTTGCACTTTATCTAGATACACGATTTTGCTGGGCTGATTCTAATTATAATGTTGGGTTGGTCCAGCAATGTTATCAAAAAATAAAAAAGGGCTGAGCATTTCGTTATAAATATATTTAAATAATAAGTGATATTATTACATTCGTCCTTAAATCTTACCAAGCTTTTGTACACAATCACTATGATTTTCGTGCCAAAACAATCCAGGATTTTATTTGTTAACAAATTATTTTTATAAGTTAATAAGATGTGGGATATTGTTTTCTTACATATGTAAGTATCTGTTAAATATATGATGACAATAAAAATAATATATAATAACATATAAAATAATTTAAATATATATAATATAGTTAAAAGGGAAACATAAGTTGTACCTGGCGTTCCTATTCTTATATAGAAAAATAGAACAGACCTCTGCATTTTATTCAAAAAAATACAAAAATTGGGCTGCCAAAAATAAAACCTCGGATGGGAGGTCCATAGGCCGATCTATACATGACGGCTCTAAGAAAATACAAACAGGCCCTCCCATCCGAGGTCGTGGGCTGCGCATGTTAAAAATGAAATCCTAGACGGGGCAGCCCAAGACCACGTCCAACACTTGCCAAAACTCCGTCTCTCGTTTTCTCTGTGTTTCGCACAATCAACATTGTGTGGGCATTTTGACTGTGCATCATATGCAGATGTGCTATGCATGAATGTTGATCAGCATGATGTTAACTGGCTGGTAGTTCCCTTTTCGACAACGAATAAAACTTCCAACATGATGTTAACCCTGTTTAAAAAGGCCGTGTTAATATAAATGCCCTGCCTGTGAAAGTTACAGTTTCTTATCTGAAACTGAACTTGCAGTTTCTTATCTGAAACTGAAACTTGCAGTTTCTTCCCGTCTGCACTTTTATACTCCTATGAAACTACATTTTTTTAAGTGCTAAAAATAGATCTCTAGAATTCACAAAATTCTTCATATGCTCAATACTGCAAATCTGAAATTCAAAAGACATTCATATCTGAAAATACTCTCAAAATACACAACACAAAACACAATTCACAACCAGCAAATACTGACAACCCTAAGCTCCTCCTGACAATTCACAACCTGCCCGACTATTGGGTAGGGGGGCAGTCCCCTCCTATTCCTTGGTGGCAGACAGCCGCCCCGTGAGACAATGTGAATGGCGAGGGAGACGATGGCAGGGAAGCGTCATCGAGCCAACTGCTTTTCTCCTCTTATAGTTGGGTTCAGTCGATGAAGACTCCACCGGCTCGCTCTGGCAGGACACCCTCACAAACGGCACCCTGTAGATGCTCGATCCTTCAATCTCTGGTGGATGCTCCATCTGGGATCGATACTCCCACCACCGCTCCCTCACGATCGGATTCGGTGAATCTGTTTGCTCCATGGTCCACAGGAGCAGCTCTATATACTCCGGCGCGACTCCCTCCGGGAGTATCGCCGCCTTTTCGCTCTGTTGCAGATATTTGGCCATGGATGTAGCCGTCGCCGCTAGTTGGTCCCTGTTGTCAAACCAAGACTGTGTCTCCAACATCCTAGCTAGCTTCACAGGGTTGCCATCTGCGATCCTCGCGTATCGGTTGTACTCCTCCATCGATCTACTTCTGCACAGGACCTTCACTCGCCGGCAGTGGTTTTTGAATGGAAGAGGAGAGGAGCGGCACTGGTTTCGGATTAGAATGGGAGAGGAGCGACGCTGGTTTTGCACTAGAACAGGAGAGGAGGGGCGGTGGTTTTGAAATGGAAGAGGATAGGAGCGGCACTGTATTTAGATTGGAACAGGAGAGGAGCGGCGGTGGTTTAAGAGGAGAAGAGCGGAAGAGCGGCGCTGGTCTAGGAAGTATTTTTTGTTGTTTTGCGTATTTTGGGTCAAAGTTTGACCACGTACTGTATGTGACAAGCAAAATGTGAATGCATGTCACCAAAAATTGTATCGTTTGATTTGTATCTGAATGTACTTTCAAATTATATTATTTTTGCAACGTATAACATATATTTCATGTGCGAAAATCATGGTCAATTATGACCCAAAATAAAAGGGAGACTAGTTAATGTGGGGTCGGTTTCTCAATTGAAGGGTAAACTGATTTTGATTTTGATCCAGTCACAGCGCGCCGGCCCTCTCGCCCAATCCTAAGTCGCTGCCGCACGCTCCTCTCCCTCTTCTCCATTGCAAAACCACCTCCTCTCCTCTCCATCATCTCCATTCCAAAACCACCGTCTCGCCTCTCCCTCTTTTGATCTTCTCCATTCCAAAACCACCTCCTCTCCTCTCCATCATCTCCATTCCAAAACCACCTCCTCTCCTCTCCCTCTTCTCTATTGCAACACCATCGTCTCTCCTCCCATCTTCCGAATCTAGCACCGGACCACTCAGAACGACATCTATGGAGAGGATGCAGCAGCGAATCTGGCACATCGCCGGCAGCGACCAAGCAAAGTTAGCCAGGTTGAAGGAGATCCTTAGTTGGTTTGACAATGAGTGGGAGATTTCAAGGACGGTGCGGGCCATGTGTCAATGTATGCGAAAGAGCGAGACGGCGGCGATGTACATGTACTCCTCGGCGGCAGTCACGCCGCAGTCCTCTGAGTTCATCGAGTATCTCCTATGGGCGATGGAGTAGACAGATTCACCCGAGGCGAGAGTCAGGCAGAGGTGGTGGGCGTACAGGTCGAAGGTCGAGCACCCACAGGATAACGAATTGATCGAGTATGGTGTGTCGTTCGTGAGGGTGCAGAGCCAGTCGGAGCCACAGGAGTATTCGTTCTCCCACCGCAAGAGGAGGCCGGATGGCGCGACGTCGCTTCCCCGATGTTCTTCACGGTTCCCTCGACGCTCGCCTTGTTTCAATGGCGGCGGTAGGGTTTAAGGAAAGCTTCGCACTAACCTAATCTTCCACCTGCTCATGCTTACAATCAGTGTGACAGCTAATGAAAATCACGCTTACAATCAGTCTTCGTGTACTACGCCAATCACCCTAAAATAGCTCTGGACCATTGGGTCAAAGTTGTGACACAGTGTACAAATAAAGAAAAATAGATTGGTGCTTCTTTCAGAAAAGAGTAATCCCTAGAAAACTGCCAATATAAGCTACTAGTATTTGGTTAGAGGATTTGCTGCCGAGAAAGATCCGTCCACAGAGAGCGCCACACATCCCACTGGTTGTGGTGGATGCCAATGCGTGCATGCAGCATGGTTGGTGTCGGTAATTTTTACTTGGCACACCTCGCACTCTGCATATATGTCGGTTCCATACGTACATTTGTGCAGTTCCACCAAAATGCAGCTGAATAACCCTGTTTGCACATATAATGAAAAAGCGTGATTATATTATAGTAGCACTAGTTGATGAAACACACAAAATAAATAGAAGAAAATATTGTGATAGTATCATAGTATGCCATGCTGCGAGGGCGAGATGGGCCCTGCGACGCCTCATACGGTACGCCTCATACTGGACATCGTCCCAAGTCTTCCAAATACACCTTCTTCCAGTGATGAACATCAGTGTACAGCAGTAGTACAAGGAGGCGCCTTGAGACATTCAAATCTCTATTTTTGTACATATCAACTAAAATTAAGCACCCCAGTTTGCAGAAACGCCTAAACATTAACAATGGGACTAGTTGATGAAACATACTTTAACAAAGAGAAGCACTTTCTTTATCTACATTGGAATGAAATGATAGAGATGACACTCGCTCTATTTTAGCTGTATTATTACTTCATTTTATCGGTGACACTAGGGTCGAGCAGGTGGCAAACGAGGTGTACCGTGCGTCGCAAGGATGGAGGCCGGGGGTGCTTAGACTGGGATGCTGAAGCTGGCTCTTTCAGTCACCAACATGGATGATTCAATTCATGGGCCCTTTTGGTGCAGTTCACCTAAAATGAAGCAATGTCCCATGAGCTAGCAGCTTCTTCAAAAAAATTTTAAGAAAAGGGCTCCAGCCCCGGTTCCATTTCCATTAGAAAACGAAACCCACAAAGCTTCTTCTTCATTAGTTGCAATAAAATTTAGCAACATCAAGTTGGTTGTGAAGCTCCTTGAATACTCAACTATAATTTGGATATCATTTGTGTAGTTCAACTAAGATCGAGCGTGAAATGTATATCTCTGTTAGCACAAAAAAGGTGGAAAGGAGGGTGACTAACAAGTGATGAAACATGCATCAAATGAAAAGAAGCATGTTCCTTATCTGAATGGCAATCCTACAAGGACAGTAGCAATTTCTAAAGCAGTGGCATTGCTAGATATTAGTGTGGGCATTAGGATTAACTATGACAACCGTTAAATACGACATTACTTTGGGCACGGGAGAGTAGGCGGACCAGGACAGTTGCATTTCTAACGAAAAGAACCAACTTATCTTAATGGGAAATTTTAGCAGGACATGTAAAGAAGTGCCATTGATTCATATTACTGGAGCCATTACATTGAAAACAACATTGGTTTAACGTGTCCTTACTTTTAACAATGCGACTGCTACATTTTACCAGTGGCATTACATAAGAGTGGCTCGGGGCAACAAACCTCAGAACAGGATATCTGGGTGGGTCCCATTTTCTGCGGTATAGCCACCTTATACTGTGTGAGGCTAGCAAATCTAGTGCTGGACTTACTATGTTGACTTGTCCCCCAGTTTCCACTTTCTTACCTTTTTCAACCAATAGATCGGGTTTATATTGAGTTTGTACTGCGTTTCCCTTTATTTCCCTATTAGACATAGAGACCAGTTGGATAGCCAGTCTCTGCTACTTTTCGCCCCCATTATTTCCTCTTTCGACCAAGTCCTAGATTCAGGTAACAAATCCTCCCCCACCCGCCACCCCCTTTCTTCCTTGTTTGAACCAAGTAGTACTAGATTCGAGTGCATGAACTAGTTTTACCTCTTAAACGTAAAAAAATTAGGTGGTGTTCAAACAGCCGATCGATCCTATCTATGAGGGGGCCTGAGAAATAGTAAAAGTTACAAATGCAGCGACGTCAGGAGCTCGGGAAGTAGAGCAAGGCCGGTTTCAAAGGAAGTTATACCTGATGGTCGCCATGATGTCGCTAGGTGGGCGGCGGGAGGCTAGATCTGCCCACACTACGACAGCGAGGAAGAAGGGGTCGAAGGCCCTCCCTCGCCAGCGGTGCTTGGGAGAGAACGGCAAGGCAGGATGATCGGGACGTGCCCAGCAGTGGGTAAGAGCCGTCGCCGAGGACGACCGCATGAACGTTGCACCTTCTCACCTTCCCCGGCGGAGAGGATCCGGCTGGATCTGTGACCAGCGGTGAGCAGAGAGAGAGAGTGTGTGGCCACCGTTGTCGTGTTTAGATCTGGAGAGGCCGAGACAGTGTGAGGAGAGCAACACTAGCAAGCAAGCGCGGAGGCTCCTGTCTATATGGTGGAGTAGTACTTAGTTTTATTTTGTCTACCGGAGCCGGCTTGACCTCATCAATGATTGTCGAGAAGTCTTCATGCACGTGGCCCGGAGGCGCAGTTGTCGTCATTTTGATCTGAAGCGCCAGATTATAACATATAACATGAAAAAATGCCACATGACAAGAAATCATAACCTCACTGCCCAAAGGAGACAACATGAATCCCGACGGACAAACTAGACGAGGAAAAAATCTCAAATTAAAGATAAACTCGTATAAAAGGGGTCCGTCGATAGATGTCCTAATTAACATAGCGGGCTTGACCTAGATGGCAGCCGAGTAGTCACTGTTCGTGCATGTGCCCCCAATGACTAGCCCAACTCAGTTGTCGTTGTTTAACCCTCGCAGTGATCCGAAGCACATGACACATAATTTTGCGAGATGACAAGAAACCTTTTTTTAGATTTTTCACCACAACTACAGCCATGTACAACACAGCCTGCACGATATGTAGACGATAGCCAATCCAGGCGTGTCTGCTGGAGTCTGGTCACATGCATGGACGAACTGATCTTCCGTGTCTTGCAGGGATCGTCCAGGCACCAACGTAGTACAACACTTCTCTAGTACTATCGCTCGTCTGCCTCTTCTATTAAGTCACCCGACTTGCGGGGCCGGGGAGTGTGCCTATGGTCGGTTCTCAATTGTCGTCCCACATGTGTGTGCGAACGCAATATGACGCTTGTTTCATTCGGAGAGCAGCGTGCCAGACCGACCGACCGTCTGGTGTGCGACGCGAACGCGACGTGCGTGCTGTATACTCCGTACATGTGTACCGTCGTTTTCTAGACGCTTTGCTCCATGGCGCGGGCGCAATCCATGGATACAAAATTAGTATACTATATACTATTTAAAAGTCAACGGTGGGGCTTTTCCTGCCCGGTAGGCGGCGGGACAGTTCCGCCTAGTCGGTTCGACAGAGACGCGAGAAGACGAGGGAGTAGGTTGCTGCAAATGTATGGATGTGTGATTTGACAGCGAGTTACTGCTGGACAGGTGGGGCCCCGTGATTTGACTTGCCATTATCATTTTAACTGCGGCGCTACGACCGGCGTGAGTCTCCCGATTCCTGACCACCTCCATACAGGTGCCTCTCCCAATGCTCCACCATGTAGTAGTAGAGGCTGGCTCTTGCATGAGAGCCCACTTCTCCATTTTTTCCTTGCCTCTCTTTCCTCCACATATGCAAAAATGTCATGTAAAATGCATTATTGTACTTACTTGCTCCTATAGGTGCTTAAGCTTTCCACATAGGCATAAAGTCTGATGTGGCAAGTTAATCAAGAAGAGAGAGACTAGTTTGGTGACCCAAGGAAGAAACGGTGCTAAGCGCGTGTACCTAGGTGAAAAGACAATTTTGAGTCTATAGCTAATTAAATGAAGCAAACTTAGCAATACCATTTCATTGGAAGAGGTCACTCCTTGGCAAATGCAATCTATCTATCTATACCTATACTAATTACAGACTCCCAAAAAATAACCACGTTAATTAGATTTTACGAGTCGTTCATCTGGTGGGACCGAATTATTACGGTGTAGATTTAATCATAGAGTCCTCATCTAGAAAAAGACACTTTTCACACAAAGGAAAAAAACAGATACCATGAGATCTTAAATCTGTTACGATCTAATACAATAGCTAACCATCTCTCACACGATTTGATTGTGTAAAAAAAACCTTCACAGCCCGCACATGTACGTGACCCAACCTACACATAATTACTGCATGCGTTCTATTTCTCCATGGACATAACCCCCATACAGTCTCCTCCCCGTAGGCATCTCCCCCCTTGCTCACACAATTGTCTTTCTCCTGTCCTTCTGATCATCAACATTGTGTTAGATCTACAGCAAATCCAATTCCACCAGGTCATGCGCTCATTGCGATTGGCCTTGCTTCTTCCCGCCGGTGCCATCAGCCCGTCTATCTCTCTCTCTCTCTCTCTCTCTCTCTCTATATATATATATATATATATATATATATATATATATATATATCATCCTCGAGGACGCTGCCAGCTGCTGTCACTTTCATCAGACAATCTTCAGCAACCACTACATATCCTTGCCTCCCAGGTACACAATTATGTTTTTGGTTCTTATGATTTCAAGTAGAACTGATCCCATCCATTATTCAGATTTTGACATTGTCATACTGAGTTGTGTGTACCAGAATTACGAGCAATTTATTCTCATTAGATGCAAACTTGAGAGATTTAGTCATAAAGTCAGGACAGTCATATGGGATCATCTTAATTGAAAGAAGAGTAATGTAACACTCTTTACCAATGACTGATGTGCTAACAATAGATGGTTCTATCAATTTTCTGTGCATCTATCACGCAACAGAATCAGTTAACTATATAGGCAGGAACAAAGAAGGTGTATCAGATCTGCTCTTATGATGGAATCAAGGGAAATAACTTCCTGGAGTCACCTACGAGGTAAGCAGACCATATAGTTTATTTTTTAGATGGGGTTCGGTTGATTTATTAATTTTCATGATGAAGCTCTGTCGCTTTACCTTTTTGATTGCTATTTTGGCTGACAGACCAGAACTAATCTGTTTACTGATAAGAGTTTGGGGCTATTCATATAGTTTCTATTAGTGTCGCAAGTTGGATCTAAATTCTCTTTTATCTATGTAAGGAGTGCGTTTTTATTTCTGTACAAACCTGATATTCATATGGTTTTACCATAGCTGTGTAGAATGCGAGCAAGCAAAGTTGATTAGTAACACACCTAGAAACAAATGGATTGAGGCCATGGATAAATCTGTAAATCTGGTAAGTGAATACTCAGTTGTTAGTAATTTTGAGCGCTGAGATTTAAATACCCATGGGCACTACTTATGATCTCACCAAAAAAGGAATTTCTAATATTCAGATTTCTTATGGATGGCAAATAAAAAAATCCAGTTTATGGATGTGAAAAATTGCAATCAAGAAACAATATACTGTAGCCTGCATAGATTCCCAGATGTAATCAAGTCTTAGTACATGAGGTATGGGTACGACATGTCAAAAAACATGTGCATGCATACTCACCTTTCTTTTCTATCCAGTCATACATGTGTGAATCTTAGAACGTACAAGTAGTCAACTGAACATATTTATATCTATTTTCATGCACATACTCATCATCATACATGTACTTTCTTATGATTATTGTTCTCTTCCACACATTTCTGATGAAGAGACTGTATCGAGTTAGATCCGGCGGCACAGAGAAAAATGAGGTTTGCATGCTGGTGATGAACATCATGGACTGATTATGTAATTGGTTGCCTGTACAAGTTATACAAAATTGGGCGAAGAAGTGCAATGCAGGACCATCCACTATGCAGTGAATAATCTTTTAAGCATCACCCTGCCCAGCCATTTGATCAGGTAAATACTATGTGTTGTCTCTCCGTGCGGTTTGTCAATGAAAGCATTGTTTAGCCAATCCAGCCAGGGTGCATACGGGAATCTCTTCTTGGCTGCGGCACCATCACGGCCGAGGATGAGGTGATAAGCTCGCCATTAAGCAACTGGTCTAGTGATGAATTAAGCGTGTGAAGAATCTTTTGATCTGAGGTAGTATAATATTGTTCTTATTTAATAACAATGCATTTTTAGCATGCACCTCTTTATGCTATTTGTCTGCAGGTAGCGTTCATGAACGGAAGACGGCGGTGAAGTAGCTAATTGACTACGCAAGACAAAGAACTCACATGTGTTAGTCCGTGGTGGCCAAAAAAGCGCACATATATTATACCCTCTCAAATCACTCAAGCTATGTGATTTGTTTGGAGCATGGAGATTCGCTTAATGAAAACAGTTTCATGTTTTTATCACAGATTTCTGCTTTGCAGATTTTCATATTTTATACCGTATCATGACACTTTGTCTTCCACCACCAATCTCCATTGATTCTCTCCCATATCCCTCAACTCTAACACTTAGCTTAAAACATCCAATTCTATCGATAAGATCCGTGTCTCCCTTGATCGCTAATCAAGTTTCCATCCGATAGATCTGAATATCTGATAGATAGATGGAAACATAAGTTTTCATTCATAAATAGTAAGGATTTAGATTAATAGTGAACATCATATCTGTGTTAGTGAGATTTTGTACTCATATAGATTCGGTACACACCCAAGGCTCTTGAAAGCTTGCGCATAAGGGATACACTCTAGTATTTACAGAATCTTCCGTATGGGTCAATATTAAGATCTGAAGACCTATTAGCCCTGTGAACCAAGCCCTAATCTGTATCATAAAATGTACACTTGAGGGTGCCAAATTGAAAATTACACAATGGACATTCCTTGATCCACAAATATTCTAGCTTCTTCATCAGGTTCATGGTATGCAGCTTCTCCATTATGCAATGGCTCCAAGCAGTCAAGTAGGCAATATATTACCAATCATAAATGCAGGAAATTTATAGATGAAGACCTTGATATGTTAAGAATAATTTTATATAATGTACCTTCTAAATTGGTTTGCTCAACAATGGGCTCAAACACTGCATATGGATCATTTGTCTGGTCATTCCCACGGGAAAATCATAAAAGCAGTAGAGCACAACAATGTAAGTATTATAGTAGACGTAGGATCGGCATAAGTAATTAGCAGATTTGTAGTGTTTTGAGTACCATGCGGAGACGGTTCGACAAGGACTCTTGTATCATTATACGGCATATTTTCAAGTGGATTGGAGCCGGTAAAAGGCTCTATACCTGAACAAAGGAAAGAGAACCCAGATTTATGGTCAAATAAACATTGTCGACACATTTGCATCATAATTAAATCAACGAACTAACATGCATCTTCAATGGTGCAATCTGGGTCACGTATTCTGCAGAGTTGGGGTAACTTAACCCCTGAAA
Organism: Triticum aestivum; assembly: GCF_018294505.1. NCBI lineage: Eukaryota > Viridiplantae > Streptophyta > Magnoliopsida > Poales > Poaceae > Triticum > Triticum aestivum. The sequence goes on from NC_057813.1 coordinate 698,664,737, forward strand.
TTTGGATGTGAGTATCTGCATTCAAAGTATATTTTATCCACAAGTTAGCACACGAGCAACAACAAAAACAGTAGCACAAATTATGTAACACCCGGATAATCATGCTACAGTAATCCCACGCTAATCATGCCACGTCACCTCGGTTACTGTTGCTAATCTATCGTTAGGTCAAAACCGGACCAAAATTCAAATTCAAAGTTTGGTAAATAATAACAGTTTTCAAAAATTAAAACAAAAATGTTCGGTGATTGCCGAATAATGCATAGGTAATTATGGTAGAGAAACCACACTTTCATAAAAGTGTAAAATACTCTAGAATGTTTTAAACAGTAGCCTATTTATTAACACTAAAGTAGGGACTACTTTTATAGTTTATAAAACTAAAGTAAAGAGGAACTTAAGATTAAAACAGAATAGAAAATAAAGGAAATGGAAAATACAAAAAAAAAACAGAAAACAAAACCAAAAAAAAAAAGAGAAAGCAACCCCCGGCCCAACTGGGCCACGGCCCAGCAGGCCATCGGGCCCCCAGGCCGGCCCAGTCGTCCCCAGCATAACCCCCTCCCCACTTCCCAAACCCTAGCCACTACCGCACACAGCCCCCACTCCCCCTCTCGGTCCACTCCCCTCCCCTCGATTCCCCACGCCTCTCCCCCCTCTCCCCCGATGGGATCTGGATCGGGGCAGTTGCCCCGGCCCCGTCGAACGCCGCCTCGCCGGCCCCTGCCCTCGTCCTCCCGCCCTGTCCCCGCTCCCTCGACAGCTCCCCTGTCGCGCCGACCGCGCCCTCGACGCCCTACGCCGCCTGGAACGCCGCTTCGCCGCCCGCCTCCTCATCTCCTCCCCGCCACCCGACGTGCTCGACGCCGGCGCTGCCTCGCCACGCGCCGTTGTCGGACCCCGCCGGAACGCCTCCTCGACTCCACCGCTCCCCGCCGTCGCGTTCGCCCTGCATCGGGCCTCCCCTGCAACGCGGGTGAGGGACCCCACCGACGATCCCCCTCTCAATCCTTTCGCCGTAGTCGCCGTTCGCGTCCTCCCGTTGCTGCGTCCGGTGCCCTGCTCCGTGCACGACCAGGCTGCGCCCGCGCCGGCCTCCGCCCCGCGCCTGCCGTGCTGCCCTGGCTCCGCTCGCCCGCGCAACCCTCCCTCCGCCTTGCCGTTGCTGCTACGGCCGGCGCCCGACGGCGCGCCGCGCCACGCGCGCCCCGCGAGTCGTGGTTGCCCCTGTGCCACAACCTCCCCGCGCTCCGGCTGTGGCCACGGCCACCGACGCCAGGCCACGCGCCCGCCCCTTCGCCCGTTGCCCCGCGGCGCCCTATCGGGCTGGCGCTCGTCGCCCGTACCGCCCGGCGCCCAGCGCCCGTTAGGCCATTCGGGCCACTGCCAAACGGGGCCCCAGCCCCAGAACGATTAAAAAAAAAGAATTAATATATATATATATATAATAAATAAATTAATAATAAAATTAATTAATTAATTAACTAATTAATTAACTTATCTAATCTTGTTTAGTTTAACTAATTAAGATTAATTAACCTAATAAATAGTTACCCTAATTGTTAATTAGCTAAACAATCCCTAACAGGTGGGACCCACCTGTCAGGTTGACCAAGTCAACTGCTGACGTCATGCTGACATCATGATGACGTCAGCAGACACTATTCTGAATAATGTTGATTAAATTAATTAAATAAATCCTAAAAATGATTTAAAGCTTTTAAAATTAATATAAGGTAAACCGTAGCTCGGATCGAAAAACTTTGTACATGAAAGTTGCTCAGAACGACGAGACGATTCCGGATACGCAGTCCGTTCGTCCGCCACACACCCCTAACCTATCGAACTCGCAACTTTCCCCCTCCGGCTCCTCTGCCCGGAAACACGAAACACCGGGGATATTTTCCCGGATGTTTCCCCCCTTAACCGGTACCACCTCATACCACGTTAGGGCACACCTAGCACCGCTCATTGTCACGTCACGCATCGTCGTGTTTATGTTTGCATTGTATTCATTGTTTCTTCCCCCTCTTATCTCCGGTAGACTACGAGGCCGACGCTGATGCCACCGAGTACGACTACGTCACCGACGACCCCTCCTTGTCTGAGCAACCAGGCAAGCCCCCCCCTTGATCACCAGATATCGCCTATTCTCCTCTATACTGCTTGCATTAGAGTAGTGTAGCATGTTACTGCTTTCGTTAATCCTAGTCTGATGCATAGCCTGACATTGTCGCTACATCTGTTGATACCTTACCTGCAATCCTAAATGCTTAGTATAGGATGCTAGTTTATCATCATTGGCCCTACATTCTTGTCAGTCTGCCTTGCTATACTATCGGGCCGTGATCACTTGGGAGGTGATCACGGGTATATACTATACATACATACATACTATACAGATGGTGACTAAAGTCGGGTCAGCTCATTGAGTACCCGCAAGTGATTCTGACGAGGGGGCTGAAAGGACAGGTGGCTCCATCCCGGTAGAGGTGGGCCTGGGTTCCCGACGGCCCCCGACTGTTACTTTGTGGCGGAGCGGCAGGGCAGGTTGAGACCACCTAGGAGACAGGTGGGCCTGGCCCTGTTCGGCGTTCGCGGATACTTAACACGCTTAACGAGATCTTGGTATTTGATCTGAGTCTGGCTACGAGCCTATACGCACTAACCATCTACGTGGGAGTAGTTATGGGTATCCCGACGTCGTGGTATCAGCCGAAGCACTTCAGACGTCAGCGACGGAGCGGCGCGCGCCGAATTGGACTGGAACGCCACTTTAGGGGCTAGGTCTGCTTTCGGCCGCCCTACGCAACGTGCAGGTGTGCTATGGGCGATGGGCCCAGACCCCTGTGCGCTTAGGTTTAGACCGGCGTGCTGGCCTCTCTGTTTTGCCTAGGTGGGGCTGCGACGTGTTGATCTTCCGAGGCCGGGCATGACCCAGGAAAGTGTGTCCGGCCAAATGGGATCGAGCGTGTTGGGCTATGTGGTGCACCCCTGCAGGGAAGTTAATCTATTCGAATAGCCGTGATCTTCGGTAACAGGACGACTTGGAGTTGTACCTTGACCTTATGACAACTAGAACCGGATACTTAATAAAACACACCCTTCCAAGTTGCCAGATACAACCGGTGGATCGCTTTTCCTCAGGGATACGAGGAGAGGATCGCCGGGTAGGATTATGCTATGAGATGTTACTTGGAGATGCTACTTGGAGGACTTCAATCTACTCTCTTCTACCTGTTGCAAGACGAAGGTGACCAGAAGCGTAGTCTTCGACAGGATTAGCTATCCCCCTCTTATTCTGGCATTCTGCAGTTCAGTCCACTGATATGGCCTCCTTACACATATACCCATGCATATGTAGTGTAGTTCCTTGCTTGCGAGTACTTTGGATGAGTACTCACGGTTGCTTTCTCCCCCCTTTTTCCCCTTTCCTTTCTTTCTGGTTGTCGCAACCAGATGCTGGAGCCCAGGAGCCAGACGCCACCGTCGACGACGACCCCTACTACACCGGAGGTGCCTACTACTACGTGCAGCCCGCTGACGACGACCAGGAGTAGTTAGGAGGATCCCAGGCAGGAGGCCTGCGCCTCTTTCGATCTGTATCCCAGTTTGTGCTAGCCTTCTTAAGGCAAACTTGTTTAACTTATGTCTGTACTCAGATATTGTTGCTTCCGCTGACTCGTCTATGATCGAGCACTTGTATTCGAGCCCTCGAGGCCCCTGGCTTGTATTATGATGCTTGTATGACTTATTTTATTTGTAGAGTTGTGTTGTGATATCTTCCCGTGAGTCCCTGATCTTGATCGTACACATTTGCGTGCATGATTAGTGTACGATTGAATCGGGGGCGTCACAAGTTGGTATCAGAGCCGACTGCCTGTAGGAATCCCCCTTCCAACTCCTTGGCCGACGTCGAGTCTAGACATTGCAAAACTTTTACTAACATGGCTGTGTGCCTTACGGGCCCACGTCGCCATTGGGTGGTACTAGGATCTTTTACTCCTCGACCTTTACTCTGGGACTCTGAGCTCTCTTCTATTCGGGTTAAATGAATTTTTCTAAATCTAACATTAGGATCTCGTTAACTCTTTCACCCGGAGGGCCCCTTATTACTGATGATCGTCTGCTGTACGTGAAGACCCTGAAGATACCCTCCGCTGTTAACCCGAGAACTTGTGTTCATCGTATTAGCAATTCTTCTTCCATCGTCAACCCTTATGGATAACTACTTGCAGTTGTTATTCGTACATTCATCCCCAGTTGGTCTTGTTATTACAAGATAACCCGTAATACTTGTCGTTGTTTCGATAATCCTTTGAGCTTACTGCCTTGCTGTTCCTTGTCACCTGGATACCCCTATGGATAATTCTCGCACTTATCGAGTATCCGCTCACCCCCCAGTTGTTCATGTGTTTCACAATGGTCTTCAAAATACTATTCGATCTTCCGAAAATCCTTAGCAGCTTATTGCTCTTGAAATTCTTTTCTTGCTTGCATTATGGTTAATCCCATAAGTATAGTAATCTTATTGGCATTCTTTGCCACCGTCATTTTGATCCTATTGATTCAACATGAGTGCGAATACACGCAATCATCATTGATCCTTATAAATTACCTTTCCGGCTGAGCTTCCATTCTTTTAACTGGGATTGGTTCTCGACCAATCCAATTGTCTTTGATTGTACCCTAAGGCTATTCAACTTATCCATCCCTGATCAGAGCATTGCTTCTGATCCCTTGTCTTGGAATTGATAATTCCTTTGCATTTGAGCCTTGAATTAGTCAGTTGTTTCTAAAGTCTGATCTCCTTGCATTGTTTCTCCCTCTGGTTGAGTACCGATGCTCGCACCATATTCCTTGAGAACCACCAGATCAATTGCGGGATTTTATCCGACAACGTCCTTCATATTCAATAAGTCTGTGAGCCTTTCCTCGGATACATAATACCTTTGGTAAATTGTATCCTCTGCTTTCTCAAACATGCTCTACTATCGAGCTGGTGTTATTTATTCTTGAAATTTGTGGTATATACTCCTAAGATGCCCTGATGGGTTGAACATATGCCTTCTCTAAACTGTGTGAACTCGAAAGTTTTCACGAGTCATACTCTTCTGGTATTTTGCTAGATAAAATTTCTATACTACAGCTTCATCAAAAGCGAGAAGTAAAATGAAAGGTTATGCATGGAAGAATTGGGAGTCGACCTTGAGCCTTTGCGTTCATGCCCATGGACCCGATGTGAAACTTATCATCGAAGCTTCTTGTAAATGATATTAGTTCCCTTGGTATAAGTTCATCTTATATCTGGGATCCGGCCTTTTACAATCGTGGTTCCGACCATGTTCTCTTTTAAATACCATTTTCGATGCAAGTGTAAGCACTTGTCTCATGTGGATCAATACCTCGGTCCAACCTCTACTTTGATCCGTCTTCGAGTATTACCCCCCTGGTATCTCGAGATTATCTTGAAACTGCATAACTTCTTATGAGTTCTTCATCAAGTACTACATTCTCACTGATTACAGATTTCATGGGCTCTGAGTTATTAAACACTCAAAGACACCGATAACTGAACCGAGTCTGCCCTACGGTTCAGCAACTCTTGATAATCTTCTTTAAGTCCGAGTTTGTACTCGATCATGTCATTCCTAGCCTGATCGGCTATATCATTATCGGGCTAAATTTTAACTGTGCTACCTGGTCCTTAATCCTGGAGCACAACTTTCGATGATGAGCTAAGCTTACGTCGATCTTCCTCGTCATATCAATTCACCTTGAACAACAAGCTTGATTTCAAGTTTGTGCCCTACCCATGGTTCCAATAACCTTCCGCTTCATCATTCCTTTGATTTGATGTTGTCACTGATTGATTACATCTTGAAATCTCTCGACCAATGTGCCGTGAAGATCATCAACCTTATGAGGTCTTCCTGGATATCAATTGAATTCATGATGAGAAATACCATCCTTGCCCCCGATGAATTGTATTATCATCGGCCACTTTATTGCCTTCCCTCCAACACAAACTTATTCGTGTTTTGAGTTATACCTTGAGGTCCTTGCTATACAGCATTTGTTCTTCTTTACCTTGGAATGTTACCACCTTTTATGTCAAGAATGTCGTGGTAATTTTACCACCTCTTAAGAATTCTTGATATAGTAATATCTCTCGCCTTTTGCGTTCATTTCTTGGTCTCCGTATTGTTTCTAACCGGAATACCGACTAATGGTCTGTGTTGTGCAAATTCTAAACTTCTAGCAACCCTATTGCTTGAAGTTATTGGTCTACAGTTTCATTCTAAGTCTATGGGTTATTGAATCATCATTCAAACATTGATCGTGCTACCTAGTCCAGATTCCTGGTTGCACCCTTCTATCATTGTTCAGTTGTGTATGTTTCCCTCGAGCATACATCATTATGACATTTGATCCGACAAATGATATTTCCTTGTTCACATAATTGTGGAAATCAATCCTTTGGAAATCGCGATGATTTGTTGCTGAGCCTATCAGCCACCTCCTCATCCTCTCCTTGGTTTACTGATGAACTCTTGTTTCGGAACTCGCTTCCATAGTTCATTTCCCGAGAATCTTACAATGTCATCTCGTCAAATTGTGCCGCACCTTTTCTTCTCAGGCATCCTAAGTCTGAGGTATCGTGACACCAATCAGATCTGAATCTCGGTCAGATATGATGGTTGGAACTTATTTCCAAGAGTTATAATGTTGGTCTTTATATATGACCCGGTAAGGTTATGTCAGGCCTAGCACACCTGGCCGGAGGACCTATTGTTATAGTTCACTTTTAGCAATGTTATCCACTCTACCATGAGGAAACTGTAAGACTTATTCTACAAGTTATTCCTAATGGATCCTTTTTGTTTCCAAATTCTGATTTTCACCTGTTGACCATGTCAGCGCTATCTCGAAGCATGTCCATGGTACTCCGATTTTCAATAAGAGCATTGAAAGCGCAGTGCTAAGTTTTCTTTAACCATTATCCAAACACCGCTGTATGGGTACAGTCATGAAATTTCTCTCCCCTTACTTAAAGGGTTTTCTACGTGATATCCTGCCACGGATATCATGCTCTGTTTGTCCTTGGGAAGGATATACCCCTGAAATATGTGTTTAAACACATTTTCCTTTCCATTCTTCTGTTAAACCTGATAATCATATTTTCCTTTCCATTGTTCTGTTTAACCTTCTTGAGGTTTATATGATCTAAGCAGTAATACGTCACTGCTTTTATAAGCACCTCAGCGTACGACTCTGTCAGTAAGACCCTATTGCTTTTGTTGATAGCATTCCGGTAACCACCGATGGATGAGAACTTTGCCTATTGGTCCGCCTCGTTCAACGAGCAGGAAAATGGTTCTCTTCGTCCCTCGCCCTTGGTACCGATGTTGTTGCCGACGTAACTGATAGGCTGATCCTCTGACATGCCTTGCTATCATGACCATGCAAGATGTCAACGCCCATCCCTATTTTAACCCACCTGGTGGGCCCATAACCCACAGTTCCACATGATCGAAACATGACTCTCCTGTACACCCTGTTGCCAAAGTTAATCCTCGCGCGTGGCCTCGTATGTAATTCACGAGCCACCTTCCGATGAGATCGTCAATACTGGTATTAGACACAACACTTATTTCCATTACTCTGAACCCCTTCACGCCCTGTTTCAGGCATCGAATGATTGCCTGCCCGATCGAAACTTCTCATGGTACCTTCCTACTTTACTCTCGATAATTTCTTAAGTATCTATTCGAGAGTTACTTTCCACCACATTCCCTGAGTTATCTCCCAGATAGCTGACCTTTAAGGTCCGTTCTTCAGAAGTTACCCCTTATCATTATCGTAAGTACGATGGAGTTCCTGAAGAAAGGACGACAACCTCATCATGATGCATTGATGCATAGGAATGAAGACATCAACGAAAGGGATTAACTTCTTCGAGAAGATCCGTTAGAATTTCGTAACCAGCCCTTTCCCCCTTACTCTACCTCCTAAATCTCGGGACGAGATTTCTTGTAGTGGAGGAGATTTGTAACACCCGGATAATCATGCTACAGTAATCCCACGCTAATCATGCCACGTCACCTCGGTTACTGTTGCTAATCTATCGTTAGGTCAAAACCGGACCAAAATTCAAATTCAAAGTTTGGTAAATAATAACAGTTTTCAAAAATCAAAACAAAAATGTTCGGTGATTGCCGAATAATGCATAGGTAATTATGGTAGAGAAACCACACTTTCATAAAAGTGTAAAATACTCTAGAATGTTTTAAACAGTAGCCTATTTATTAACACTAAAGTAGGGACTACTTTTATAGTTTATAAAACTAAAGTAAAGAGGAACTTAAGATTAAAACAGAATAGAAAATAAAGGAAATGGAAAATACAAAAAAAAACAGAAAACAAAACCAAAAAAAAAAAGAGAAAGCAACCCCCGGCCCAACTGGGCCACGGCCCAGCAGGCCATCGGGCCCCCAGGCCGGCCCAGTCGTCCCCAGCATAACCCCCTCCCCACTTCCCAAACCCTAGCCACTACCGCACCAGCCCCCACTCCCCCTCTCGGTCCACTCCCCTCCCCTCGATTCCCCACGCCTCTCCCCCCTCTCCCCCGATGGGATCTGGATCGGGGCAGTTGCCCCGGCCCCGTCGAACGCCGCCTCGCCGGCCCCTGCCCTCGTCCTCCCGCCCTGTCCCCGCTCCCTCGACAGCTCCCCTGTCGCGCCGACCGCGCCCTCGACGCCCTACGCCGCCTGGAACGCCGCTTCGCCGCCCGCCTCCTCATCTCCTCCCCGCCACCCGACGTGCTCGACGCCGGCGCTGCCTCGCCACGCGCCGTTGTCGGACCCCGCCGGAACGCCTCCTCGACTCCACCGCTCCCCGCCGTCGCGTTCGCCCTGCATCGGGCCTCCCCTGCAACGCGGGTGAGGGACCCCACCGACGATCCCCCTCTCAATCCTTTCGCCGTAGTCGCCGTTCGCGTCCTCCCGTTGCTGCGTCCGGTGCCCTGCTCCGTGCACGACCAGGCTGCGCCCGCGCCGGCCTCCGCCCCGCGCCTGCCGTGCTGCCCTGGCTCCGCTCGCCCGCGCAACCCTCCCTCCGCCTTGCCGTTGCTGCTACGGCCGGCGCCCGACGGCGCGCCGCGCCACGCGCGCCCCGCGAGTCGTGGTTGCCCCTGTGCCACAACCTCCCCGCGCTCCGGCTGTGGCCACGGCCACCGACGCCAGGCCACGCGCCCGCCCCTTCGCCCGTTGCCCCGCGGCGCCCTATCGGGCTGGCGCTCGTCGCCCGTACCGCCCGGCGCCCAGCGCCCGTTAGGCCATTCGGGCCACTGCCAAACGGGGCCCCAGCCCCAGAACGATTAAAAAAAAAGAATTAATATATATATATATAATAAATAAATTAATAATAAAATTAATTAATTAATTAATTTAATTAATTAACTAATTAATTAACTTATCTAATCTTGTTTAGTTTAACTAATTAAGATTAATTAACCTAATAAATAGTTACCCTAATTGTTAATTAGCTAAACAATCCCTAACAGGTGGGACCCACCTGTCAGGTTGACCAAGTCAACTGTTGACGTCATGCTGACATCATGATGACGTCAGCAGACACTATTCTGAATAATGTTGATTAAATTAATTAAATAAATCCTAAAAATGATTTAAAGCTTTTAAAATTAATATAAGGTAAACCGTAGCTCGGATCGAAAAACTTTGTACATGAAAGTTGCTCAGAACGACGAGACGATTCCGGATACGCAGTCCGTTCGTCCGCCACACACCCCTAACCTATCGAACTCGCAACTTTCCCCCTCCGGCTCCTCTGCCCGGAAACACGAAACACCGGGGATATTTTCCCGGATGTTCCCCCCTTAACCGGTACCACCTCATACCACGTTAGGGCACACCTAGCACCGCTCATTGTCACGTCACGCATCGTCGTGTTTATGTTTGCATTGTATTCATTGTTTCTTCCCCCTCTTATCTCCGGTAGACTACGAGGCCGACGCTGATGCCACCGAGTACGACTACGTCACCGACGACCCCTCCTTGTCTGAGCAACCAGGCAAGCCCCCCCCCCCCTTGATCACCAGATATCGCCTATTCTCCTCTATACTGCTTGCATTAGAGTAGTGTAGCATGTTACTGCTTTCGTTAATCCTATTCTGATGCATAGCCTGACATTGTCGCTACATCTGTTGATACCTTACCTGCAATCCTAAATGCTTAGTATAGGATGCTAGTTTATCCTCATCGGCCCTACATTCTTGTCAGTCCGCCTTGCTATACTATCGGGCCGTGATCACTTGGGAGGTGATCACGGGTATATACTATACATACATACATACTATACAGATGGTGACTAAAGTCGGGTCAGCTCATTGAGTACCCGCAAGTGATTCTGACGAGGGGGCTGAAAGGACAGGTGGCTCCATCCCGGTAGAGGTGGGCCTGGGTTCCCGACGGCCCCCGACTATTACTTTGTGGCGGAGCGGCAGGGCAGGTTGAGACCACCTAGGAGACAGGTGGGCCTGGCCCTGTTCGGCGTTCGCGGACACTTAACACGCTTAACGAGATCTTGGTATTTGATCTGAGTCTGGCTACGAGCCTATACGCACTAACCATCTACGTGGGAGTAGTTATGGGTATCCCGACGTCGTGGTATCAGCCGAAGCACTTCAGACGTCAGCGACGGAGCGGCGCGCGCCGAATTGGACTGGAACGCCACTTAGGGGCTAGGTCTGCTTTCGGCCGCCCTCGCAACGTGCAGGTGTGCTATGGGCGATGGGCCCAGACCCCTGTGCGCTTAGGTTTAGACCGGCGTGCTGGCCTCTCTGTTTTGCCTAGGTGGGGCTGCGACGTGTTGATCTTCCGAGGCCGGGCATGACCCAGGAAAGTGTGTCCGGCCAAATGGGATCGAGCGTGTTGGGCTATGTGGTGCACCCCTGCAGGGAAGTTAATCTATTCGAATAGCCGTGATCTTCGGTAACAGGACGACTTGGAGTTGTACCTTGACCTTATGACAACTAGAACCGGATACTTAATAAAACACACCCTTCCAAGTGCCAGATACAACCGGTGGTCGCTCTACCTCAGGGATATGAGGAGGGGATCGCCGGGTAGGATTATGCTATGAGATGTTACTTGGAGATGCTACTTGGAGGACTTCAATCTACTCTCTTCTACATGCTGCAAGACGGAGGCTGACCAGAAGCGTAGTCTTCGACAGGATTAGCTATCCCCCTCTTATTCTGGCATTCTGCAGTTCAGTCCACTGATATGGCCTCCTTACACATATACCCATGCATATGTAGTGTAGTTCCTTGCTTGCGAGTACTTTGGATGAGTACTCACGGTTGCTTTCTCCCCCTTTTTCCCCTTTCCTTTCTTTCTGGTTGTCGCAACCAGATGCTGGAGTCCAGGAGCCAGACGCCACCGTCGACGACGACCCCTACTACACCGGAGGTGCCTACTACTACGTGCAGCCCGCTGACGACGACCAGGAGTAGTTAGGAGGATCCCAGGCAGGAGGCCTGCGCCTCTTTCGATCTGTATCCCAGTTTGTGCTAGCCTTCTTAAGGCAAACTTATTTAACTTATGTCTGTGCTCAGATATTGTTGCTTCCGCTGACTCGTCTATGATCGAGCACTTGTATTCGAGCCCTCGAGGCCCCTGGCTTGTATTATGATGCTTGTATGACTTATTTTATTTGTAGAGTTGTGTTGTGATATCTTCCCGTGAGTCCCTGATCTTGATCGTACACATTTGCGTGCATGATTAGTGTACGATTGAATCGGGGGCGTCACAAATTAGGAATTGGTTGATGATACTCACACAATGGTTGGTTGTTGCTTAAATCCTGAAATAGGGTACGCGCCCGTGCACGACTGGGAGATGACATACCGTCGTCTTCATGTGAATATTCATGTCATTAAATTGTTACAAGCATGGATATTGTGCAAAGAAGTATGAACATCAACATCACGTGCTGGTTTTATATTAGTGACAGGCAGATAAGCAATATCTGTTTCATCTTTGTAAACACACCACACTGTCCTTTTTGTTGATATTGTGTTTCAGTAGAGTTGTACAATGTGCACAAGTCGCTATTTTAAATTCTGAAAGCCAACTTTTTTTCGACACCAGGAGCAGGAGATAGGGTGCATGCTTTAGTTAGAAAAACAGATAAGGTGCAATGGCTAATTATTTAGAACTCTATTCTCAAACATCTAATAATCATGAGTAATGTTGCAACAGGTAGGAAGAAGTCGAACCTGAAGAAGTACATGGTGGAATCACAGCTGCGTGTGGCCGGCTGGTTCACGGGACGCAGCGGGCGTGGGTGCAGGGCGGCCACTGACGCGGCAGCAGGGCCAGTGCCGGGGCAGGCTCTATCTCTCCTGGGCGCTGGCGATCTCACGGGATGGATGCCATGCTGTGAGCGGCAACAATCGGCGATGGCGATCATGCAGGGAGGCGACGGAGCGGTGCAGTGCAGTGCGGCGAGGTGGCCGTGCAGGCAGGAGACGCTGTTGGTGGGTGGCGTCTGGCACCAAGTCGTCGTCGTGCCAGACGATGAGGTCGACATGAGTGACAACAATAGGTGATGGCGATCAGGGAGGTGACGGAGCGGTGCAGTCCGGCGAGGTCACCGTGCAGGCAGGAGACGTTGTTGGTGGGCGGCGTCTGGCACCAAGTCACCGTCGTGCCAGACGATGAGGTCGAGATCAAGGGCATGGAGTTGCCTTAGTTTGCGATCAATTTTCGTGATTGTAGGGACGCAGACTGGTAGTTCCAGTACAAGTACAAGGGCGTGGAGTTGCCTTACTTTGCGATCAGATTTCCGTGATTGTAGGGCCGTGGGATTGGTAGTTCCAGTCTGCTCCTGGTGAAGCACGGTGAGTCATTGGAAATTGCTACATGCACACCATAGAGGTATTAGATCAATGATGGCTGTTAGATTTAGAATTGTGGGCCTAATCGAGTGGTGCTGGTTGGTTTGTGCGGGTTTGTGGGACTAATTGCGGGGTGCATCTAAAAAAGTTCTTGTTTGATTGTTTAATAGTTGATGAATGAATTAGACACACCTTTTAAAATTAGGCTCACTCGCAGTCTCTCCACCGCCCCCGCGGGGTACGCCCAAATCTCCACGCCATTCCCCATTCTCCTGGTCGCGCTCCCCCTTTAGGTAGCTCCTGCCCTTCGTCCCCACAGCCGACGCGAGGTCCGCACGCCCCTTCACGTTGATCCGGTCCCCGAAGTCCCCGAGGAGGCACTCGAGCTCGGCATGCTCGCGAGCGACCCATTGCAAGGGGCCATCTGAGGCGGAAGCGGTGGCCCGGGATTCGTCTCATCCGCATCGGCGGCCGCGGCCATCCAGTGCTGGCGTTGCCCGAGCACGGAGCAGGCCCCGACACCTCAACAGCTGGAGCAGTTCGGGTGCTTCGCTTTCACCGGCGAGCTGCCCCTGCCTGCCCCCAGATGTGCGTCGACCCGCGGAGGGGAGGGGTCGAAGAAGCAAAAGCGCTGGTAGGGGAGGAGACGGAGAGGAGGCGGAATGAGGTTCTAGATGGTTCTGGCGGTGCGAATAACCCAGGCGTCGCGCCCATCATCGCCTTTGCCGGCTGCGAGAACTCCCGCTCCACGCGCCAATGGCAGCTGGTAAGCCCACGCGTAACTACAAAATTTCAGAATTTGGTTCTACTAACTATAATATTTTTTTCCTGTGAGTTATAGTATGAGGTTGTACTAACTAAATTTCTTACTATGAGTTGTACTGACGTGCAGCCGGTAACTTAGTTGGTTACAGAGGGACTATCTTAACTCAACTGATAGTGTACTATTTCTTCCTATCAGTAGCAGCAATGATATCTTTTGTTATGAATATAGACCAGATTTAAGATCTGATGCCTACATTACCATTAAGCATATGTAGTGAACTCTTTTCTCCATGTAGTTGGTACTGTAAGCTCTTTTCTCTAACTTGTTCCTATTTTACCTTTTTCGTAGCGAGATACAGTGGTACATACAAAAGTCTGAACTGAAATGGATAGCTGTAGTTCTCATTGCAGAGTGGTACTCCCTCTGTAAAGTGTTCTTGTATTTCTTTGTGGGGGAAGTATTTGTTTGCTTTACATTGTCAAAAAAAGAACTGTTTGGTTTACAAGGTTTTAGGATTCCTTTTAGGTGATGTTGTCAAAATCATAGCTCCTGTATTGAAGTATGATATGGATCTATGATATTTCTCCTCTGCAGGGACCAAGGGATATGTGAAATTGACAAGGAAAAGAAAACTTCAGGTGTGAACACCTCTGTTAAGTATTATCTTTATTTCATTATTACTAATGTGTCGCCTGATAGCTCGATCTCTTCCATACATACATATATGGTTATTTCAGTCATGTGCTATATTTGTCTCGTAAAGTCAGTGCCCGTCAATACTTTCTTTCGCTAATCAAGTTTCCATCTCATAGATCTGATAGATAGATGGAAACATAAGTTTTCATTCATAAATAGTAAGGATTTAGATTAATAGTGAACATCATATCTGTGTTAGTGAGATTTTGTACTCATATAGATTCGGTACAGACCCAAGGCTCTTGAAAGCTTGCGCATAAGGGATACACTCTAGTATTTACAGAATCTTCCGTATGGGTCAATATTAAGATCTGAAGACCTATTAGTCCTGTGAACCAAGCCCTGATCTGTATCATAAGATGTACACTTGAGGGTGCCAAATTGAAAATTACACAATGGACATTCCTTGATCCACAAATATTCTAGCTTCTTCATCAGGTTCATGGTATGCAGCTTCTCCATTATGCAATGGCTCCAAGCAGTCAAGTAGGCAATATATTACCAATCATAAATGCAGGAAATTTATAGATGAAGACCTTGATATGTTAAGAATAATTTTATATAATGTACCTTCTAAATTTGTTTGCTCAACAATGGGCTCAAACACTGCATATGGATCATTTGCCTGGTCATTCCCACTGGAAAATCATAAAAGCAGTAGAGCACAACAATGTAAGTATTATAGTAGACGTAGGATCGACATAAGTAATTAGCAGATTTGTAGTGTTTTGAGTACCATGCGGAGACGGTTCGACAATGACTCTTGTATCATTATACGGCATATTTTCAAGTGGATTGGAGCCGGTAAAAGGCTCTGTACCTGAACAAAGGAAAGAGAACCCAGA
The DNA here is from genome assembly GCF_018294505.1 of Triticum aestivum. NCBI lineage: Eukaryota > Viridiplantae > Streptophyta > Magnoliopsida > Poales > Poaceae > Triticum > Triticum aestivum. The sequence goes on from NC_057813.1 coordinate 698,679,966, forward strand.
TTTATGGTCAAATAAGCATTGTCGACACATTTGCATCATAATTAAATCAACGAACTAACATGCATCTTCAATGGTGCAATCTGGGTCACGTATTCTGCAGAGTTGGGGTACCTTAACCCCTGAAATTTGGATGTGAGTGCCTGCATTCAAAGTATATTTTATCCACAAGTTAGCACACGAGCAACAACAAAAACAGTAGCACAAATTAGGAATTGGTTGATGATACTCACCCAATGGTTGGTTGTTGCTTAAATCCTAAAATAGGGTACGCGCCCGTGCACGACTGGGAGATGACATACCGTCGTCTTCATGTGAATATTCATGTCATTAAATTGTTACAAGCATGGATATTGTGCATATAAGTATGAACATCAACATCAAGTGCTGGTTTTATATTAGTGACAGGCAGATAAGCAATATCTGTTTCATCTTTGTAAACATACCACACTGTCCTTTTTGTTGATATTGTGTTTCAGTAGAGTTGTACAATGTGCACAAGTCGCTATTGTAAATTCTGAAAGCCAACTTTTTTTCGACACCAGGAGCAGGAGATAGGGTGCATGCTTTAGTTAGAAAAACAGATAAGGTGAAATGGCTAATTATTTAGAACTCTATTCTCAAACATCTAATAATCATGAGTAATGTTGCAACAGGTAGGAAGAAGTCGAACCTGAAGAAGTACATGGAGGAATCACAGCTGCGTGTGGCCGGCTGGTTCAGTGGATGCGGCGGGCGCGGGTGCAGGGCGGCCCCTGACGCGGCAGCAGGGCCAGTGCTGGGGCAGGCTCTATCTCTCCTGGGCGCTGGCGATCTCGCAGGATGGATGCCACGCTGTGAGCGGCAACAATCGGCGATGGCGATCATGTAGGGATGCGACGGAGCGGTGCAGTGCAGTGAGGCGAGGTGGCCGTGCAGGCAAGAGACGCTGTTGGTGGGTGGCGTCTGGCACCAAGTCGCCGTCGTGCCGGACAATGAGGTCGACATGAGTGGCAACAATCGGCGATGGCGATCAGGGAGGTGACGGAGCGGTGCCGTGCGGCGAGGTCACCGTGCAGGCAGGAGACATTGTTGGTGGGCGGCGTCTGGCACCAAGTCACCGTCGTGCCAGACGATGAGGTCGAGATCAAGGGCATGGAGTTGCCTTAGTTTGCCATCAGTTTCCGTGATTGTAGGAACGCGGACTGGTAGTTCCAGTACAAGTACAAGGGCGTGGAGTTGCCTTAGTTTGCGATCAGATTTCCGTGATTGTAGGGGCCGCGGGATTGGTAGTTCCAGTCCGCTCCTGGTGAAGTATGGTCAGTCATTGGAAATTGCTACGTGCACACCATAGAGGTATTAGATCAATGATGGCTGTTAGTTTTAGAATTGTGGGCCTAATCGAGTGGTGCTGATTGGTTTGTGCGGGTTTGTGGGACTAATTGCGGGGTGCACCTAAAAAAGTTCTTGTTTGATTGTTTAATAGTATAAATAATAAATAAATATAAATATTGATTGTTTAATAGTATAAGTATAGATTTGTCAGCTACCTTAAGCTGCGCTACTGCAAGAAGAATATTGTGTTGCCTAAAAAGACAAGAATATTGCATCAATTTTTCAGTGTCGACAAAAGTACACCGCAGTCCATCCGTATTAGCGTGCTACAATTTCACAGCAGAGCATTGTAGGCATCTTTTTGCCCAGAAATTTATCTGCTAATCTGGGTTGAACACATGACATCTCTTTTTATCCAAGAGTATATTTAGGGTCTACGCTTTCATGTTGCTCAATTCTTTTTCTGAAAGGATTGCCCAATGTTTGTCAGAGCTTCATTATGTAAGCTCTGTACATTGCCCTGTCCGGGTCTTATTGTGTACATTCATACATTCAAATTTGGTTGCGTCCTTCTATTAAGTGCCACAGATTACAGGGAGCCCCTATTTCACGCATAGGTCGGTGAATAGTGACCAACCTGAACCCCCCCCCCACCCCCCGCGTTGCTGCCCCTCCGCGCATTTTGGGCCGGCCCAAATGGGGCTTAGCGCTCCTTTTTTGTTGTTTTTTTCATTTTTCTTCTGTCATTTTAATTTTTGTTTCTTCTTTTTTTGTTTTTATTTTTTCTTAGAGAACTGTTCACGAATCTCAATTTCAAGAAAATGTTTGAGATTTAAAGAAATTCTTAATTTCAAAAACTTTACACTAATTTTTTAGAAAAATCATGAATTAAAAAATATACAAAAATTTGAAAAATGTTTAATGAATTCAAGAAATATCATGAATTCAAAAAATGTTCTTGATCCTAAAATAAATGTTACTGAATTTCAAAAAAGTTCGTTGATTCAAAAAATGTTGATAAGTTTCAAAAAAGATTTATCAATTTAAAAATATTCGTAAATTTCCAGAAATGATCTAAGATTTGAAAATTGCTTGTGAGTTAAAAAATCACAGATTTGATAAAGTTCACGACTTTGAAAAAAAGTTTGAGCACTTGCAAAATAAAAAAGAATTAAAGGAAATAAAAATGGAAAATAAAACAAAACAACGGCGAAAAAACCGGTAGAAAGAAGCAAGAAAAAAAGGGAGGCTGCCACCAATGGCGAGGAAGAGTAAAACACGGGAGGCTGCAACCGATAACGAGGAAGAGTAAAACATAGGAGAACGCAACCGATAGCGAGGAAGAGTAGAACGTGGGAGGCTGTCACTGCTTGGGTCTCAAGAAAGCCACCGCCAAAGTCTTGTTGGGCCTCACAGCCGGTGAGCTTGCCCGCTTCACAGAGGTGGAGGCCACTATTTCATCCCCTCATGCTGAAGCTAAACTTGGTGGGCGCATCGCCCATCAGTGAGCTTGCCCGATTTGTGGAGGCGAAGACTACTCTTCCCTTTATGTTGAAGCTTCATTTTCTGGGGTTCAGGGCCATCCGGTGTGCTTGTTGTTGGACATGGGAAAAACATGTAGTGCAAAACGCGTGTCGCCACTGCCGGCGATCTTTTAGACTAGATTAGAATAGCCTAGTCGGCTATAGTTTAGTTGAAATATGTCGAGAATGTAATGTGCGTGCTCCAGTTTAGATGAAAATGATCCGGTTTTATGTACGAATTCTCTAAGTTCGTATGAAAATTGTCCAGTTTGTTTAAGTTTACATCAAATGTGACTGGGCGTTTGCAACTACCTTTGGATGATCGGTTCCCATATTAGTGTCCGGACCGGTCCGTAGACATATCCAGTGTCCGTCTTAGGGATCCGTGTTAGAGATACCCTAACATATATATGCATGTTACTAGACTAAACTATTAATGCACACGTGCAACACACATTAATATTTAGGCAATATATTAATTGCACGTGGATATTACGTACGATAGTATTTATGTGTTAATTCTGTGATTAGTGTAATATTTGGTATGATATTAATTACATGTTAAACACGTTGAACGCTCGCTATTGGAGCAGTCTAAGTCGTTGGAATGACTTAATTTGATGGTCGAGATCAATTGGATCTACCCCTTTGAGTCTTTTTATATTGATATAGATAAATTATTTCCCACTACAACATGTTTGGATTATCGTGTTGTTTTTGAAGACACCTAAATAATACACGTCTCAGCTCATCGTTTTGTCTCCGACCGAAAATTCCTAAGCATCTAGTAAGATTCTAGTGTAAAATAAACACCTTCGTATTATTAAACTACAATAATTCCAAGCGTGGCCTAACTCGTATCTACACGGAGAGTCGGCACCATGGGACATCGTCATCGCGATGTTAGCATGTGGGCCATGTAACACCCCCTGTATGGGTTGTCACCTTGTGGTTTGTACCTGCGTGTGGGCTATAAGATGGCCCAAGGGGTATCCTTGTGTGGGCCTGGTAGGAAGAGTATATGTATCGCGTTTGTTACACCATTCCCCTAAAAAACCTAAGGAACTCATTGTGCAGAATGCATCAATGATACTTTGCTGGTGGTAATCCCCATGGTAACAAACCCAATGCTTATTTCTCAGTTCAAGCTCATAAGTTTGAGTAATGTGCTCTACCAGATAACATCAAAGGTGATAGCAAACATGATGAAAGTTATCCCGCGCGACATTATCTCTAAGGAACAATCAACATTTGTGCCTAGAAGGCTCATTACAGAAAACGTCATTAGTTTTGATGAATGTATTCACTTCATGAAAAGAAGCAAATCCGAGGACAACAGCTATTGTGCTCTCAAGCTAGACATGATGAAAGCGTTGTTGGGGAATGCATCAATTTCAAAAAAATTCCTAGGATCACGCAAGATCTATCTATGTGATGCATAGCAATGAGAGGGGAGAGTGTGTCCACGTACCCTCCTAGACCGAAAGCAGAAGCATTTAATTAACGCGGTTGATGTAGTCGAACATCTTTGCGATCCAACCGATCCAAGTACCGAACGTACGGCACCTCTGCGTTCAGCACATGTTCAGCTCGAGGACGTCCCTCGTACTCTTGATCCAGTTGAGGCCGAGGGAGAGTTTCATCAGCACGAAGGCGTGGTGACGGTGATGATGAAGTTACCGGCGTAGGACTTTGCCTAAGCACTACGATGATATGACCGAGGTGTGTAACCGTGGAGGGGGGCACCACACACGGCTAAACAATGTCAACTTGTGTGTCTATGGGGTGCCCCCCTCCCCCGTATATAAAGGAGTTGAGGAGGGGAAAGGTCCGGCCCTCTGTGGCGCGCCCTAGAGGAGTCCTACTCCCACTGGGAGTAGGATTCCCCCCCCCCCTTCCCTATTTGGAGTAGGAGAGGAAGGAAGGGGCAGGAAGGAGGAAAGAAAGGGGGGTTGGCCCCCCACCCAATTCGGATTGGGCTTGGGCGGGCGCACACCCTCCTAGGCTCCCTTCTCCTCTCTCCCACTATGGCCCAATAAGGCCCATATACTTCCCGGGGGGGGGGGTCCGTAACCTCCCAGTACTCCGGTATATGCCCGAACTCACCCGAAACCATTCCGATGTCCAAACATAGGCTTCCAATATATCGATATTTATGTCTCTACCATTTAGAGACTCCTCGTCACGTCCGTGATCACATCCGGGACTCCGAACTACCTTCGGAGCATCAAAACACATAAACTCATAATACCAATCGTCATTGAACGTTAAGCGCGCGGACCCTACAGGTTCGAGAACTATGTAGACATGACCGAGACACGTCTCCGGTCAATAACCAATAGCGGAACCTGGATGCTCATATTGTTTCCTACATATTCTACGAAGATCTTTATCGGTCAAACCACATACAACATACATTATTCCCTTTGTCATCGGTATGTTACTTACCCGAGATTCGATCGTCGGTATCTCAATACCTAGTTCAATCTCGTTACCGGCAAGTCTCTTTACTCGTTCTGTAATACTTCATCCCGCAACTAACTCATTTGTCACAATGCTTGCAAGGCTTATAGTGATGAGTATTACCGAGAGGGACCAGAGATACCTCTCAAAACATGGAGTGACAAATCCTAATCTCGATATATGACAACCCAACAAACACCTTCAGGGACACCTGTAGAGCACCTTTATAATCACCCTTTTACGTTGTCACGTTTGGTAGCACACAAATTGTTGCTCCGGTATCCGGGAGTTGCATAATCTCATAGTCTGAGGAACTTGTATAAGTCATGAAGAAAGCAGTAGCAATGAAACTAACATGATCATAATGCTAAGCTAACGGATGGGTCATGTCCATCACGTCATTCTCCTAATGATGTGACCCCGTTCATCAATTGACAACACATGCCTATGGTTAGGAAACTTAACCATCTTTGATTAACAAGCTAGTCAAGTAGAGGCATACTAGGGACTATATGTTTTGTCTATGTATTCACTCATGTACTAAGTTTCCGGTTAATACAATTCTAGCATGAATAATAAACATTTATCATGAATTAAGGAAATAAATAATAACTTTATTATTGCCTCTAGAGCATATTTCCTTCAGTCTCCCACTTGCACTAGAGTCAATAATCTAGATTACATAGTAATGATTCTAACACCCATGGAGCTTTGGTGTTGATCATGTTTTGCTCGTGAGAGAGGCTTAGTCAACTGGTCTGCAACATTCAGATCCGTGTGTATCTTGCAAATCTCCATGTCCCCTTCCGACACTTGATGACAGATGGAATTGAAGCGTCTCTTGATGTGCTTGGTTCTATTGTGAAATCTGGATTCCTTTGCCAAGGCAATTGCACCATTATTGTCACAAAAGATTTTTATTGGACCCGATGCACTAGGTATGACACCTAGATCGGATATGAACTCCTTCATACAAACTCCTTCATTCGCTGCTTCTGAAGTAGCAATGTACTCCGCTTCACATGTAGATCCCGCCATGACGCTCTGCTTGGAACTGCACCAACTGACAACTCCTCCATTCAGTAAAAATATGTATCTGGTTTGTGAGTTAGAGTCATCCGGATCAGTATCAAAGCTTGCGTCGATGTAACCATTTACAACGAGCTATTTTTCACCTCCATAAACAAGAAACATATCCTTAGTCCTTTTCAGGTATTTCATGATGTTTTTGACCGATGTCCAGCGCTCCACTCCGGCATTACTTTGGTACCTCCCTGCTATGCTTATAGCAAGACATGCATTAGGTCTGGTACACAGCATTGCAAACATGATAGAACTTATGGCTGATGCATAGGGAATGACTTCCATTTTCTCTCTATCTTCTGCGGCGGTCGGGCTTTGAGTTTGACTCAACTTCACACCTTGTAACAAAGGCAAGAATCCTTTCTTTGACTGATCCATTTTGAACTTCTTCAAAACTTTATCAAGGTCTGTGCTTTGTGAAAGTCCAATTAAGCGTCTTGATCTATCTTTATAGATCTTGATGCCTAATATGAAAGCAACTTCTCCAGAAATTCTATATCATTTCAAATCAACAATATGTCATCAACATATGAGATCTGAAATGCTACAGAGCTCCGACTCAGTTTCTTGTAAATATAGGCTTCTCCAAAAGTCTGTATAAAACCATATGCTTTGATCACACTATCAAAGCATTTATGCCAACTCCGAGAGGCTTGCACCAGTCCATAAATGGATCGCTGGAGCTTGCACACTTTGCTAGCACCCTTTGGATCGACAAAACCTTCTGGTTGCATCATATACATCTCTTCTTCCAGAAATCCATTCAGGAATGCAGTTTTTGACATCCATTCGCCAAATTTCATATTCATAAAATGTAACAATTGCTAACATGATTCGAACAGACTTAATCATCGCTACGGGCGAGAAAGTCTCATCGTAGTCAACTCCTTCAACTTGTCGAAAACCTTTCGTAACTAGTCGAGCTTTGTAAACAGTAACATTACCGTCTGCGTCCGTCTTCTTCTTAAAGATCCATTTTCTATGGCTTGCCGATCATCGGGCAAGTCCACCAAATTCCACACTCTGTTCTCATACATGGATCCCATCTCAGATTTCATGGCCTCAAGCCATTTCGCGGAATCTAGGCTCATCATCGCTTCCTCATAGTTTGTAGGTTCATCATGGTCTAGTAACATGACTTCCAAAACAGGGTTACCGTACCACTCTGGTGCAGATCTTACTCTCAAAGACCTACGAGGTTCGATAGTAACTTGATCTGAAGCTTCATGATCATCATAATTAGCTTCCTCACTAACTGGTGTAGGAATCACAAGAACTAATTTCTGCGATGAACTACTTTCCAATAAGGGAGCGGGTACAGTTACCTCATCAAGTTCTACTTTTCTCCCACTCACTTCTTTCGAGAGAAACTCCTTCTCTAGAAAGGATCCTTTCTTAGCAACAAAGATTTTGCCTTTGGATCTGTGATAGAAGGTGTACCTAAAAGTTTCCTTTGGGTATCCTATGAAGACACATTTCTCTGATTAGGGTTCGAGCTTATCAGGTTGAAGCTTTTTCACATAAGCATCGCAGCCCCAAACTTTAAGAAACGACAACTTTGGTTTCTTGCCAAACCATATTTCATAAGGCATCGTCTCAATGGATTTTGATGGTGCCCTATTTAAAGTGAATACAGCCGTCTCTAGAGCATAACCCCAAAATGATAGCGGTAAATCAGTAAGAGACATCATAGATCGCACCATATCTAATAAAGTACGGTTACGACGTCCGGACACACCATTTCGCTGTGGTGTTCCAGGTGGCGTTAAATGTGAAACTATCCCATGTTGTTTCAAATGAAGAGCAAACTCGTAACTCAAATATTCTCCTCCATGATCAGATCGTAGAAACTTTATTTTCTTGTTACCATGATTTTCCACTTCACTCTAAAATTCTATGAACTTTTCAAATGTTTCAGACTTATGCTTCATTAAGTAGATATAACCATATCTGCTCAAATCATCTGCGAAGGTAAGAAAATAATGATACCTGCCACGAGCATCAATACTCATTGGACCGCATACATCGGTATGTATTATTTCCAACAAGTCAGTACCTCGTTCCATTGTTCCGAAGAACGGAGTTTTAGTCATCTTGCCCGTAAGGCACGGTTCGCAAGCACCAAGTGATTCATAATCAAGTGATTCCAAAAGTCCATCCATATGGAGTTTCTTCATGCGCTTTATACCAATATGACCCAAACGGCAGTGCCACAAATAAGTTGCACTATCATTATTAAACATTAATATTTTGGCTTCAACACTATGAATATGTGTATCACTACTATTGAGATTCAACAAAAATAGACGACTCAGCAGGGGTGCATGACCATAAAAGATATTACTCATATAAATAGAACAACCATTATTCTCTGACTTAAATGAATAACCGTCTCGCATCAAACAAGATCTAGATATAATGTTCATGCTCAACGCTGGCACCAAATAATAATTATTCATGTCTAAAATTTTAATCCCGATGGTAGATGTAGAGGTAGCGTGACGACCGCGATCACATCGACTTTGGAACCATTTCCACGCGCATCGTTACCTCGTCCTTAGCCAATCTTCGCTTAATCCGCAGCCCCTGTTTCGAGTTGCAAATATGAGCAACAGAACCAGTATCAAATACCCAGGCGCTACTATGAGCATTAGTTAAGTACACATCAATAACATGTATATAAAATATACCTTTCACTTTGCCATCCTTCGTATCCGCCAAATACTTGGGGCAGTTCCACTTTTAGTGACCAGTCCCTTTGCAGTAAAAGCACTTAGTTTCAGGCTTAGCTCCAGACTTGGGTTTCTTCTCTTGAGCAGCAACCTTTTTGCCATTCTTCTTGAAATTCCCTTTCTTCCCTTTGCCCTTTTTCCTGAAACTGGTGGTCTTATTGACCATCAACACGTGATGCTCCTTTTTGATTTCTACCTCCGCGGCCTTTAGCATCGCGAAGAGCTCGGTAATAGTCTTGTTCATCCCTTGCATATTATATTTCATCACGAAGCTTTTTAGCTTGGTGCTAGTGATTGAAGAACTCTGTCAATGACATTATCGTCAGCAAGATTAACTCCCAGTTGAGTCAAGTGGTTGTGCTACCCAGACATTCTGAGTATTTGTTCACTGACAAAACTATTCTCCTCCATTTTACAGTTGTAGAACTTATTGGAGACTTCATATCTCTCAATCCGGGCATTTGACTGAAATATTAACATCAACTCCTGGAACATCTCATATGCTCCATGACGTTCAAAACGTCATTGAAGTCCAGGTTCTAAGCCGTAAAGCATGGCACACTAAACTATCGAGTAGTCATCAACACGCGTCTGCCAGGCATTCACAATGTCTGCAGTTGCGGGCGCGGGTGGTACACCTAACGGTGTTTCCAAGACGTAATTCTTCTGTACAGCAATGAGGATAAGCCTCAAGTTATGGACCCAATCCGTGTAGTTGCTGCCATCATCTTTCAACTTAGCTTTCTCAAGGAACGCATTAAAATTCAAAGGAACGGTAGCACGGGCCATTGATCTACAACAACACAGACATGCAAAATACTATCAGGTACTAAGTTCATGATAAATTAAAGTTCAATTAATCATATTACTTAAGAACTCCCACTTAGATAGACATCCCTCTAATCATCTAAGTTATCACGTGATCCAAATCAACTAAACCATGTCCGATCATCACGTGAGATGGAGTAGTTTTCAATGGTGAACATCACTATGTTGATCATATCTACTATATGATTCATGTTCGACCTTTCGGTGTCAGTGTTGCGAGGCCATATCTGCATATGTTAGGCTTGTCAAGTTTAATCCGAGTATTCTACGTGTGCAACACTGGCTTGCACCCGTTATATGTGAATGTAGAGCTTATCACACCCGATCATCATGTGGTGTCTCGGCACGACGAACTGTAGCAGCGGTGCATACTCAGGGAGAACACTTGTACCTTGAAATTTAGTAAGGGATCATCTTATCATGCTACCGACGTTCTAAGCAAAATATGAAACTGTGCATCATATGAAGATGTGCTATGCATGAATGTTGATCAGCATGATGTTAACTGGCTGGTAGTTCCCTTTTCGACAACGAATAAAACTTCCAACATGATGTTAACCCTGTTTGAAAAGGCTGTGTTAATATAAATGCTCTGCCTCTGAAAGTTACAGTTTCTTATCTGAAACTGAACTTGCAGTTTCTTATCTGAAACTGAAACTTGCAGTTTCTTCTCGTCTGCACTTTTATACTCCTAGGAAACTACATTTTTTTAAGTGCTAAAAATAGATCTCTAGAATTCATAAAATTCTTCATATGCTCAATACTGCAAATCTGAAATTCAAAAGACATTCATATCTGAAAGTACTCTCAAAATACACAACACAAAACACAATTCACAACCAGCAAATACTGACAACCCTAAGCTCCTCTTGACAATTCAAACCTGCCCGACTATTGGGCAGGGGGGCAGTCCCCTCCTATTCCTTGGTGGCAGACAGCCGCCCCGTGAGACGATGTGAATGGCGAGGGAGACGATGGCAGGGAAGCGTCATCGGGCCAACTGCTTTTCTCCTATTATAGTTGGGTTCGGTCGATGAAGACTCCACCGGCTCGCTCTTGCAGGACACCCTCACAAACGGCACACTCTAGATGCTCGATCCTTCAATCTCTGGTGGATGCTCCATCTGGGATCGATACTCCCACCACCGCTCCCTCACGATCGGATTCGGTGAATCTGTTTGCTCCATGGTCCAGAGGAGCAGCTCTATGTACTCCGGCGCGACTCCCTCCGGGAGTATCGCCGCCTTTTCGCTCTGTTGCAGATATTTGGCCATGGATGTCGCCGTCGCCGCTAGTTGGTCCCTGTTGTCAAACCAAGACTGTGTCTCCAACATCCTAGCTAGCTTCACAGGGTCGCCGTCTGCGATCCTCGCGTATCGGTTGTACTCCTCCATCAATCTACTTCTGCACAGGACCTTCACTCACCGCAGTGGTTTTGAATGGAAGAGGAGAGGAGCGGCACTGGTTTCGGATTAGAACGGGAGAGGAGCGACGCTGGTTTTGGACTGGAACAGGAGAGGAGGGGCGGTGGTTTTGAAATGGAAGAGGATAGGAGCGGCACTGGATTTAGATTGGAACAGAAGAGGAGCGGCGGTGGTTTAAGAGGAGAAGAGCGGAAGAGCGGCGCTGATCTAGGAAGTATTTTTTTATTGTTTTGCGTATTTTGGGTCAAAGTTTGACCCCGTACTGTATGTGACAAGCAAAATGTGAATGCATGTCACCAAAAATTGTATCGTTTGGTTTGTATCTGAATGTACTTTCAAATTATATTATTTTTGCAATGTATAACATATATTTTATGTGCGAAAATCATGGTCAATTATGACCCTAAATAAAAGGGAGACTAGTTAATGTGGGGCCGCTTTCTCAATTGAAGGGTAAATTGATTTTGATTTTGATCCAGTCACAGTGCGCCGGCCCTCTCGCCCAATCCTAAATCGCTGCCGCACGCTCCTCTCCCTCTTCTCCATTGCAAAATCACCTCCTCTCCTCTCCATCATCTCCATTCCAAACCCACCGTCTCGCCTCTCCCTCTTCTGATCTTCTCCATTGCAAAACCACCTCCTCTCCTCTCCATCATCTCCATTCCAAAACCACCTCCTACCCTCTCCATCATCTCCATTCCAAAACCACTATCTCGCCTCTCCCTCTTCTGATCTTCTCTCCATTGCAAACCCACCTCCTCTCCTCTCCATCATCTCCATTCCAAAACCACCTCCTCTCCTCTCCCTCTTCTCTATTGCAAGAGCATCGTCTCTCCTCCCATCTTCCAAATCTAGCACCGGACCACTCAGAACGACATCTATGGAGAGGATGCAGCAGCGAATCAGGCACATCGCCGGCGGCGACCAGGCAAAGTTAGCCAGGTTGAAGGAGATCCTTAGTTGGTTTGATAATGAGTGGGAGATTTCGAGGACGGTGCGGGCCATGTGTCAATGTATGCGAAAGAGCAAGACGGCGGCGATGTAAATGTACTCCTCGGCGGCAGTCACGCCGCAGTCCTCCGAGTTCATCGAGTATCTCCTATGGGCGATGTAGTAGACAGATTCGCCCGAGGCGACAGTCAGGCAGACGTGGTGGGCGTACAGGTCGAAGGTCGAGCACCCACAGGATAACGAATTGATCGAGTATGGTGTGTCGTTCGTGAGGGTGCAGAGCCAGCCGGAGCCAAAGGAGTATTCGTTCTCCCACCACAAGAGGAGGCCGGATGGCGCGACGTCGCTTCCCCGATGTTCTCCACGGTTCCCTCGACGCTCGCCTTATTTCAACGGCGACGGTAGGGTTTAAGGAAAGCTTCGCACTAACCTAATCTTCCACCTGCTCATGCTTACAATCAGTGTGACAGCTAATGAAAATCACGCTTACAATCAGTCTTCGCGCACTACGCCAATCACCCTAAAATAGCTCTGGACCATTGGGTCAAAGTTGTGACACAGTGTACAAATAAAGAAAAATAGATTGGTCTTCTTTCAGAAAAGAGTAATCCCTAGAAAACTGCCAATATAAGCTACTAGTATTTGGTTAGAGGATTTGCTGCCGAGAAAGATCCGTCCACAGAGAGCGCCACACATCCCACTGGTTGTGGTGGATGCCAATGCGTGCATGCAGCATGGTTGGTGTCGGTAATTTTTACTTGGCACACCTCGCACTCTGCATATATGTCGGTTCCATACGTACATTTATGCAGTTCCACCAAAATGCAGTTGAATAACCCTGTTTGCACATATAATAAAAAAGCGTGATTACATTATAGTAGCACTAGTTGATGAAACACACAAAATAAATAGAAGAAAATATTGTGATAGTATCATAGTATGCCATGCTGCGAGGGCGAGATGGGCCCTGCGACGCCTCATACGGTACGCCTCATACTGGACATCGTCCCAAGTCTCCCAGATACACCTTCTTCCAGTGATGAACATCAGTGTACAGCAGTAGTACAAGGAGGCGCCTTGAGACATTCAAATCTCTATTTTTGTACATATCAACTAAAATTAAGCACCCCAGTTTGCAGAAACGCCTAAACATTAACAATGGGACTAGTTGATGAAACATACTTAACAAAGAGAAGCACTTTCTTTATCTACATTGGAATGAAATGATAGAGATGACACTCGCTCTATTTAACTGTATTATTACTTCATTTTATCAGTGACACTAGGGTCGAGTAGGTGGCAAACGAGGTGTACCGTGCGTCGCAAGGATGGAGGCCGGGGTGCTTAGACTGGGATGCTGAAGCCGGCTCTTTCAGTCACCAACATGGATGATTCAATTCATGGGCCCTTTTGGTGCAGTGCACCTAAAATGAAGCAATGTCCCGTGAGCTAGCAGCTTCTTCAAAAAAAAATTTAAGAAAAGGGCTCCAGCCCCGGTTCCCATTTCCATCAGAAAAAGAAACCCACAGAGCTTCTTCTTCATTAGTTGCAATAAAATTGAGCAACATCAAGTTGGTTGTGAAGCTCCTGGAATACTCAACTATAATTTGGATATCATTTGTGCAGTTCAACTAAGATCGAGCGTGAAATGTATATCTCTGTTAGCACAAAAAAGGTGGAAAGGAGGGTGACTAACAAGTGATGAAACATGCATCAAATGAAAAGAAGCATGTTCCTTATCTGAATGGCAATCCTACAAGGACAGTAGCAATTTCTAAAGCAGTGGCATTGCTAGATATTAGTGTGGGCATTAGGATTAACTATGACAACCGTTAAATACGACATTACTTTGGGCACGGGAGAGTAGGCAGACCAGGACAGTTGCATTTCTAACGAAAAGAACCAACTTATCTTAATGGGAAATTTTAGCAGGACATGTAAAGAAGTGCCATTGATTCATATTACTGGAGGCGTTACATTGAAAACAACATTGGTTTAACGTGTCCTTACTTTTAACAGTGCGACTACTACATTTTACCAGTGGCATTACATAAGAGTGGCTCGGGGCAACAAACCTCAGAACAGGATATCTGGGTTGGTCCCATTTTCTGCGGTATAGCCACCTTATACTGTGTGAGACTAGCAAATCTAGTGCTGGATTTACTATGTTGACTTGTCCCCCAGTTTCCACTTTCTTACCTTTTTCAACCAGTAGATCGGGTTTATATTGAGTTTGTACTGCGTTTCCCTTTATTTCCCTATTAGACATAGAGACCAGTTGGATAGCCAGTCTCTGCTACTTTTCGCCCCCATTATTTCCTCTTTCGACCAAGTCCTAGATTCAGGTAACAAATCCTCCCCCACCCGCCACCCCCTTTCTTCCTTGTTTGAACCAAGTAGTACTAGATCGAGTGCATGAACTAAATTTACCTCTTAAACGTAAAAAAAATTAGGTGGTTTTCAAACAGCCGATCGATCCTATCTACGAGGGGGCCTGAGAAATAGTAAAAGTTACAAATGCAGCGACGTCAAGAGCTCGGGAAGTAGAGAAAGGCCGGTTTCAAAGGAAGTTATACCTGATGGTCGCCAGGGATGTCGCTAGGTGGGCGGCGGGAGGGCCAGATCTGCCCACACTACGACAGCGAGGAAGAAGGGGTCGGAGGCCCTCCCTCGCCAGCGGTGCTTGGGAGAGAACGGCAAGGCAGGCTGATCGGGACGCGCCCAGCAGTGGGTAAGAGCCGTCGCCGAGGACGACCGCATGAACGTTGCACCTTCTCACCTTCCCCGACGGAGAGGATCCGGCTGGATCTGTGACCAGCGGTGAGTAGAGAGAGAGAGAGTGTGGCCACCGCTGTCGTGTTTAGATCTGGAGAGGCCGAGACGGTGTGAAGAGAGCAACACTAGCAAGCAAGCGCGGAGGCTCCTGTCTATATGGTGGAGTAGTACTTAGTTTTATTTTGTCTACCGGAGCCGGCTTGACCTCATCAATGATTGTCGAGAAGTCTTCATGCACGTGGCCCGGAGGCGCAGTTGTCGTCATTTTGATCTGAAGCGCCGGATTATAACATATAACATAAAAAATGCCACATGACAAGAAATCATAACCTCACTGCCCAAAGGAGACAACATGAATCCCGACGGACAAACTAGACGAGGAACAAATCTCAAATTAAAGATAAACTCGTATAAAAGGGGTCCGTCGATAGATGTCCTAATTAACATAGCGGGCTTGACCTAGATGGCAGCCGAGTAGTCACTATTCGTGCATGTGCCCCCAATGACTAGCCCAACTCAGTTGTCGTTGTTTAACCCTCGCAGTGATCCGAAGCACATGACACATAATTTTATGAGATGACAAGAAACCTTTTTTTAGATTTTTCACCACAACTACAGCCATACAACACAGCCTGCACGATATGTAGACGATAGCCAATCCAGGCGTGTCTGCTAGAGTCTGGTCACATGCATGGATGAACTGATCTTCCGTGTCTTGCAGGGATCGTCCAGGCACCAACGTAGTACAACACTTCTCTAGTACTATCGCTCGTCTCCCTCTTCTATTAAGTCACCCGACTTGCGGGGCCGGGGAGTGTGCCTATGGTCGGTTCTCAATTGCCGTCCCACATGTGTGTGCGAACGCAATATGACGCTTGTTCCATTCGGAGAGCAGCGTGCCAGACCGACCGACCGTCTGGTGTGCGACGCGAACGCGACGTGCGTGCTGTATACTCCGTACATGTGTACCGTTGTTTTCTAGACGATTTGCTCCATGGCGTGGGCGCAATCCATGGATACAAAATTAGTATACTATATACTATTTAAAAGTCGACGGCGGGGCTTTTCCTGCCCAGTAGGCGGCGGGACAGTTCCGCCTAGTCGGTTCGACAGAGACGCGAGAAGACGAGGGAGTAGGCTGCTGCAAACGTAGGATGTGTGATTTGACAGCGAGTTACTGTTGGACAGGTGGGGCCCCGTGATTGAACTGCCATTATCATTTTAACTGCGGCGCTACGACCGGCGTGAGTCTTCCGATTTCCTGACCACCTCCATTACAGGTGCCTCTCCCAATGCTCCACCATGTAGTAGTAGAGGCTGGCTCTTGCATGAGAGCCTACTTCTCCATTTTTTCCTTGCCTCTCTTTCCTCCATATATGCAAAAATGCCATGTAAAGCACACTATTGTACTTACTTGCTGCTACAGGTGCTTAAGCTTGCCACATAGGCATAAGTCTGATGTGGCAAGTTAATAAGAAGAGAGAGACTAGTTTGGTGACCCAAGGAAGAAACGGTGCTAAGCGCGTTGTACCTAGATGAAAAGACAATTTTGAGTCTATAGCTAATTAAATGAAGCAAACTTTAGCAACACCATTTCGTTGGAAAGGGTCACTCCTTGGCAAATGCAATCTATCTATACCGTATACTAATTACAGACTCCCAAAAAATTACCACGTTAATTAAATTTTATGAGTCGTTCATCTGGTGGACCGAATTATTACGGTGTAGATTTAATCATAGAGTCCTCATCCAGAAAAAGGACACTTTTCACACAAAGGAAAAAAAGATACCATGAAATCTTAAATCTGTTACGATCTAATACAATAGCTAACCATCTCTCACACGATTTGATTGTGTAAAAAGACCATCACAGCCCGCACATGTATGTGACCCAACCTACACATAATTACTGCATGCGTTCTATTTCTCCATGGACATAACCCCCATACAGTCTCCTCCCCGTAGGCATCTCCCCCTTGCTCACGCAATTGTCTTTCTCCTGTCCTTCTGATCATCAACGTTGTGTTAGATCTACAGCAAATCCAATTCCACCAGGTTCATGCGCTCATTGCGATCGGCCTTGCTTCTTCCCGCCGGTGCCATCAGCCCCTCTCTCTCTCTCTCTCTCTCTCTCTCTCTCTATCTATCTATCTATCTATCTATCTATCTCTATCTCTATCTCTCTCTCTCATCCTCGAGGACGCTGCCAGCTGCTGTCACTTTCATCAGACAATCTTCAGCAACCACTACATATCCTTGCCTCCCAGGTACACAATTAGTGTTTTGGTTCTTATGATTCAAGTAGAACTGATCCATCCATTATTCAGATTTTGACATTTTCATACTGAGTTGTGTTGTACCAGAATTACGAGCAATTATTCTCATTAGATGCAAACTTGAGAGATTTAGTCATAAAGTCAGGACAGTCATATGGGATCATCTTAATTGAAAGAAGAGTAATGTAACACTCTTACCAATGACTGATGTGCTAACAGTAGATGGTTCTATCAATTTTCTATGCATCTATCACGCAAACAGAATCAGTTAACTATATAGGCAGGAACAAAGAAGTGTATCAGATCTGCTCTTATGATGGAATCAAGGGAAATAACTTCCTGGAGTCACCTACGAGGTAAGCAGACCATATAGTTTATTTTTTAGACGGGGTTCGGTTGATTTATTAATTTTCATGATGAAGCTCTGTCGCTTTACCTTTTAGATTGCTATTTTGGCTGACAGACCAGAACTTAATCTGTTTACTGATAAGAGTTTGGGGCTATTCAATAGTTTCTATTAGTGTCGCAAGTTGGATCTAAATTCTTTTATCTATGTAAGGAGTGCGTTTTTATTTCTGTACAAACCTGATATTCATATGGTTTTACCATAGCTGTGTAGAATGCGAGCAGCAAAGTTGATTTAGTAACACACTAGAAACAAATGGATTGAGGCCATGGATAAATCTGTAAATCTGGTAAGTGAATACTCAGTTGTTAGTAATTTTGAGCGCTGAGATTTAAATACCCATGGGCACTACTATGATCTCACCAAAAAAAGAATTTCTAATATTCAGATTTCTTATGGATGGCAAATAAAAAAATTCCAGTTTATGGATGTGAAAAATTGCAAATCAAGAAACAATATACTGTAGCCTGCATAGATTCCCAGATATTAATCAGTCTTAGTACATGAGGTATGGGTACGACATGTCAAAAAACATGTGGATGCATACTCACCTTTCTTTTCTATCCCAGTCATACATGTGTAATCTTAGAACGTACAAGTAGGTCAACTGAACATATTTATATCTATTTTCATACACATACTCATCATCATACATGTACTTTCTTATGATTATTGTTCTCTTCCACACATTTCTGATGAAGAGACTGTATCGAGTTAGATCCGGCGGCACAGAGAAAAATGAGGTTTGCATGCTGGTGATGAACATCATGGACTGATTATGTAATTGGTTGCCTGTACAAGTTATACAAATGGGCGACGAAGTGCAATGCAGGACCATCACTATGCAGTGAATAATCTTTTAAGCATCACCCTGCCAGCCATTTGTCAGGTAAATACTATGTGTTGTCTCTCCGTGCGGTTTGTCAATGAAAGCATGTTTAGCAATCAGCCAGGGTGCATACGGGAATCTCTTCTTGGCTGCGGCACCATCACGGCCGAGGATGAGGTGATAAGCTCGCCATTAAGCAACTGGTCTGGTGATGGATTAAGCGTGTGAAGAATCTTTTGATCTGAGGTAGTATAATATTGTTCTTATTTAATAACAATGCATTTTTAGCATGCACCTCTTTATGATATTTGTCTGCAGGTAGCGTTCATGAACGGAAGACGGCGGTGAAGTAGCTAATTGACTACGCAAGACAAAGAACTCACATGTGATAGTCCGTGGTGGCCAAAAAAGCACACATATATTATACCCTCTCAAATCACTCAAGCTATGTGATTTGTTTGGAGCATGGAGATTCGCTTAATGAAAACAGTTTCATGTTTTTATCACAGATTTCAGCTTTGCAGATTTTCATATTTTATACCGTATCATGACACTTTGTCTTCCACCACCAATCTCCATTGATTCTCTCCCATATCCCTCAACTCTAACACAGCGTAAAACATCCAATTCTATCAATAAGATCCGTGTCTCCCTTGATCGCTAATCAAGTTTCCATCCGATAGATCTGAATATCTGATAGATAGATGGAAACATAAGTTTTCATTCATAAATAGTAAGGATTTAGATTAATAGTGAACATCATATCTGTGTTAGTGAGATTTTGTACTCATATAGATTCGGTACAGACCCAAGGCTCTTGAAAGCTTGCGCATAAGGGATACACTCTAGTATTTACATAATCTTCCGTATGGGTCAATATTAAGATCTGAAGACCTATTAGCCCTGTGAACCAAGCCCTGATCTGTATCATAAAATGTACACTTGAGGGTGCCAAATTGAAAATTACACAATGGACATTCCTTGATCCACAAATATTCTAGCTTCTTCATCAGGTTCATGGTATGCAGCTTCTCCATTATGCAATGGCTCCAAGCAGTCAAGTAGGCAATATATTACCAATCATAAATGCAGGAAATTTATAGATGAAGACCTTGATATGTTAAGAATAATTTTATATAATGTACCTTCTAAATTGGTTTGCTCAACAATGGGCACAAACACTGCATATGGATCATTTGTCTGGTCATTCCCACTGGAAAATCATAAAAGCAATAGAGCACAACAATGTAAGTATTATAGTAGACGTAGGATCGGCATAAGTAATTAGCAGATTTGTAGTGTTTTGAGTACCATGCGGAGACGGTTCGACAAGGACTCTTGTATCATTATACGGCATATTTGTGGATTGGAGCCGGTAAAAGGCTCTATACCTGAACAAAGGAAAGAGAACCCAAATTTATGGTCAAATAAACATTGTCGACACATTTGCATCATAATTAAATCAACGAACTAACCTGCATCTTCAATGGTGCAATCTGGGTCACGTATTCTGCAGAGTTGGGGTACCTTAACCCCTGAAACTTGGATGTGAGTGCCTGCATTCAAAGTATATTTTATCCACAAGTTAGCACACGAGCAACAAAAGAGTAGCACAAATTAGGAATTGGTTGATGATACTCACCCAATGGTTGGTTGTTGCTTAAATCCTGAAATAGGGTACGCGCCCGTGCACGACTGGGAGATGACATACCGTCGTCTTCATGTGAATATTCATGTCATTAAATTGTTACAAGCATGGATATTGTGCATATAAGTATGAATATCAACATCAAGTGCTGGTTTTATATTAGTGACAGGCAGATAAGCAATATCTGTTTCATCTTTGTAAACACTAGATGATACCCCGCGCGTTGCTGCGGGATTTGTAGTACTACATCTGTTTCAGTTTATAAGTCCTACGCGGACATCTAGGTTGCCAATTTAAGCATCCTAATATAAACTATATAACATAAAAATTATATCTTTTGAAAATAGAACATCTGAAGTTTATATTGATATATTTTTTGTAATATATGACTTGTATTAGGTTGGTCAAATTGACGACCTAGGGGTACGCGCACGCCCTGTAAACTGAAAGAAAGAGAGAGAGGGAGTATTGCATATAAGATTTGTAATGAGAAATAATCACATGGAACCTTTTATGGAATGATATGAGAAGTCTGTTTCCTAAAAACTCCAAAGATAAATTGGGTAGTACTGTCTCATTAGAATATATCGCTAAAATGGAATAGAAGGAACATATAGTTGAGATGCAACCTAATACCCATTTGAGCAATCATATAATGATATTGTAACCACATAGAAGAATTATTCTTACATTTGTCAAGATATGCTATAGGTTTGAAGACATAATCCCAAGTGCTTAGCCTTACAGAAGATCGTTTGATTGTAATTATACGACACATGCTTGAAACTGAACATCAGTTAATATTCCAGCATCTATCTTCGAACATAGAACACATCAGATAAACAATAATTAGAGCTCCTTGCCTTCTTTTGGATGAAATGCAAGTGTCTCCGGATGCCTAGCAACCATCAGACAAAATCTTCTGTTTTGAACACGTGAAGTAGAAGAGTGACAATGGTGCCACTCAGGTATTACATCGATCTCATGCCACTGTGGAATAACACTGCCGTGAAAGAACATATTGAACATGAACTGCACTATGTCATATTCTCTGATTCTACAAATCATAGGAAAGCAACAAAAATACCAATATGATTTTTCATACTAATGCGTGTGTCAGAGAGAGATGCAGTACTGTAGTTGCAGGTAGTACATAATAAGTTTCATATGTTTATTCCTTCAAGAAGAATACAAAAACTAAAAAGTTCTTTCACCATCAAGTGCTTCTAATCAAAACGAACCAGGTCGGAGAGATGAGCATATGATCCATCGTATCACGATAACGTAAGTGACAAAGGCAGACCGGACATGCTGACGTAGCGGAGGTGGCTACGGAATAAAGCTTCATTTTTCTATAAAAAAAATTGGCCTCCTAGTACCACACACAAACAGAGCTTCTAACTGAAGCTAACTCGAAAAATTCGCTCAGATCTAAGGATGCAGAGAGAGGAAGGACTGCCCCCACCTTTGTCCTTTGGTGTAGTTGATGTTGGAGGAGGACGCCGACGGTGGCACGTGTTTCCCACCGGGAGCTCTGGACGACGCCGGGGTGCGCGCCTTAGGGCAACGGAGCCTGCGGGGCTTGATTCATCGGCGACGGCGTGCAAGGCTCGATGAAACGGCGAAGATTACAGGGGCCTGGGTAGGCAGCAACGCACAGGTGTCTCCGGTGGCAATGACTACGAAGGCTTGGCCGCAGTGGCACCTCACCATCACCATCACCATCGCTCTTGAGGGAGTATTGTTGGACGGAGTCCAAACATAAGACCAAAGGATTGATTTATTTGTGCCATTGGAACCGGACATAGAAGACGAAGAGAAAGAGAAACAGAGGGGACGGAGTGAAAGGAAAGTACGATGGAGATGATAACGCGCCCGAAAATAAATGTTACGGCTGGGACTGCGAAGGGAGTAATATCCTCCGTCAATTCAGCCATGATTAATTGCATGCATGGGTTTAGGCAATGTAATTAAGTGCACCTAAAGTGGAGACATGCATGCGCTTTTTTTTTATGTTGACATGCATGCGCTTGGATGTAGTAACTGGTTGCGTGCTTGCTTGTGGCACTAATTTTCCTTGGGGTTTGTTGGCCCATTTGCTGGCCTCACATTTGCATGCATGCAGTTCTCGCTCGCGCCAGATCACGGCTGTGTGGACAGTGGCTGGACTTAACGCTGATGTGGCATGGAAATGATGTGGACAGTGTGCATGTTGAGAGAATTGGTAGAAGTGGGGAGCAACTTCTTAAGAATGTAAGATGTAAGATACCACACTGTCCTTTTTGTTGATATTGTGTTTCTGTAGAGTTGTACAATGTGCACAAGTCGCTATTGTAAATTCTGAAAGCCAACTTTTTTTCGACACCAGGAGCAGGAGATAGGGTGCATGCTTTAGTTAGAAAAACAGATAAGGTGCAATGGCTAATTATTTAGAACACTATTCTCAAACATCTAATAATCATGAGTAATGTTGCAACAGGTGGAAGAAGTCGAACCTAAAGAAGTACATGGAGGAATCACACCTGCGTGTGGCCGGCTGGTTCAGGGGACGCGGCGGGCGCGGGTGCAGGGCGGCCGCTGACGCGGCAGCAGGGCCAGTGTCGGGGCAGGCTCTATCTCTCCTGGGCGCTGGCGATCTCGCAGGATGGATGTCATGCTGTGAGCGGCAACAATCGGCGATGGCGATCATGCAGGGAGGCGACGGAGCAGTGCAGTGCAGTGCGGCGAGGTCGCCGTGCAGGCAGGAGACGCTGTTGGTGGGTGGCGTCTGGCACCAAGTCGTCGTCGTGCCAGACGATGAGGTCGACAGGAGTGGCAACAATCAGCGATGGCGATCAGGGAGGTGACGGAGCGGTGCAGTGCGGCGAGGTCACCGTGCAGGCAGGAGACATTGTTGGTGGGCGGCGTCTGGCACCAAGTCACCGTCGTGCCAGACGATGAGGTCCAGATCAAGGGCATGGAGTTGCCTTAGTTTGCGATCATTTTCCGTGATTGTAGGGACGCGGACTGGTAGTTCCAGTACAAATACAAGGGCGTGGAGTTGCCTTAGTTTGCGATCAGATTTCCGTGATTGTAGGGGCCACGGGATTGGTAGTTCCAGTCCGCTCCTGGTGAAGCACGGTCAGTCATTGGAAATTGCTACGCGCACACCATAGAGGTATTAGATCAATGATGGCTGTTAGATTTAGAATTGTGGGCCTAATCGAGTGGTGCTGATTGGTTTGTGCGGGTTTGTGGGACTAATTGCGGGGTGCATCTAAAAAAGTTCTTGTTTGATTGTTTAATAGTAGATGAATGAATTAGACACACCCGTTAAAATTAGGCTCACTCGCAGTCTCTCCACCGCCCCCGCGGGGTACGCCCAAATCTCCACGACATTCCCCATTCTCCTGGTCGCATTCCCCCTTTAGGTAGCTCCTCCCCTTCGTCCCCACAACCGACGCGAGGTCCGCACGCCCCTTCTCGTTGATCCGGTCCCCGAAGTCCCCGAGGAGGCACTCGAGCTCGGCATGCTCGCGAGCGACCCAGTGCTAGGGGCCATCTGAGGCGGAAGCGGTGGCCCGGGATTCGTCTCATCTGCATCGGCGGCCGCGGCCATCCAGTGCTGGCGTTGCCTGAGCACGGAGCAGGCCCTGACTCCTCACCAGCTGGAGCAGTTCGGGGTGCTTCGCTTTCACCGGCGAGCTGCCCCTGCCTGCCCCCAGATGTGCGTCGGCCCGCGAAGGGGGAGGGGTCGAAGAAGCAAAAGTGCTGGTAGGGGAGGAGACGGAGAGGAGGCGGAATGAGGTTCTAGATGGTTCTGGCGGTGCGAATAACCCAGGCGTCGCGCCCATCATCGCCTTTGCTGGCTGCGAGAACTCCCGCTCCACGCGCCAATGGCAGCTGGTAAGCCCACGCGTAACTACAAAATTTCAGAATTTGGTTCTACTAACTATAATATTTTTTCCTGTGAGTTATAGTATATGGTTGTACTAACTAAATTTCTTACTATGAGTTGTACTGACGTGCAGCCGGTAACTTAGTTGGTTACAGAGGGAGTATCTTAACTCAACTGATAGTGTAATATTTCTTCCTATCAGTAGTAGCAGCAATGATATCTTTTGTTATGAATATAGACCAGATTTAAGATCTGATGCCTACATTACCATTAAGCATATGTAGTGAACTCTTTTCTCCATGTAGTTGGTACTGTAAGCTCTTTTCTCTAACTTGTTCCTATTTTACCTTTTTCGTAGCGAGATACAGTGGTACATACAAAAGTCTGAACTGAAATGGATAGTTGTAGTTCTCATTGCAGAGTGGTACTCCCTGTTCTTGTATTTCTTTGTGGGGGAAGTATTTGTTTGCTTTACATTGTCAAAAAAAGAACTGTTTGGTTTACAAGGTTTTAGGATTCCTTTTAGGTGATGTTGTCAAAATCATAGCTCCTGTATTGAAGTATGATATGGATCTATGATATTTCTCCTCTGCAGGGACCAAGGGATATGTGAAATTGACAAGGAAAAGAAAACTTCAGATGTGAACACCTCTGTTAAGTATTATCTTTATTTCATTATTACTAATGTGTCGCCTGATAGCTCGATCTCTTCCATACATACATATATGGTTATTTCAGTCATGTGTTATATTTGTCTCGTAAAGTCAGTGCCCGTCAATACTTTCTTTCGCTAATCAAGTTTCCATCTGATAGATCTGATAGATAGATGGAAACATAAGTTTTCATTCATAAATAGTAAGGATTTCGATTAATAGTGAACATCATATCTGTGTTAGTGAGATTTTGTACTCATATAGATTCGGTACAGACCCAAGGCTCTTGAAAGCTTGCGCATAAGGGATACACTCTATTATTTACAGAATCTTCCGTATGGGTCAATATTAAGATCTGAAGACCTATTAGGCCTGTGAACCAAGCCCTGATCTGTATCATAAAATGTACACTTGAGGGTGCCAAATTGAAAATTACACAATGGACATTCCTTTATCCACAAATATTCTAGCTTCTTCACCAGGTTCATGGTATGCAGCTTTTCCATTATGCAATGGCTCCAAGCAGTCAAGTAGGCAATATATTACCAATCATAAATGCAGGAAATTTATAGATGAAGACCTTGATATGTTAAGAATAATTTTATATAATGTACCTTCTAAATTGGTTTGCTCAACAATGGGCTCAAACACTGCATATGGATCATTTGTCTGGTCATTCCCACAGGAAAATCATAAAAGCAGTAGAGCACAACAATGTAAGTATTATAGTAGACGTAGGATCGGCACAAGTAACTAGCAGATTTGTAGTGTTTTGAGTACCATGCAGAGACGGTTCGACAAGGACTCTTGTATCATTATACGGCATATTTTCAAGTGTATTGGAGCCAGTAAAAGGCTCTATACCAGAACAAAGGAAAGAGAACCCAGATTTATGGTCAAATAAGCATTGTCGACACATTTGCATCATAATTAAATCAACGAACTAACATGCATCTTCAATGGTGCAATCTGGGTCACGTATTCTGCAGAGTTGGGGTACCTTAACCCCTGAAATTTGGATGTGAGGGCCTGCATTCAAAGTATATTTTAGAGTTAATTACACAAAACTACAACTTCAGGGTAACTTATAACACTTTACCACAACTTTTGAGTTTTTTAACAAAAAACCACAAGTTCGGCTCAACTTATAACACTTGACCACAACTTTTGAGTTTTTTTGACACAAAACCACAACTTCTAAACTAATTCTCAACATTGAGCCCAACTCTATCAATCAACTTCTTTTAGTAGACAAACTGATTGATTGGGCGCACATGTTAGGACCTAAGTAGGAAAATGGTGGCACGTGCGCATCTCCTATGTGGCCTACCATTTCCTCCTCTTGCCATCCCGTACCAGCGCTATGAACTCCACCGATGCATTGAGCAGGGAGGTGGGTGTTGTTGGGATGGTCAAAATTTTGCCACATGACGATCACTCCGAGCGTCCTTGATGGTGAGGTTCCTAGTGCCGCAAAGCCACGCCTGCATGTCACTGTCGTTGGCGGCGGAGCTCCAAATGATCTCGATGTCGTAATTAGTAAGGACGAGCACATTGCAGTGGTCACGAAGCACGAGGTGGCAGCCTTGATTGTGCACAACGTGGCATCACAGATGTGCTGGCAGAGCCCGTCCGGACTATGGCATGGTCAGCAGGGCGCGCGAACCAGACAGAGAGGTCCTGGGGAGGACGAGCGCGTCTCTACTACCATGGAGCACAAGGCAGCAACCTTGTCTATGCACAACGCGATATAGTGCATGTGCTAGCTGCGGTTGTCCAGACAACAACATGGTTGGGCGGAGTGCGCCAGACGAAGAAGGTGAAGACAATGAATTTGTTTTCTTTTTAGGGGTAGATGGCATAGAAGCTGCAGGTGAACACGTCGTCGAGGAGACGACGATGTTGTATGCACACTGCTATGTTACACAAATTCGGTCAGCGCCACGTAGGAGGGAACTTGTCGCCTAGAGACACATGTGGACCCAATCATTCAGATTGGCTGTTAAAAGAAGTTGACCAATAGATTTGGACCCAATGTTGAGAATTAGTCCAGCAGTTGTGGTTTTGTGTTAAAAAAATTCAAAAGTTGTGGTAAAGTATTATAAGTTGCCGCGAAGTTGTGGTTTTGTGTTAAAAAACTCAAATGTTGTGGTAAAGTGTTATAACTTATCCTGAAGTTGTGGTTTTGTGTAATTAACTCTATATTTTATCCACAAGTTAGCACACGAGCAACAACAAAAACAGTAGCACAAATTAGGAATTGGTTGATGATACTCACCCAATGGTTGGTTGTTGCTTAAATCCTGAAATAGGGTACGCGCCCGTGCACGACTGGGAGATGACATACCGTCGTCTTCATGTGAATATTCATGTCATTAAATTGTTACAAGCATGGATATTGTGCATATAAGTATGAACATGAACATCAAGTGCTGGTTTTATATTAGTGACAGGCAGACAAGCAATATCTGTTTCATCTTTGTAAACATATCACACTGTCCTTTTTGTTGATATTGTGTTTCAGTATAGTTGTACAATGTGCACAAGTCGCTATTGTAAATTCTGAAAGCCAACTTTTTTTCGACACCAGGAGCAGGAGATAGGGTGCATGCTTTAGTTAGAAAAATAGATAAGGTGCAATGGCTAATTATTTAGAACTCTATTCTCAAACATCTAATAATCATGAGTAATGTTGCAACAGGTAGGAAGAAGTCGAACCTGAAGAAGTACATGGAGGAATCACAGCTGCGTGTGGCCGGCTGGTTCAGGGGACGCGGCGGGCGCGGGTGCAGGGCGGCCCCTGACGCGGCAGCAGGGCCAGCGCTGGGGCAGGCTCTATCTCTCCTGGGCGCTGGCGATCTCGCAGGATGGATGCCACGCTGTGAGCGGCAACAAACGGCGATGGCGATCATGCAGGGAGGCGACGGAGCGGTGCAGTGCAGTGAGGCGAGGTGGCCGTGCAGGCAGGAGACGCTGTTGGTGGGTGGCGTCTGGCACCTAGTCGCCGTCGTGCCAGACGATGCGGTCGACATGAGTGGCAACAATCGGCGAAGGCGATCAGGGAGGTGAAGGAGCGGTGCAGTGCGGCGAGGTCACCGTGCAGGCAGGAGACGTTGTTGCTGGGCGGCGTCTGGCACCAAGTCACCGTCGTGCCAGACGATGAGGTCGAGATCAAGGGCATGGAGTTGCCTTAGTTTGCGATCAGTTTCCGTGATTGTAGGGACGCGGACTGGTAGTTCCAGTACAAGTACAAGGGCGTGGAGTTGCCTTAGTTTGCGATCAGATTTCTGTGATTGTAGGGGCCGCGGGATTGGTAGTTCCAGTCCGCTCCTGGTGAAGTACGGTCAGTCATTGGAAATTGCTACGTGCACACCATAGAGGTATTAGATCAATGATGGCTGTTAGATTTAGAATTGTGGACCTAATCAAGTGGTGCTGATTGGTTTGTGCGGGTTTGTGAGACTAATTGCGGGGTGCACCTAAAAAAATTCTTGTTTGATTGTTTAATAGTATAAATAATAAATAATAAATATAAATATTGATTGTTTAATAGTATAAGTATAGATTTGTCAGCTACCTTAAGCTGCGCTACTGCAAGAAGAATATTGTGTTGCCTAAAAAGACAAGAATATTGCCTGAATTTTTCAGTGTCGACAAAAGTACACCGCAGTCCATCCGTATTAGCGTGCTACAATTTCACAACAGAGCATTGTAGGCATCTTTTTGCCCAGAAATTTATCTGCTAATCTGGGTTGAACACACGACATCTCTTTTTATCCAAGAGTATATTTAGGGTCTATGCTTTCATGTTGCTCAATTCTTTTTCTGAAAGGATTGCCCAATGTTTGTCAGAGCTTCATTATGTAAGCCCTGTACATTGCCCTGTCCGGGTCTTATTGTGCACATTCATACATTCAAATTTGGTTGCGTCCTTCTATTAAGTGCCACAGATTACAGGGAGCCCCTATTTCACGCGTAGGTCGGTGAATAGCGACCAACCTGAAATCCACCCCCCCCACCCCCCGCATTGCCGCCCCTCCGCGCATTTTGGGCCGGCCTAAATGGGGCTTAGCGCTCCTTTTTTGTTGTTTTTTTCATTTTTCTTCTGTCATTTTAATTTTTGTTTCTTCTTTTTTTGTTTTAATTTTTTCTTAGAGAACTGTTCACGAATCTCAATTTCAAGAAAATGTTTGAGATTTAAAGAAATTCTTAATTTCAAAAACTTTACACTAATTTTTTAGAAAAATCGTGAATTAAAAAGTTATACAAAAATTTGAAAAATGTTTAATGAATTCAAGAAATATCATGAATTCAAAAAATGTTCTTGATCCTAAAATAAATGTTACTGAATTTCAAAAAAGTTCATTGATTCAAAAAATGTTGATAAGTTTCAAAAAAGATTTATCGATTTAAAAATATTCGTAAATTTCCAGAAATGTTCTAAGATTTGAAAATTGCTTGTGAGTTAAAAAATCACAGATTGGATAAAGTTCACGACTTTGAAAAAAAGTTTGAGCACTTGCAAAATAAAAAAATTTAAAGGAAATAAAAATGGAAAATAAAAAAAAACAACGGCGAAAAAACCGGGAGAAAGAAGCAAGAAAAAAAGGGAGGCTGCCACCGATGGCGAGGAAGAGTAAAACACGGGAGGCTGCAACCGATAACGAGGAAGAGTAAAACACGGGAGAACGCAACCGATAGCGAGGAAGAGTAGAACATGGGAGGCTGTCACTGCTTGGGTCTCAAGAAAGCCACCGCCAAAGTCTTGTTGGGCCTCACAGCTGGTGAGCTTGCCCGCTTCACGAAGGTGGGGGCCACTATTTCATCCCCTCATGCTGAAGCTAAACTTGGTGGGCGCATCGCCCATCAGTGAGCTTGCCCGATTCGTGGAGGCGAAGACTACTCTTCCCTTTATGTTGAAGCTTCATTTTCTGGGGTTCAGGGCCATCCGGTGTGCTTGTTGTTGGACACGGGGAAAACATGTAGTGCAAAACGCGTGTCGCCGCTGCCGGCGATCTTTTAGACTAGATTAGAATAGCCTAGTCGGCTATAGTTTAGTTGAAATATGTCGAGAATGTAATGTGTGTGCTCCAGTTTAGATGAAAATGATCCGGTTTTATGTACGAATTCTCTAAGTTCGTATGAAAATTGTCCAGTTTGTTTAAGTTTACATCAAATGTGACTGGGCGTTTGCAACTACCTTTGGATGGTCGGTTTCCATATTAGTTTCCGGACCGGTCCGTAGACATATCCAGTGTCCGTTTTAGGGATCCGTGTTAGAGATACCCTAACATATATATGCATGTTACTAGACTAAACTATTAATGCACACGTGCAACACACGTTAATATTTAGGCAATATATTAATTGCACGCGGATATTACATATGATAGTATTTATTTGTTAATTCTGTGATTAATGCAATATTTGGTATGATATTAATTGCACGTTAAACACGTTGAACGCTCGCTATTGGAGCAGTCTAGGTCGTTGGAATGACTTAATTTGATGGTCGTGATCAATTGGATCTACCCTTTTGAGTCTTTTTATATTAATATAGATAAATTATTTCCCACTACAACATGTTTGGATTATCGTGTTGTTTTTGAAGACACCTAAATAATACACGTCTCAGCTCATCGTTTTGTCTCCGACCGAAAATTCCTAAGCATCCAGTAAGATTCTAGTGTAAAATAAACACCTTCGTATTATTAAACTACAATGATTCCAAGCGCGGCCTAACTCGTATCTACACGGAGAGTCGGCACCATGGGACATCGTCATCGCGATGTTAGCATGTGGGCCATGTAACACCCCCTTTATGGGTTGTCACCTTGTGGTTTGTACCTGCGTGTGGGCTATAAGATGGCCCAAGGGGTATCCTTGTGTGGGCCTGGTAGGAAAAGTATATGTATCGCGTTTGTTACACCATTCCCCTAAAAAACCTAAGGAACTCATTGTGCAGAATGCATCAATGATACTTTGCTGGTGGTAATCCCCATGGTAACAAACCCAATGCTTATTTCTCAGTTCAAGCTCATAAGTTTGAGTAATGTGCTCTACCAGATAACATCAAAGGTGATAGCAAACATGATGAAAGTTATCCCACGCGACATTATCTCTAAGGAACAATCAACATTTGTGCCTGGAAGGCTCATTACAGAAAACGTCATTAGTTCTGATGAATGTATTCACTTCATGAAAAGAAGCAAATCCGAGGACAACAGCTATTGTGCTCTCAAGCTAGACATGATGAAAGTGTTGTTGGGGAACGCATCAATTTCAAAAAAAATCCTAGGATCACGCAAGATCTATCTATGTGATGCATAGCAACGAGAGGGGAGAGTGTGTCCACGTACCCTCCTAGACCGAAAGCAGAAGCATTTAATTAACGCGGTTGATGTAGTCGAACATCTTCGCGATCCAACCGATCCAAGTACCGAACGTACTGGACCTCCGGGTTCAGCACACGTTCAGCTCGAGGACCTCCCTCGTACTCTTGATCCAGTTGAGGCCGAGGGAGAGTTTCGTCAGCACGAAGGCGTGGTGATGGTGATGATGAAGTTACCGGCGTAGGGCTTTGCCTAAGCACTACGATGATATGACCGAGGTGTGTAACTGTGGAGGGGGGCACCGCACACGGCTAAACAATGTCAACTTGTGTGTCTATGGGGTGCCCCCCTCCCCCGTATATAAAGGAGTGGAGGAGGGGAAAGGGCCGGACCTCTGTGGCGCACCCTGGAGGAGTCCTACTCCCACTAGGAGTAGGACCCCCCCTTCCCTAGTTGGACTAGGAGAGGAAGGAAGGGGCAGGAAGGAGGAAAGAAAGGAGGGGTCGGGCCCCCACCCAATTCGAATTGGGCTTGGGCGGGCGCGCCCCCTCCTAGGCTCCCTTCTCCTCTCTCCCACTATGGCCCAATAAGGCCCATATACTTCCCGGGGGGGGGGGGGGTCCGTAACCTCCCGGTACTCCGGTATATGCCTAAACTCACCCGAAACCATTTCGATGTCCAAACATAGGCTTCCAATATATCGATATTTATGTCTCTACCATTTAGAGACTCCTCATCATGTCCGTGATCACATCCGGGACTCCGAACTACCTTCGGTACATCAAAAGACATAAACTCATAATACCAATCGTCATCGAACGTTAAGCGTGCGGACCCTACAGGTTCGAGAACTATGTAGACATGACCGAGACACGTCTCCGGTCAATAACGAATAGCGGAACCTAGATGCTCATATTGTTTCCTACATATTCTACGAAGATCTTTATCGGTCAAACCACATACAACATACGTTGTTCCCTTTGTCATCGGTATGTTACTTGCCCGAGATTCGATCATCGGTATCTCAATACCTAGTTCAATCTCGTTACCGGCAAGTCTCTTTACTCGTTCCGTAATACTTCATCCCGCAACTAACTCATTAGTCACAATGCTTGCAAGGCTTATAGTGATGAGTATTACCGAGAGGGACCAGAGTTACCTCTCCGAAACATGGAGTGACAAATCCTAATCTCGATATATGCCAACCCAACAAACACCTTCGGAGACACCTGTAGAGCACCTTTATAATCACCCTTTTACGCTATGACGTTTGGTAGCACACAAATTGTTCCTCCGGTATTCGGGAGTTGCATAATCTCATAGTTTGAGGAACTTGTATAAGTCATGAAGAAAGCAGTAGCAATGAAACTAACACGATCATAATGCTAAGCTAACGGATGGGTCATGTCCATCACGTCATTCTCCTAATGATGTGATCCCGTTCATCAAATGACAACACATGCCTATGGTTAGGAAACTTAACCATCTTTGATTAACAAGCTAGTCAAGTAGAGGCATACTAGGGACTATATGTTTTGTCTATGTATTCACTCATGTACTAAGTTTCCGGTTAATATAATTCTAGCATGAATAATAAACATTTATCATGAATTAAGGAAATAAATAATAACTTTATTATTGCCTCTAGAGCATATTTCCTTCAGTCTCCCACTTGCACTAGAGTCAATAATCTAGATTACATAGTAATGATTCTAACACCCATGGAGCTTTGGTGTTGATCATGTTTTGCTCGTGAGAGAGGCTTAGTCAACTGGTCTACAACATTCAGATCCGTGTGTATCTTGCAAATCTCTATGTCCCCTTCCGACACTTGATGACAGATGGAATTGAAGCGTCTCTTGATGTGCTTGGTTCTCTTGTGAAATTTGGATTCCTTTGCCAAGGCAATTGCACCATTATTGTCACAAAAGATTTTCATTGGACCCGATGCACTAGGTATGACACCTAGATCGGATATGAACTCCTTCATACAAACTCCTTCATTCGCTGCTTCTGAAGTAGCAATGTACTCCGCTTCACATGTAGATCCCGCCACGACGCTCTGCTTGGAACTGCACCAACTGACAACTCCTCCATTCAGTAAAAATACGTATCCGGTTTGTGAGTTAGAGTCATCCGGATCAGTGTCAAAGCCTGCATCGATGTAACCATTTACGACGAGCTATTTTTCACCTCCATAAACAAGAAACATATCCTTAGTCCTTTTCAGGTATTTCAGGATGTTTTTGACCGATGTCCAGTGCTCCACTCCGGCATTACTTTGGTACCTCCCTGCTATGCTTATAGCAAGACATACATTAGGTCTGGTACACAGCATTGCAAACATGATAGAACCTATGGCTGATGCATAGGGAATGACTTCCATTTTCTCTCTATCTTCTGCGGTGGTCAGGCTTTGAATTTGACTCAACTTCACACCTTGTAACACAGGCAAGAACCTTTTCTTTGACTGATCCATTTTGAACTTCTTCAAAACTTTATCAAGGTCTGTGCTTTGTGAAAGTCCAATTAAGCGTCTTGATCTATCTCTATAGATCTTGATGCCCAATATGTAAGCAGCTTCTCCAGAAATTCTATATCATTTCAAATCAACAATATGTCATCAACATATGAGATCTGAAATGCTACAGAGCTCTGACTCAGTTTCTTGTAAATACAGGCTTCTCCAAAAGTCTGTATAAAACCATATGCTTTGATCACACTATCAAAGCATTTATGCCAACTCCGAGAGGCTTGCACCAGTCCATAAATGGATCGCTGGAGCTTGCACACTTTGCTAGCACCCTTTGGATCGACAAAACCTTCTGGTTGCATCATATACAACTCTTCTTCCAGAAATCCATTCAGGAATGCAGTTTTTGACGTCCATTCGCCAAATTTCATATTCATAAAATGTAACAATTGCTAACATGATTCGAACAGACTTAATCATCGCTACGGGCGAGAAAGTCTCATCGTATTCAACTCCTTCAACTTGTCGAAAACCTTTCGTAACTAGTCGAGCTTTGTAAACAGTAACATTACCTTCTGCGTCTGTCTTCTTCTTAAAGATCCATTTTCTATGGCTTGCCGATCATCGGGAAAGTCCCCAAATTCCACACTTTGTTCTCATACATGGATCCCATCTCAGATTTCATGGCCTCAAGCCATTTCGCGGAATCTAGGCTCATCATCGCTTCCTCGTAGTTCGTAGGTTCATCATGGTCTAGTAACATGACTTCCAAAACAGGATTACCGTACCACTCTGGTGCAGATCTTACTCTCGAAGACCTACGAGGTTCTGTAGTAACTTGATCTGAAGCTTCAGGATCATCATAATTAGCTTCCTCACTAACTGGTGTAGGAATCACAGGAACTAATTTCTGTGATGAACTACTTTCCAATAAGGGAGCGGGTACAGTTACCTCATCAAGTTCTACTTTCCTCCCACTCACTTCTTTCGAGAGAAACTCCTTCTCTAGAAAGGATCCTTTCTTAGCAACAAAGGTTTTGCCTTTGGATCTATGATAGAAGGTGTACCCAAAAGTTTCCTTTGGGTATCCTATGAAGACGCATTTCTCCGATTAGGGTTCGAGCTTATCAGGTTGAAGCTTTTTCACATAAGCATCACAACCCCAAACTTTAAGAAACGACAACTTTGGTTTCTTGCCAAACCACAATTCATAAGGCGTCATCTCAACGGATTTTGATGGTGCCCTATTTAAAGTGAATACAGCCGTCTCTAGAGCATAACCCCAAAGTGATAGTGGTAAATCAGTAAGAGATATCATAGATCGCACCATATCTAATAAAGTACGGTTACGACGTTCGGACACACCATTTCGCTGTGGTGTTCCAGGTGGCGTTAAATGTGAAACTATCCCATGTTGTTTCAAATGAAGAGCAAACTCGTAACTCAAATATTCTCCTCCATGATTAGATCGTAGAAACTTTATTTTCTTGTTATGATGATTTTCCACTTCGCTCTAAAATTCTATGAACTTTTCAAATGTTTCAGACTTATGCTTCATTAAGTAGATATAACCATATCAACTCAAATCATCTGTGAAGCTAAGAAAATAATGATACCTGCCACGAGCATCAATACTCATTGGACCGCATACATCGTTATGTATTATTTCCAACAAGTCAGTAGCTCGTTCCATTGTTCCGGAGAACGGAGTTTTAGTCATCTTGCCCATAAGGCACGGTTCGCAAGCACCAAGTGATTCATAATCAAGTGGTTCCAAAATTCCATCAGTATGGAGTTTCTTCATGCGCTTTATACCGATATGACCCAAACGGCAGTGCCACAAATAAGTTGCACTATCATTATTAAACATCAATATTTTGGCTTCAACACTATGAATATGTGTATCACTACTATTGAGATTCAACAAAAATAGATGACTCAGCAGGGGTGCATGACCATAAAAGATATTACTCGTATAAATAGAACAACCATTATTCTCTGACTTAAATGAATAACCGTCTCGCATCAAACAAGATCTAGATATAATGTTCATGCTCAACGCTGGCACCAAATAACAATTATTCAGGTCTAAAATTTTAATCCCGATGGTAGATGTAGAGGTAGTGTGCCGACCACGATCACATCGACTTTGGAAACATTTCCCACGCGCATCGTTACCTCGTCCTTAGCCAATCTTCGCTTAATCCGCAGCCCCTGTTTCGAGTTGCAAATATGAGTAACAGAACCAGTATCAAATACCCAGGCGCTACTGCGAGCATTAGTTAAGTACACATCAATAACATGTATATCAAATATACCTTTCACTTTGCCATCCTTCGTATCCGCCAAATACTTGGGGCAGTTCCACTTTTAGTGACCAGTCCCTTTGCAGTAAAAGCACTTAGTTTCAGGCTTAGCTCCAGACTTGGGTTTCTTCTTGAGCAGCAAACTTTTTGCCATTCTTCTTGAAGTTCCCTTTCTTCCCTTTGCCCTTTTTCTTGAAACTAGTCGTCTTATTGACCATCAACACGTGATGCTCCTTTTTGATTTCTACCTCCGCGGCCTTTAGCATCGCGAAGAGCTCGGGAATAGTCTTGTTCATCCCTTGCATATTATATTTCATCACGAAGCTTTTGAAGCTTGGTGCCAATGATTGAAGAACTCTGTCAATGACACTATCGTCAGCAAGATTAACTCCCAGTTGAGTCAAGTGGTTGTGGTACCCAGACATTCTGAGTATGTGTTCACTGACAAAACTATTCTCCTCCATTTTACAGTTGTAGAACTTATTGGAGACTTCATATCTCTCAATCCGGGCATTTGACTAAAATATTAACATCAACTCCTGCAACATCTCATATGCTCCATGACGTTCAAAACATCGTTGAAGTCCAGGTTCTAAGCCGTAAAGCATGGCACACTAAACTATCGAGTAGTCATCAACACGCGTCTGCCAGGCATTCACAATGTCTGCAGTTGCGGGCGCGGGTGGTACACCTAACGGTGTTTCCAAGACGTAATTCTTCTGTGCAGCAATGAGGATAAGCCTCAAGTTACGGACCCAGTCTGTGTAGTTGTTGCCATCATCTTTCAACTTAGCTTTCTCTAGGAACGCATTAAAATTCAAAGGAACGGTAGCACGGGCCATTGATCTACAACAACACAGACATGCAAAATACTATCAGGTACTAAGTTCATGACAAATTAAAGTTCAATTAATCATATTACTTAAGAACTCCCACTTAGATAGACATCCCTCTAATCATCTAAGTTATCACGTGATCCAAATCAACTAAACCATGTCCGATCATCACGTGAGATGGAGTAGTTTTCAATGGTGAACATCACTATGTTGATCATATCTACTATATGATTCACGTTCGACCTTTCGGTGTCAGTGTTGTGAGGCCATATCTGCATATGTTAGGCTTGTCAAGTTTAATCTGAGTATTCTGCATGTGCAACACTGGCTTGCACCCGTTGTATGTGAATGTAGAGCTTATCACACCCGATCATCATGTGGTGTCTCGGCACGATGAACTGTAGCAGCGGTGCATACTCAGGGAGAACACTTGTACCTTGAAATTTAGTAAGGGATCATCTTATCATGCTACCGACGTTCTAAGCAAAATAAGATGCATAAAGGATAAACATCACATGCAATCAAAATATGTGACATGATATGGCCATCATCATCTTGTGCTCATGATCTCCATCACTGAAGCATCGTCATGATCTCCAACGTCAACGACGCGACACCTTGATCTCCATCGTAGCATCGTTGTCGTCTTGCCACCTATTGTTACTATGATTATCGCTACTGCTTAGTGATGAAGTAAAACAATTACATGGCGATTGCATTGCATACAATAAAGTGACAACCATATGGCTCCTGCCAGTTGCCGATAACTTTGTTACAAAACATGATCATCTCATACAAGAATTTATATCACATCATGCTTGCCCATATCACATCATAGCAAACCCTGCAAAAACAAGTTAGACGTCCTCTACTTTGTTGTTGCAAGTTAGACGGGCTTCTAGCAAGAACCGTTCTTACCTATGCATCAAAACCACAACAATTTTTCGTCAAGTGTGCTGTTTTAACCTTCAAAAAGGATCGGGCGTAGCCACACTTGATTCAACTAAAGTTGGAGAAACAGACACTCACCAGCCACCTATGTGCAAAGCACGTCGGTAGAACCAGTCTCGCGTAAGCGTATGCGTAATGTCGGTCTGAGCCGCTTCATCCAACAATACCGCCGAATCAAAGTATGACATGCTGGTAAGCAGTATGACTATTGTTGCCCACAACTCTTCGAGTTATACTCATGCATATAACATCTACACATAGACCTGGCTCAAATGCCACTGTTGGGGAATGCAGCAATTTCAAAAAAATTCCTACGATCATGCAAGATCTATCTATGTGATGCATAGCAATGAGAGGGGAGAGTGTGTCCACGTACCCTCGTAGACCGAAAGCGGAAGCA
The DNA here is from genome assembly GCF_018294505.1 of Triticum aestivum. Classification (NCBI taxonomy): domain Eukaryota; kingdom Viridiplantae; phylum Streptophyta; class Magnoliopsida; order Poales; family Poaceae; genus Triticum; species Triticum aestivum. Next base: position 698,718,043 of record NC_057813.1, read on the forward strand.
TTTAGTTAACGCGGTTGATGTAGTCGAACATCTTCGCAATCCAACCGATCCAAGTACCGAATGTACGGCCCCTCCGCGTTAAGCACACGTTCATCCCGAGGACGTCCCTCATACTCTTGATCCATTTGAGGCTGATGGAGAGTTTCGTCAGCACGACAGCATGGTGATGATGATGATGAAGTTACCGGCGCAGGGCTTTGCCTAAGCACTATGACAATATGACAAAGGTGTGTAACTGTGGAGGGGGGCACCGCACATGGCTAAACAATGTCAACTTGTGTGTCTATGGGGTGCCCCCCTCCCCCGTATATAAAGGAGTGGAGGAGGTGGGAGGGTCGGCCCTCTATGGCGCGCCCTGTAGGAGTCCTACTCCCTACGAGAGTAGGATCCCCCCCAACTTCCCTAGTTGGACTAGGAGAGGAAGGAAGGGGGAGGAAGGAGGAAGGAAAGAGGGGCCGGCCCCCACCCAATTCGGATCGGGCTTGGGGGGGCGCCCCCTCCTAGGCTTCCTTCTCCTCTATCCCACTATCACTACTAGGGAAAACCCTAGTAGTAGCGCGGGTTTAATGCCCACTAGTAGTGCGGGCCACCGCGCTACTAATAAGGCGCTACAACTATTACTTAGCTGTAGCGTGTGCGACACACGCTACTGCTAAGACATATAGCCGCAGCGTTTGTTCTCTCCCGCGTTGCTGCTAATCTAGCTAGTAGCAGCGTGTTTACTGTCCATCGCTACTAGTATTCTTTTTCAATTTTTTTATTTTGAGTGTATTTATATGTCGTTATACAAATTTTGTTACAATACCAATTATGAGGTTTATATCATTATGTCCATAACCGTGTGTCAAATGAAGGTGGATTAGGTTCAAGTGGAGGCAATATGTGGTGCGTGTCAAAAGTATACTACTAATCCAAACTTGATCTAGTTTGGACTAGTAGTACTTTCGATGTGCACCACATGTTGCCTCCACTTGAATCTAATCCGCTAGCACAAGCTATTTAATCATCATCATAGTCATTACCACCAACAGTAGTCATTTAATCATCATAGTCATAGTGTAGCACATTATCATCTTCAAACACATTCTAGCTAGCTAATCACCACCAACACTAGCTGTGGTAGCTATCTAATCACCACCAACACTAGCTAATAATAATCATCATAGTCATTACCACCAACACTAGTTATTTAATCATCATAGTCATAGTGTAGTACATCATCATCTTCAAACTCATTTCTATCTAGCTAATCACTCATGTTGCTCTCTCTCAGCTAAAATAACATAAAACATGTGTAGCACTCCTGCTTCATCAAGTTGGAGCATGCAAATGGACCAGTCTCCTAATCATGGGCTGCACTTCTGATTGCTGCCCCCTAGTACTTCTCTGTGATCGTTCACAATTTTGCTCCATTCTTTCACTATTAAGCATTCCTCGCTATTAGAAATCCTAAATGCACTAAAGTGCATTGTAGGATATCTTGGCCGTAAGCTAACAATTCTCGTGCGACCTTTAGTCTCGATCCAATGAGGCACAACATTCATCGGGAGTCCCTGTTGAAGAATATCATATAGTAACATACTTAGCAATGAAGTTTAGCTTAAAAATAATGTATGCAAAAGATGCACTGAGGACAAATAGTAAAAAACTTACCATATTTCCTAAATAGATGTGACCGTAGTTCAGTACGAACACTATTGGTCGCACCTTTTGAGTACTAAGATTTTCAAGTTCAAGAAAATAATTTGTCTTGACAGTATGAAGATCCTTAAGCCATGAAACAGAATGACTTATCTCCTCGTGGTTTAGTTCAGCCCTGGGATAGTAGTAGGTCCTGTCTACCAAGTCATGGACATGTTTGCTTGATTGGAAATAAGCTGTCAATAGAAATTAGTTGTCAAATATTTTTGAATAAACAATGTCAAAGACATAAATATGGTTGAGAAGCTCACATAATGGTATAACTGGAGGCGTCTGCACATCGACCCGGATGTCAATATTACCTTCAAGATCATCTTTCGGACGAATATCAAAGGTGATAACCATATCAGGCTCAAATGCATAAGTCTTGCATAGTGCTTGCCAAGTTTTGCATCCAAAATAGGTGTAGGTGTCTGCGTCGTATAATTTTGCATGGAAAATACAACCATGCTCGGTCTTCAAGTAAACTCTCTTTACCTCCTCAGTAGTTTCCATAGGACTGAAACCTATCTTATCCAAGACAAAAACTCTTGCATGGCAGGGGATACGCTAGTAGAATAGTAAAAAAATTAAATTATAAGTTGAAGCAAATGAAGCAGATGTCATGCTTAATTACGAAAAAAGACTTGTCGTTGTGACTTACTGTATCCACTTTGAAGTTCTCGTCTAGCTTGATGCTGAAGCGCCTATCATCATCTAGGAAGATTCTATCGCACACTCCGTGCTCGTCTTCGCAGTATTTGCAAATACCGAAATCCTTTTCATCGTCAGACAGTTCCTATGTTCATAGTTGAAACATTAATTGAAAATTGATCGAAGACCACTACCAGGATACTCAACAAACAAATTCGGGGCAGTCGATATTTCCTACATATTGTGGCACAAGTCATGCCAAAATTCACGGAAAAATCCGGCATGACCTTTGCTAAAATTGGACATATCGAGCGCCTGAAATTTGCCTGAACGGAAATGAATCAACACTCCGGCAAAACATAGGCCACTCGGAGGTGTAACCTGCAAACATGACCGGCCACTTGGGCAAGCACATATCCTATTTGAGCAACACAAGATATACATTTCAAAATATCTTATAGGACTCATATTGACATGAGCTTTCAATAAGCAAAACCAAATCGTAAAATAAATAACTATTCAAATTAGCATGCATTCGATAAGCAAAAGTAAATCATCTCTTGCGTCTGTACATCGTCGGATATTATCACTAATACATCCCGAATAGTATCATACATATAACATCACTAATAGAATTAAAACCCTAGCGAACGACGGGTATCGGCGCGGGCGGTGGACACCCAAAGAGAAGGAACCATCACAGGATCATAGCTCCAGTGAGATCCCTGGAGAACCTGCCAGGTACTGGAGAACATGTGCTCCAGCGCAACCAAGTAGCGACGGATGTGCACGTCCTCCTCGCTGACATGGTGACGTACCACCTCCGCGGGGTCCTCAAGCCTCTCGACCATCACTGGCCCATGCGACCACCACCAAAGAAGGTTCAATTCAATGACAGGCTGACTCCTCACCAAGTTGCGCCCCCCGGTAGGTAGCGCCTCCCAGTACCAGCTCGGCAGAGCCCAAGTCCCGGACATGGCCCATCTGGTCAAGCAAGCGTCCTCCACCGAGTCGATGACGAGGATGCGGGATAGGCATCGTCGACGTCGATGCGGGAAAAATTGCTTTAACTATAAAAATAACAACAAATATGACATGTTCAACTAGTTCTTACTAAAAAACAAACTTACTATAAATAAAAATAAACTAGTACCTAATTAGTACCTAGTTCTTACTAACTAATTAGTACCTAGGAACTACTGCCCTAATTACCATCTAATTTGATGAACCTAGGGGTGGAAAGTATTCCAATTATCCAACTTAAAAGTGAAATAAGTGGTCATATTTTACTCGTTTTATGATTAACCTTAGAAATTATTATGCATTACAATAGTGTTTATTCATCATCTAAGAAAACATTCGAGCCGCATCTGATTCGTTTCCACCCATACATGAAGCCTAACTAATTTGATGAAACTAAAATTTGAAGAACCCTAGGTAGAGGTAGGGGAGGGGGAGGAGCAGGCGTGCTCACCTCTGGTGCCTGCGCCGAGGGAGGGGAAGGTGATACGTCCATTTTGCATCATGCTTTTATATCGATATTTATTGCATTATGGGCTGTTATTACACGTTATGTCACAATACTTATGGCTATTCTCTCTTATTTTACAAGGTTTACATAAAGATCGAGGGAGAATGCCGGCAGCTCGGATTCAAGGCTGGAAAAGGAGCAAATATTGGAGACCTATTCAAGGCCACAGCTCCAAAAGTCTTAAAACTCCATGAAAGTCATTTTGGGAATTAATAATAAATATTGAGCGAAAGAAGTACCAGAGGGGGCCCACACCCTGGCCACGAGGGTGGGGGCGCGCCCTACCCCCCTGGGCGCGCCCCCTGCCTCGTGGGCCACCTGGCAGCCCTCTGGTGCCCATCTTCTGCTATATGAAGTCTTTTACCCTGGAAAAAATCATAAGCAAGCTTACGGGACGAAACTCCGCCGCCATGAGGCGGAACCTTGGCGGAACCAATCTAGGGCTCCGGCGGAGCTGTTCTGTCGGGGAAACATCCCTCCGGGAGGGGGAAATCATCACCATCATCATCACCAACGATCCTCTCATCGGGAGGGGGTCAATCTCCATCAACATCTTCACCAGCACCATCTCCTCTCAAACCCTAGTTCATCTCTTGTATCCAATCTTTGTACCAAAACCTCAGATTGGTACCTGTGGGTTGCTAGTAGTGTTGATTACTCCTTGTAGTTGATGCTAGTTGGTTATTTGGTGGAAGGTCATATGTTTAGATCCTTAATGCATATTAATACCCCTCTGATTATGAACATGAATATGCTTTGTGAGTAGTTATGTTTGTTCCTGAGGATATGAAGTCTTGCTATTAGTAGTCATGTGAATTTGGTATTTGTTCGATATTTTGATGAGATGTATGTTATCTCTCCTCTAGTGGTGTTATGTGAACGTCGACTACATGACACTTCAGCATTATTTGGGCCTAGAGGAAGGCATTGGGAAGTAATAAGTAGATGATGGGTTGCTAGAGTGACAGAAGCTTAAACCCTAGTTTATGCGTTGCTTCGTAAGGGGCTGATTTGGATCCACTTGTTTCATGGTATGGTTAGGTTTACCTTAATACTTCTTTGTTGCGGATGCTTGCAATAGGGGTTAATCATAAGTTGGATGCTTTTCCAAGAAAGGGCAGCACCCAAGCACCGGTCCACCCACATATCAAATTATCAAAGTAACAAATGCGAACCATATGAGTGTGATGAAAACTAGCTTGACGATAATTCCGATGTGTCCTCGGGAGCGTTTTTCTCTATATAAGAATTTGTCCAGGCTTGTCCTTTTCTACAAAAAGGATTGGGCCACCTTGCTGCATCTTATTTAGTTTCATTGCTTGTTAACCGTTACAAATTATCTTATCACAAAACTATCTGTTACCTACAATTTCAGTGCTTACAGAGAATACCTTACTGAAAACCGCTTGTCATTTCCTTCTGCTCCTCGTTGGGTTGGACACTCCTACTTATCGAAAGGACTACGATAGATCCCCTACACTTGTGGGTCATCAAGACTCTTTTGTGGCGCCGTTGCCGGGGAGTGAAGCGCCTTTGGTGAGTGGAACTTGGTAAGGAAATATTTATATAGTGTGCTAAAATTTACTGTCACTTGTTACTATGGAAACTAATCCTTTGACGGGCTTGTTCGGGGTATCTTCACCCTGACCAGTAGAGCAAAGAGTTTCTCCTCAACCTACTGAACCTACTTAAAATGTTTACTTTGAAATTCCTTCGGGTATGGTAGAGAAACTGCTAGCTAATCCCTTTGCAGGAGATGGAACATTGCATCCCGATTTACACCTTATCTATGTGGATGAAGTTTGTGGATTATTTAAGCTTGCAGGTATGCCCGATGATGTTGTTAAGAAGAACGTATTCCCTTTATCTTTGAAGGGAGATGCATTGACATGGTATAGGCTATGTGATGATATGGGAACCTGGGACTATAAACGATTGAAATTGGAATTTCACGAGAAGTTTTATCCTATGCATCTTGTTCATCATGATCGTAATTATATATATAATTTTTGGCCTCGCGAAGGAGAAAGCATCGCTCAAGCTTGGGGGAGGCTTAAGTCAATGTTATATTCATGCCCCAATCATGAGCTCTCAAGAGAAATGATTATTCAAAAAATTTATGCTTGGCTTTCTCTCAATAATCGCACCATGCTCGATACTTCTTGTGTTGGGTCTTTTATGATGAAGACTATTGAATTCAAATGGGATTTATTGGAAAGAATTAAACGCAACTCTGAAGATTGGGATTCCGATGATGGTAAGGAGTCAGGTATCATACTTAAGTTTGATTGTGTTAAATCTTTTATGGATACCGATGATTTTCATGGATTTAGCACTAAATATGGACTTGACTCTGAGATAGTAGCTTCTTTTTGTGAATCATTTGCTACTCACGTTGATCTCCCTAAGGAGAATTGGTTTAAATATAATCCTCCCACTGAAGTAAAAGTAGTTGCGCCTATTACAGTTGAAGAAAAGACTATCACTTATAATGATCCTATTGTTCCTACTACTTATATTGAGAAACAACTAAGGGAGTCCTGGATTAAGGGGTCGTCGGACAGCCAGACTATATACTTTGTCCGAACTGTTGGACTATGAAGATACAAGATTGAAGACTTCGTCCCATGTCCGGATGGGACTCTACTTTGCGTGGATGGCCAGCTTGGCAATTCGGATATGTAGATCTCCTTCTCTGTAACCGACTCTGTGTAACCCTAGCCCCCTCCGGTCTCTATATAAACCGGAGGGTTTAGTCCGTAGGACAACAACAATCATAATCATAGGCTAGCTTCTAGGGTTTAGCCTCTACGATCTCGTGGTAGATCAACTCTTGTAATACTCATATCATCAAGACCTTTTCTGGTCCCTGTGGCCTTTTTCTTGGCCTTCTTCTCCGGCACCTTGTAAGGCGCCGGAACCAGCATCTTCGTCAGGAGAGCGGCTTCTGGATCTTCAGGTAGTGGAGCCGGACAGTCGATCCGCTCCATTGTCGCCACATAGTCCTGTTAAATCAGCATGGTGGCTTAAATTCCTGCCACGAACATACTGGGAAAGGCACATCTTTTGAATTATAGAGAGCTTACCGGATTGGCGGGGCGCTTTGTGCTGAGTCCGCGGTCCTCGGTAGTGGGAGGAGGTACTTCGACGGCCTTGAACAACACCTTCCAGACTTCTTTGTGCGTCGTGTCGAAGAGCTCTCGCAGCATCTGGTGTTTGGCCGAATTGAACTCCCACATATTGAATGCCCGTCTTTGACACAGGAGGATCCGAAGGAGGAGTGAGGGAGTCCCGGATTAGGGGGTGTGCGGATAGCCGGACTATAACCTTTGGCCGGACTCCTGGACTATGAAGATACAAGATTGAAGACTTCGTCCCGTGTCCGGATGGGACTTTCCTTGGCGTGGAAGGCAAGCTTGGCGATACGGATATGTAGATATCCTCCCATTGTAACCGACTCTGTGTAACCCTAGCCCTCTCCGGTGTCTATATGAACCGAAGGGTTTTAGTCCGTAGGACGAAAAACAATCATACCATAGGCTAGCTTCTAGAGTTTAGCCTCTCTGATCTCGTGGTAGATCTACTCTTGTACTACCCATATCATCAATATTAATAAAGCAGGAGTAGGGTTTCACCTCCATCGAGAGGGCCCGAACCTGGGTAAAAACATCGTGTCCCCTGTCTCCTATTACCATCCGCCTAGACGCACAGCTCGGGACCCCCTACCCGAGATCCGCCGGTTTTGACACCAACATTGGTGCTTTCATTGAGAGTTCCTCTGTGTCGTCGCCTTTAGGCCCGATGGCTCCTCCGATCATCAACAACGATGCGGTCCAGGGTGAGACTTTTCTCCCCGGATAGATCTTCGTATTCGGCGGCTTTGCACTGCGGGCCAATTCGCTTGGCCATCTGGAGTAGATCGAAAGCTACGCCCCTGGCCATCAGGTCAGGTTTGGAAGTTTTAACTACACGTCTGACATGCGCGGTGACTTGAACTTCGACGGGTTTGAGCCACAGCCGAGCGCGCCGCACTGTCACGATGGGCATGATCTAGCTCTGCCGCCGGACAGTGCCCAGGAGGACGCCCTAGTGTCCGCTCTGACCCTTAGCACGGAGCCGGCTGGGCCAATCGAAGACGGGTGGCAGGACACCGCCTCGGGGGCCGCAATCTCTACCACGATCGAACCGAACACCAGCCTTGTCCCTCGCGGAACTCGTGACTCCAAGGTGCCGGACTCCTTTCTCGACTCCGAGCCTTCCGCACCCCTGCCGATCGAACCCGATTGGGCGCCGATCATGGAGTTCGCCGCCGCGGACATCTTTTAGCGCTCGCCCTTTGGCGATGTTCTGAATTCACTACAGTCTCTCTCTTTATCAGGAGAGCCCTAGCCAGACTATGGTCAGCAAGGTTGGGATACGGATGGTGAAGTAATTCGAAGCCCACCCACCGCCCACTTCATAGCCACTGTCGATGATTTAACCGACATGCTCGACTTCGACTCTGAAGACATCAACGGTATGGACGCTGATGAAGGAGACGACCAAGAACCAGCGCCTACTGGGCACCGGACAACCACCTCATCTCACGATGTATACATGGTGGGCACACCTAAAAGAAACGACGAGGAGGAACAAAGGGACGCAACGAGGGATCGTTCCCTCAAAAAGCAATCAAAGCGGCGGCATAAGCGCCGCGCCAAACCCCACCTCAACAGAGACCCAGCCATAGAGCAGGGCGAACCGGCGGACGACGAACATGCCATCGGGCAATCGTCCGAACAGGGCAACTTGGGTAAACAAACCGAACAACCCGTCCCCGGCGAAGATAATAGTCCGGACGACCTCAGGCCGGACAAGTTGCTGGAGCAGAAGAACCTCCACCAAAGGCTCGTCGCCACCGCGTGTATCCTGAAAAAGCAGAAGCGGAAGCTCAAAGCAGCGGAAGAGGCACTCAGAATTAGATGGGGCAAAGTACTCAACACCGCAGACAAATACGGTGACAGCCGCCACACAAAGAGCTATCTGAAGCGAAAATTACTACCAGAATTTGACGAGGAGGCCTTAGAGCCCCCGCAATCAAAGAATAAGGAAAACACCCAGTCGGGTAAACAACCCTATGGCCAACATAGAGCGGCAATGGGCACCGCACTCAAGCCGGCACGTGATCCGCACAAGGACTCGCATCAAAAAGACGGCCCAGCCAGATCTATCTATGGGCCAAGAAAGCAAGCTCTAGTAAGCAATGCAACGCAACAAGTATCCGAACATCACGACACACCCAAATACAGGGGTGCCGCACACCCCCTATGTTTCACCGATGAGGTGCTGGATCATGAATTTCCAGCGGGATTCAAACCCGTAAACATAGAGGCATACGATGGAACAACAGACCCTGGAGTCTGGATTGAGGATTCTATCCTCCACATACACATGGCCAGAGGAGATGACCTCCACGCCATAAAATATTTACCCCTCAAGCTCAAAGGACCAGACCGGCATTGGCTTAAAAGCCTTCCCGAAAACACCATAGGAAGTTGGGAAGAGCTCGTGGATGCTTTTTGGGCAAATTTTCAAGGGACTTATGTCCGACCTCCGGATGCAGACGATCTAAGTCATATAACTCAACAACCCGGAGAGTCAGCCCGGAAACTCTGGAACAGATTTCTTACTGAAAGGAACCAGATAGTCGACTGTTCGGACGCCGAAGCCTTAGCAGCTTTCAAGCACAGCGTTCGAGACGAATGGCTCGCCAGACACCTCGGCCAAGAAAAGCCAAGAACAATGGCCGCATTAACAAGCCTCATGACCCGCTTTTGCGCAGGAGAAGACAACTGGTTGGCAAGGAGCAGCACCAGCGATCCAAGTACATCTGAATCTAGGGATGGAAACGGGAAACCGCGACGTAGCAAGGACCAGCGCCGGACCAAGGGAAGCAGCCCGAAGAGCACGCCAGTCAATGCCGGATTCAAAAGCTCTCGGTAGAATCAGAAAAAGCCGCCCCCCAAGGATAATAGGGTCGAGCTTTCTAACCTCAACAAAATCTTGGACAAAATATGCCAAATCCACAGTACTCCCGGGAGGCCAGCAAACCATACCCACAGAGATTGTTGGGTCTTCAAGCAATCCGGCAAACTTAATGCCGAACACAAGGGGCTTGACATACCAAGTGAGGACGACGACGAACCCCACAAGCAGAGCACCGGAGAGCAAAAGAAGTTCCCGCAAGAAGTCAAACCAGTAAATTCACTTCACGTGACAAAAGGGAAAAACAGAGTGGCGCCTATGGAGATACGCGCCATGCGGCCTGTCCCAGAGGAGTCTCGCCACTGGTTATTACAACCAATCACCTTCAACCATCAGGATTACTCTAGAAGTATCCGGAGCGCAAGCTGGACTGCCTTGGTATTAGACCCGATAATTGACGGACTCCACTTTACCCAAGTCCTAATGGACGGCGGTAGTGATCTAAACCTGCTATACCAGGACACAATCCTCAAAATGGGGATAAACCCAACAATAATTCGGCATGGCAACACTTCCTTTGAAGGGGTAACGCCAGGCCCAGATACCCATTGTACGGGTTCCCTCTTGTTAGAAGTTACGTTCGGCTTCCCCGACAACTTCCGAAGTGAAAAGCTAACCTTCCACATCGCCCCATTCACAAGTAGCTATCAAGCACTACTAGGACGCGAAGCTTTCGCCCGCTTTAACGCAATACCGCATTATGCATCCCTTACACTTAAAATGCCCGGTCCGCGAGGCATCATCTCATTAAATGGAAATATCGAGTGTTCCTCGAGCGCGGAAGATTGTGCGGCTGCCTTGACAGCCACACACTAAACCAGCTTTACTAGTCAAAGCACCTAAACAGGTCGTTCAAGACCCCGGACATGGCTAGACGAGTGCGGCGTAAACATACAAAGGCTTACTAGCCACATACCCCTGTACAAGGGGCTCCGTGCGTATACAACAAGAGACAATAAAGCTCAATTCTACCCATTTTTTGAATTATACTTTGTTTATTTAATATAACATAGATTTTTTTGCACAATTGTTTTCAACTAAGTTCCTCTCTTTTACAGATGAACACCGTGCTACACCCGTCCAGGATACGGCACAACGGAGACACATGCGCATACGTGCAGTAGGGACCCATTCCAAGGATTCTTTTCAGATTAAGACCCTGTGTAAACATTTTTTACTGTCTCTTGTTGATAACATCCCCCGATTTTTTGTTATAACCGAGGAGGAGGCTGGCATCTTGGCATGTGGTCACGTCAGAATTTTGCGCGTACCTGGACACCAGGGGCTTCTTACCAGGGCTTTGTTCAGCCTGTTTTCATAAAGACCGAATACCTTAGGAGTGTTCGGCGTCGTGAGTTTGGCCTTATATGCATCAGCTCCGAATCATGTCTTTGGTCAAATGTTGGGTTTGCCCGGCTCCTGTGTTTTGCTGCCTTACGTTCCGCTCTATCGGCTAAGGCGGCACCAGGAGAACTACTGCGATTGTGCCCCGGTTCGGCCAGGCGAGCACCTCAGTAGAGAAAGCCGAAAACTGACTGTCATGATATAGCGTGAGACTGGTCAACCACTCGATGACTTGCTGGAATCTTTAGGATTCCTCCGCATTAACGAAGGGCCGTTTCCCGGTCAGGCACACACGCGCCCCGAATTCGGGTGAGCGCGGTGCCCCTAGGGGCTATATAGTAGCCCCACGATCAAACTCCTATGGCTAAGTGAAAGTGATAAAGCATTATAGTCCGGTTGCCTAGTTCACTGTGCTATCACCTCCTTTATAGGACCAAGACGTTGGATCAAGTGTGAAAATGCGCCTTCTGCGAACACCCCCGCATTATATGCGTGGGGGCTGAAGCCAACGACTGCCATATTTCAGGTTATATACACATATACATTAACGGCCGCACAGGAGGTATTCTAATTCTTGAAAGCACAAGTATAAAATGCTTTTATATTCCATCGAAACATTGTTTTTCAATAATACATGTTATTCGAATATAACATCCTTCGAGCACTGCGTCTGTATTAAACGAGCGCCTTGCAGAACTTCCTGGAAATAGTGCTCGGCAGGTACTCGGCTCTCGTCCGAATCTTGGGATGCAACAGCAGTGGCCGTCATATCCGCCCAGTATGTCTTCACACGGGCAAGAGCCATCTGCGCACCCTCTATGCACACTGACCTCTTCATTGCATTAATATGCGGCACCGCACCAAGGAACTGCTGCACCAAGCTAAAATAACTCTTCGGCTTGGGCCTTTTCGGCCAAAGATGACTCACGACATGCTTCATGGCGAGTCCGGATAACCTGTTCAGCTCTGCCCATGCGGCCAAATGATCAGATACAGAAAGTGGGCGCTCTGGATTGTGGAACTGCGACAAAAAAAGTTCTTCCACTTCCTGGTCATTTCGATCCCGGAAGTGTTCGGTCGCGTCCGCGGCACTCGCCGCCAAGTCCAGATAAGTGTTCGCCACACTCCACTTCCGATCCAACGGAGCATATTTAGGATCCCCGAACTTCATCTGTAGCATATAGGGCTTTCCAGCCGTGATATCTCCGGCCTGACGCAGCTCCTCTTTCATAGATCTCATCGCAGAGCGAGTATCCTTGGCCTCGGTAGTGACCTTCTCTAGGTCCTTCTGTGCCACACGATCTTCTTTTTCAAGAAGCTTGCAGCGGTCGGCAGCATTCTCCAACTTTACAGCCATCTCGGCCATTTCCTTCTTGCTTTGACAGTGAGCAGCATGTTCGGCTTTCAGCTCTTCAGCCGCCTTTAAGGCAGCCGCATCGCTTATCCTGGCCTGCTCCTTGGCTCGGGCAAGTTCCGCCCGAAGGTTCTCCATGGCAGCGGCACCATCTGCATCAAGCACACATGTTATAAGGTATGGGCATCAGGCTCCCCTTACCAGGTGTCTTCGAAATTACATACCTTGTGCCTCGTCCAGCCGCTTGTTGACAGGCGCGATGTCGGCATCTGCCACGTCAAGTTGCCGCTTTAGCTCGGCAAATTTATCAGTCCGGCTAGGCACCGGACACTTCGCCACCTACATAGGAAAGGCAACATATCACACCTGGGATTATGATCCTCGGCGCGCCGTCATTTTTGACAACACACCGAGTCTCAGGGGCTACTATCTATACAGGGTGCATCTTATATATGCGGATCTGTCAAAAGGTACATCATTTCACGTACCTCAAAGCCTGTCAGCAAACTCCTGGCGGCCTCGTACAACCTGCTCTCCATGGATGAAATTCTTCTAATCACTGTATCCATCAACGCACGGTGTTCTTCTGAGATAGACGCTCGCCCCAGCAGATCCTTCAGCTCCTCCGACCGTGCGCCGGACGGTGCCGGACTCGTCCGATGGCCTCTTTCGAAGGCCGGACACGGAGGGCCCTAGGGTGCAATACGGCTGCCTTCTGGCCCTGCCGGATTTGGAGAAACCCTTCGTGACGACACCTCAGGGTCCCCCGCCCCGCAAGGCGGTACGTCAGGGGGAGGCGTTCCGCTCTCCATCATCGCCGGACGAAGATCCCCTGAAGATGAGCTCTGCAGAGAAGGGCTGAGATCTGAACTACAAGGTAAATTTTTGGCTATCTTCCTCAGAAATAGAACAGGGATGTCTCTCATTTTAAAACCCCCCTCTTTACTTACGGCTCAGTGGAGAGCTGATCCCCTTGGGGGCGCAATGCGACCGGGGCACCCCCCGGCGCCGGACCCTATGACGAAGATTCCTTCCCCCGCCTTGAGACCATGGTCTCCGGATCTTCAGAGGCGGTCGTCTTCTTCCCCTGGTTGGAGGAATTCTCGATTCCCTTTCCTGACGGCCTCCTTCGGGGAGGCGGTAGCTTCCTTGTTCGCCTCTTCGCCTTCTTCTAAAGGCACCGCCTCTAGCATCCTGGTTAACACGGGATCCGGCGTAGTCTCAGGGAAGGGGGCCGGACACCTGATTACCTTTGCTTTCGCTATCCACTACTGTTTAAGGGACAACTCTTTTAAGGGCTATTTTATAATAAATATATGGATAGCGTGTCCGGGTACAGGACTACTTACTTGAGTATCTGGGCGATTGCAACTCATACCTGCGTCCTCGGATGAGTCCGGACACATTGCTTGTGATCCGAAGAACAATTTGTGCATCTCCATGGGCGTCGCACCCGCAAAATGCAGGAGGGCTCGCGGTCCTTCTAGATTAAACTCCCACAGGCGGAGGGGGGACGTTTGCAGGGCAGGATGAGGCGAATCAACATAACCTGCGTCACTACGGCCAGTTCGATATCTCTTTCTAGGAGATCTCGAATGCGGCCCTGCAACAAGGGCACGTCCTTGGACGGCCCCCAGTTAAGCCCTTTATTGACCCATGATGCTAGCTGTGGTGGGGGACCCGAGCGAAAAACAGGTGGCGCCACCCATGTGGTGCCCCTTGGAGCTGTGATATAAAACCACTCTCGTTGCCATAAACCGAACTCCTCTTGAAAAGAGCCATCGGGCCATGCAGCGTCGGCAATCTTGCTTATAACAGCACCTCCGCACTCTGCGTGCTGCCCCTCGATCGTCTTCGGCTCTACCTTGAAGGTCTTAAGCCACAATCTGAAGTGAGGAGTAATATGGAGGAAGGCCTCACACACGACAATGAACGATGAGATTTGGAGGGTGGACTCCGGAGCCAAGTTGTGAAATTCCAGCCTGTAATAAAACATGAGACCCCTCACAAATGGATCAATCGGGAAGCCTAGCCCCCGAAGGAACTAAGACATGAACACCACGCTCTCACCGGGCTTGGGAGTGGGAATAACCTGCCCTTGAGCAGGCAGCCTATGCGAGATTTCACCGGTTAGATACCTGGCATCTCTCAGCTTTCGCACGTCTTCTTCCGTAACGGAGGAAGGCATCCACCAGCCTTGGAGGTCGGAGTCGGACATTGTCGAAGGTCCGAAGCGCTTGAATCTGGAGCTTTGGGTGTTGGAACTCAAGGCGAGAGGCGGATTTGATCGGGATTGAAAGAGAGGAGTCGAGCCTTGGTCTCTTTATAAAGAGGTGGAATACCAAGAGCCCTCCCCATGACCGTTTGGGACTCACTTTCGGTTAAGGAGACATACCAATGGCACGGTTGGGTTACCCACGCCCGTATTGATGAGAATCCCGAAATAAGGGGACACGATCACTGATTTGACAAGACGTGCCAAGGAAACCGCCTCACTAAACGTGCTGAGGTGGGACAGTAAAACGAATAAAGGCTTGGCTGTGGCATGATGTCGCGCTGCGGAATACGTCAGCAGATTAGATTTGTACAAATATTATTCTCTCTACGGTGGTATGTGGAACTTATTTTGCAGAGCCGGACACTATCCTTGTGTTCAAAATCTTCTATGAAGTATTCGGAGGAGGAACCCGCCTTGCAATGCCGAAGACAATTTGCGCGTCGGACTCGTCATCATTGAAGCCTGGTTCAGGGGCTACTAAGGGAGTCCCGGATTAGGGGGTGTCCAGATAGCCAGACTATAACCTTTGGCCAGACTCCTGGACTATGAAGATACAAGATTGAAGACTTCGTCCCGTATCCGGATGGGACTTTCCTTGGCGTGGAAGGCAAGCTTGGTGATACGGATATGTAGATCTCCTCCCATTGTAACCGACTCTGTGTAACCCTAGCCCTCTCCAGTGTCTATATAAACCGGAGGGTTTTCGTCCGTAGGACGAAAAACAATCATACCATAGGCTAGCTTCTAGGGTTTAGCCTCTCTGATCTCGTGGTAGATTTACACTTGTACTACTCATATCATCAATATTAATCAAGCAGGAGTAGGGTTTTACCTCCATCGAGAGGGCCCAAACCTGGGTAAAAACATCGTGTCCCTTGTCTCCTGTTACCATCCGCCTAGACGCACAGTTCGGGACCCCCTACCCGAGATCCGCCGGTTTTGACACCGACAAGGAGCATGACCTGGACCACGTTGACAAGCTTGATCTTCTTGCCTATCATATTTTCGATACAGTTCTGGAGTCCGTTCAGCTCCACAGGTGCACCCCAGGCTAAGCCCTTCTTTTCCCAGGAGGTGAGCCGCATGGGGATGCCGGATCGGAATTTGGGGGCCGCCGCCCAGTTTGCGTCGCGTGGCTCGGTGATGTACAACCACCCCGACTGCCACCCCTTCACGGTCTCCACGTAGGAGCCTTCGAGCCAGGTAATGTTGGGCATCTTGCCCACCATGGCGCCTCCGCACTCCGCTTGCTAGCCGTATCTTCGGCTTCACGTTGAAGATCTTCAGCCACAGGCCAATGTGGGGCTTTATGCGGAGGAAGGCCTCGCACACTACGATAAACGCCGAGATGTGGAGGATGAAATTTGGGGCCAGATCATGCAAATCTAGCCCATAGTAAAACATGAGCCCGCGGACAAATGGGTGGAGGGGAAATCCCAGTCCGCGGACGAAGTGAGGGAGAAACATAACCCTCTCATGGGGTTCCGTAGTGGGGATGATCTTCCCTTTGTCCGGGAGCCGGTGCGCGATGTCCGCGGCTAAGTATCCGGCCTCCCGAAGCTTCGTAATGTCCTCCTCCGTAACGGAGGAGGCCATCCACTTGCCTCCCCCTCCGGACATGTCTGGAATGGCTTTACGGAGAAGGTGAGAACTTGGGAGCTGGAGCTCGAGAGTCCGAGAATGGATGAGCAAAGGAGGAAGAAGGCGTGGGTGAAAAGGGGGAATCCCTATCTCTTTATAAAGGCGGTAGAAACTGTGCGTCTCCCCTCTTGCCCGTTAAAATCGCTCATTCCCCAAGTGCCATGATTGATGGCGCGGTTGGGTTACCCATGCCCATATTGATGAGAATCCCGCAATAAGGGGACATGATCTCTGCTTCGACAAGACGTGCCAAGGAAACTGCCTCACAATATGTGTAGTAGCTGGTTGTGAAAAAACGGTTCGAATAATGATCGGGCCGTGGCATGATGTCATGCTACAAAAAGTTGTCAGCAGAATAGATTTGTGGAATATTGTTCTCTCTACGGTGGTATGTGGAATTTGTTTGGTAGAGCCGGACACGACTCCCGTGTTCAAAATCTTTTATGGAGTATTCGGAGAAGGAACCCGCCTTGCAATGCCGAAGACAATCTACACGCCGGACTCATCGTCATTGAAGCCTGGTTCAGAGGCTACTGAGGGAGTCCTGGATTAAGGGGTCCTCGGACAGCCAAACTATATACTTTTGCCGGACTGTTGGACTATGAAGATACAAGATTGAAGACTTCGTCCTGTGTCCGGATGGGACTCTCCTTTGCGTGGAAGGCAAGCTTGGCAATTCGGATATGTAGATCTCCTTCTTTGTAACCGACTCTGTGTAACCCTAGCCCCCTCCGGTGTCTATATAAATCGGAGGGTTTAGTCCGTAGGACAACAACAATCATAATCATAGGCTAGCTTCTAGGGTTTAGCCTCTATGATCTCGTGGTAGAGCAACTCTTGTAATACTCATACCATCAAGATCAATCAAGCAGGAAGTAGGGTATTACCTCCATCGAGAGGGCCCGAACCTAGGTAAACATCGTGTCCCCCGCCTCCTGTTACCATTAGCCTTAGACTTACAGTTCATGACCCCCTACCCGAGATCTTCCGGTTTTGACACCGACAACCACCTTTCCCTGTTAGGATAAAGGATCATGCTAAAGCTTCAACTATGGTTCATAAGAGTAATACTAGAACATATTCACCTCGTGAGCAAATTAAAGTTGAACCTAGTATTGCTATGGTTAAAGATCTCTTGGCTGATAATATTGATGGGCATGTTATTTACTTCTGTGATGAAGCTGCTAGAATTGCTAGACCAGATACTAAGAATAAACATAGACCTGTTGTAGGCATGCCTGTTATTTCTGTTGAAATAGGAGATCATTGTTATCATGGCTTATGTGATATGGGTGCTAGCGCTAGTGCAATACCTCATTCCTTATACAAAGAAATTATGCATGCTATTGCACCTGCCGAGATAGAAGATTTTGATGTTACCATTAAGCTTGCCAATAGAGATACTATTTCACAAGTTGGGATTGTTAGATATGTTGAAGTCTTGTGTGGGAAAGTTAAATATCCTGCTGATTTTCTTGTTTTTGGTTCCCCACAAGATGACTTTTGTCCCATTATATTTGGTAGACCCTTCTTTAATACTGTTAATGCTAAGATTTCTTATGAAAAAGATGTTCTTACTACTGGGTTAGGGGATATGTCTCATGAGTTTAATTTTGCTAAGTTTCATAGACAACCCTGATATGTCTCCGTCATATCTATAATTTTTGATTGTTCCATGCCAATATTATTCAACTTTCATATACTTTTGGCAACTTTTTATACTATTTTTGGGACTAACATATTGATCCAGTGCCCAGTGTCAGTTGCTGTTTGTTGCATGTTTTATGTTTCGCAGAAAAATCATATCAAACGGAGTCCAAATGGGATAAAAACGGACGGAGAATACTTTTGGAATATTTATGATTTTTGGGAGGAAGAATCAACGCGAGACGATGCCCGAGGGGGCCACGAGGTAGGGAGGTGCGCCCCTGACCCTCGTGGGCACCCCATAAGGCAGTTACTTCTCTTCTTTTGCTGCAAGAAAGCTATTTTTCGGAGAAAAATCTGGGCGAAAGTTTCAATCCAATCGGAGTTATGGATCTCCGGATATATAAGAAACGGTGAAAGGGTAGAATCTGAGAACGCAGAAACAGAGAGAGACAGAGAGACAGATCCAATCTCGGAGGGGCTCTCGCCTCTCCCACGCCATGGAGACCATGTACTAGAGGGAAAACTCTTCTCCCATCTAGGGAGAAGCTTAAGAAAGAAGAAGAAGAAGGGGGCTCTCTCCTCCTTGCTTCTGGTGGCGCCGGAATGCTGCCGGGGGCCATCATCATCACCGCGATCTACACCAACACCTCCATCATCTTCACCAACATCTCCATCACCTTCCCCCATCTATATTCAGCGGTCCACTCTCCCGCAACCCGCTGTACCCTCTACTTGAACATGGTGCTTTATGCTTCATATTATTATCCAATGATGTGTTGCCATCCTATGATGTCTGAGTAGATTTTCATTGTCCTATTGGTGATTGATGAATTTCTATGATTGGTTTAATTTTCTTGTGGTTATGTTAGTATCCTACTGTGTCCTCCGTGTCACACAAGCGTGAGGGATTCCCGCTATAGGGTGTTGCAATACGTTCATGATTCGCTTATAGTGGGTTGCTTGAGTGACAGAAGCATAAACCCGAGTAAGGGGGTTGTGGCGTATGGGATAAAGGGGACTTGATGCTTTAATGCTATGGTTGGGTTTTATATTAATGATTTAGTAGTTGCGGATGCTTGCTAGAGTTCCAATCATAAGTGCATATGATCCAAGAAGAGAAAGTATTATAGCTTATGCCTCTCTCACATAAAACTTGCTATCGGTCTAGTAAAGTAGTCAATTGCTTAGGGACAATTTCACAAGTCCTACCACCACTTCTCCACACTCGCTATATTTACTTTATTGCTTCTTTATCTAAACAGCCCCTAGTTTATATTTACGTGCTTTTTATTATCTTGCAAACCTATCCTATCACACCTACAAAGTACTTCTAGTTTCATACTTGTTCTAAGTAAGGCGAACACTAAGCGTGCGTAGAGTCGTATCAGTGCCAGATAGGACTTGAGAGAATATTTGTTCTAACTTTAGCTCCTCGTTGGGTTCGACACTATTACTTATTTAAAGAGGCTACAATTATCCCCTACACTTGTGGGTTATCAAGACCTTTTTCTGGCGCCGTTGCCGGCGAGTCATAGCGTGGGGTGAATATTCTTGTGTGTGCCTGTTTGCTTTATCACTAAGTAATTTTTATTTGCTGTTCTAAGTTGTTATCTATCTTTAGTTATGGATATGGAACACGAAATAACAAAAAATTAGGTGTACTTGCTACTCATGGAGATGGGGAACCTCCTAAAACCCTCGATGCTCATTATGTGAAAGATATTATGTACTACTTTGATAATCCTAAGAAAACCACATTCAATTATGTTATGCGAGACACGTTGGATCAACGTGAATACTTTAGGGATTATCGCTTGACACAAAAAGGGAAACTATTATGGGATCAAATTTATATGTTGCATTGGTATGCTCGGGAACTATGCTTGAGATATGATTATACTTGTTGCTCTAGGATGAAAGCTCCACACCTTTCCTTTTCATGCAAATTTAATGATAATGAAACCTTGGCTTCTTATGCTAATGGTACATATGATTACTATGATGTGGAACAGATAGCAGAATTTATTGCTTTTATGGGTGCTTATGAAATTGAATCTTTGTTTAAAACGTGTGAAAATCTTGATGATGCTGTCTACAGACCTGAAAATTTTTCTATACTTAGATATTGCTATGAGAATTATGAATATAATGCCGATATTGATGCATTTATTGAGGAAGTCTCCGCTGTCCAAGAAGAGACTAATATTTTGCAGGAGTCTATGGAAGAAGAAATTGATGAAACTGTGAGCTCATTGGATGAAAAAGATGTGAGGAGAGCGAAGAACAAAAGGAGAAAGAGCGGATTAGCTACCCGTGCCCACCTTCTAACGAGAGTAACTCTTCAACTCATACATTGTTTAATTCCCCTTCGTCCTTACCGAAGGATGATTGCTATGATAATTACTATGATCCCGTTGATTCTGTTGAAATATCCCTTTTTGATGATGCTTGCTATGCTTGTGGCCAAGATGCCAATATGAATTATGCTTATGAAGATGAACTTGCTATAGTCCTTATGTTAAACATGAAATTGTTTCTATTTCACCCACGCATGATAGTCATATTATCTTTTTGAATTCTCCAAACTACACTATATCGGAGAAGTTTGTGCTTATTAAGGATTATATTGATGGGTTTACTATTGCACATGATAATTTTGATAGATATAATATGCATGTGCTTACTGCTCCTACTTTCAATTATTATGAGAGAGGAACTATATCTCCACCTCTCTATGTTTCCAATATGATAAAATTGCAAGAAACTGCTTATACTATGCATTGGCCTTTACTATGTGTGCATGAATTGTTCTTTTATGACATACTGATGCATAGAAAGAGAGTTAGACTTTGTCATTGCTTGATATATGTTACTTTGTGCTCACTACTAAATTACAAATCATTGTTAATTGGCTTTGATATACCTTGGGATCCGGGTGGATCCATTACTTCAGCACTATATGCCTAGCTTAGTGGCATTAAAGAAAGCGCTGCCAGAGAGACAACCCGGAAGTTTTAGAGAGTCATTTAATTCTGTTGAGTGCTTTTATATAGTCTAAAAACATAAATAAATAAATATATAAATAGGGTAACCCAAAACTTTTCAAAAAGGAAAGTGAATGCGAGAAAGACGAGGGTTGTTAAAGTGGGAGCTAGCCTTGAACTTTGTTCATGCTCACGGAAACTTTGTGAACCTTGATTACAGAAACTTTTCAACAAAAATAATTATCCCCTTGTACAATTCCATTGTATTATAAAAATAATGTGCCAAGGTTTGCCTTTAGGATGTTTACAATGCTTGTTGGTTTGCACGGTGCAGGAGAGAAACTTTGCCTGTAGTGCGTGATTTTACATTTTCTACTGGAACATCAAACCGTTCTGATTATTTTTGCACTATCTTTCGATACAAATGTTTTATTTTTTATAATTTTGGTAGAATTTTGGGGGTATCAGAAGTATCGTGAATGTTCAGATTGCTACAGACTGTTCTGTTTTTGACAGATTCTGTTTTTTATGCATAGTTTACCTGTTTTGATGAAACTATCAATTTCTATCAGTGGATTAAGCCATGGAAAAGATATATTAAAGTATACACAATGAAAAAACAAAATATGAATTGGTTTGCAACAATACTTAGAGTAGTGATTTGCTTTATTATACTAACGGGTCTTACCGAGTTTTCTGTTGAAGTTTTGTGTGGATGAAGTGTTTGATCGAGGAGGTCTCGATATGAGGAAAAGGAAGAGAGGCAAGAGCTCAATCTTGGGGATGCCCAAGGAACCCCAAATAAATATTCAAGGAGACTCAAGCGTCTAAGCTTGGAGATGCCCCGGAAGGCATCCCCTCTTCCTTCAACAAGTATCGGTATGTTTTCGGATTCATTTCGTTCATGCGATATGTGCAAGTCTTGGAGCGTCTTTTGCATTTAGTTTTCACTTTTATTTTATGCACCATGATGGTATGAGATAGTCCTTGATTGATTTATAGAATACACATTGCACTTAACTTAAATCTTTTGAGTATGGCTTTATAGAATGCTTCATGTGCTTCACTTATATCTTTTGAAGTTTGGATTGCCTGTTTCTCTTCAAATAGAAAACCGCCATTTGTAGAATGCTCTTTTTCTTCACTTATATTTGTTAGAACATGGGCATAACTTTAGTAGAAAGAATTAAACTCTCTTGCTTCACTTATATCCATTTAGAGAGATGACAGGAATTGGTCATTCACATGGTTAGTCAAAAAATCCTACATAAAACTTGTAGATCACTGAATATGATATGTTTGATTCCTTGCAACAGTTTTGCGATATAAAGGTGGTGATATTAGAGTTGTGCTAGTTGAGTAATTGTGAAATTGAGAAAATACTTGTGTTGAGGTTTGCAAGTCCCGTAGCATGCACGTATGGTAACCGTTGTGTGACAAATTTGAAGCATGGGGTGTTTCTTTGATTGTCTTCCTTATGAGTGGCGGTCGGTCGGGGACGAGCGATGGTCTTTTACTACCAATCTATCCCCCTAGGTACATGCATAGTAGTACTTTTCTTCGAGGGCTAATAAACTTTTACAATAAGTATATGAGTTCTTTATGACTAATGTGAGTCCATGGATTATACGCACTCTCACCCTTCCATCATTGCTAGCCTCTTCGGTACCGTGCATTGCCCTTTCTCACCTCGAGATCGGTGCAAACTTCGCCGGTGCATCCAAACCCGGTGATACGATACGCTCTATCACACATAAGCCTCCTTATATCTTCCTCAAAACAGCCACCATACCTACCTATTATGGCATTTCCATAGCCATTCCGAGATATATTGCCATGCAACTTCCATCATCATCATATACATGACTTGACCATTTATTGTCCTATTGCTTTGCATGATCGTAAGATAGCTAGAATGATGTTTTCATGGTTTGTCCATTTTTTGATGTCATTGCTATGCAAGATCATTTCACATCCCGGTACACTACCAGAGGCATTCATATAGAGTCATATCTTTGTTCTAGATATGGAGTTGTAAGTAAATAAAGTGGGATGATCATCATTATTGGAGCATTGCCCCGTTGAGGAAAGGATGATGGAAGCAATGATTCCTTCACAAGTTGGGATGAGTCTCCGGACTTTATGAAAAATAAAAGAGGCCAAAGAAGCCCAAATAAAAAAAGAGACCAAAGAAGCCCACCAAAAAAATAATAATAAAACAAAATAAAAAAGAGAAAATAAAAAAACTGAGAGAAAAAGAGAGAAGGGGCAATGTTACTATCGTTTTACCACACTTGTGCTTCAGAGTAGCACCATGTTCTTCATATAGAAAGTCTCTTGAGTTATCACTTTCATAAGCTAGTGGGAATTTTCATTATAGAACTTGGCTTGTATATTCCGATGATGGGCTTCCTCAAATGCCCGAGGTCTTCATGAGCAAGCAAGTTGTATGCACACCCACTTAGTTTCCAGTTTGAGCTTTCATACACTTATAGCTCTTAGTGCATTCGTTGCATGGCAATCCCTACTCCTCACATTGACATTAATTGATGGGCATCTCCATATCCCGTTGATTAGCCATGTTGATGTAAGACTTTCTACCTTTTTATCTTCT
Organism: Triticum aestivum; assembly: GCF_018294505.1. Lineage (NCBI taxonomy): Eukaryota > Viridiplantae > Streptophyta > Magnoliopsida > Poales > Poaceae > Triticum > Triticum aestivum. The sequence continues at coordinate 698,741,797 of NC_057813.1, forward strand.
CCACATAAACCCCCACCATCATATTATATTCCACCTATAGTGCTATATCCATGGCTTGCACTCATGTATTGCGTGAGGGTTGAAAAGGCTGAAGCGCGTTAAAAAGTATGAACCAATTGCTCGGCTTGTCATCGGGGTTGTGCATGATGGGAGCATTTTGTGTGACGAAAATGAAGCATGGACAAACCATATGATTTTGTAGGGATAAGCTTTCTTTGGCTATGTTATTTTGATAAGACATAATTGCTTGGTTGGCATGCTTGAAGTATTATTGTTTTTATGTCAAATCATAGACTATTGCTTTGAATCACTCGTGTCATGATCAAGATTATGCTAGGTAGCATTCCACATCAAAAATTATCTTTTTATCATTTACCTACTCGAGGACGAGCAGGAATTAAGCTTGGGGATGTTGATACGTCTCCGTTGTATCTATAATTTTTGATTGTTCCATGACAATATTATTCAACTTTCATATTCTTTTGGCAACTTTTTATACTATTTTTTGGACTAACATGTTGATCCAGTGCCCAGTGTCAGTTCCCGTTTGTTGCATGTTTTATGTTTCGCAGAAAACCCATATCAAACGGAGTCCAAACGGGATAAAAATGGATGGAGAATATTTTTTGGAATATTTATGATTTTTTGGAGGAAGAATCAACGCGAGACGATGCCCGAGGGGGCCACGAGGCAGGGGGCGCGCCCCTGACCCTCGTGGGCACCCCGTAAGGCGGTTGCTTCTCTTCTTTTGCCGCAAGAAAGATAATTTTCAGAGAAAAATCTGGGCGAAAGTTTCAATCCAATCGGAGTTACGGCTCTCTGGATATATAAGAAACGGTGAAAGGGTAGAATCTGAGAACGCAGAAACAGAGAGAGACAGAGAGACAGATCCAATCTCGGAGGGGCTCTCGCCTCTCCCACGCCATGGAGACCATGGACTAGAGGGAAAACTCCTCTCCCATCTAGGGAGAAGGTCAAGAAATAAGAAGAAGAAGAAGGGGGGCTCTCTCGCCCTTGCTTATGGTGGCGCCGGAACGCTGCCGGGGGCCATCATCATCACTGCGATCTACACCAACATCTCCATCACCTTCCCCCATCTATATTCTGCGGTCCACTCTCCCGCAACCCGCTGTACCCTCTACTTGAACATGGTGCTTTATGCTTCATATTATTATCCAATGATGTGTTGCCATCCTATGATGTCTGAGTAGATTTTCATTGTCCTATTGGTGATTGATGAATTGCTATGATTGGTTTAATTTTCTTGTGGTTATGTTACTATCCTATTGTGTCCTCCGTCTCACACAAGCGTGAGGGATTCCCGCTGTATGGTGTTGCAATACGTTCATGATTCGCTTATAGTGGGTTGCTTGAGTAACAGAAGCATAAACCAGAGTAAGGGGGTTGTGGCGTATGGGATAAAGGGGACTTGATGCTTTAATGCTATAGTTCGGTTTTACCTTAATGATCTTTAGTAGTTATGGATGCTTGCTAGAGTTCCAATCATAAGTGCATATGATCCAAGAAGATAAAGTATGTTAGCTTATGCCTCTCCCACATAAAACTTGCTATCGGTCTAGTAAAGTAGTCAATTGCTTAGGGACAATTTCACAACTCCTACTACCACTTTTCCACACTCACTATATTTAATTTATTGCTTCTTTACCTAAACAGCCCCTAGTTTATATTTACGTGCTTTTTATTATCTTGCAAACCTATCCTATCACCTACAAAGTACTTGTAGTTTCATACTTGTTCTAGGTAAGGCAAACACTAAGCGTGCGTAGAGTCGTATTAGTGGCAGATAGAACTTGAGAGAATATTTGTTCTACCTTTAGATCCTCGTTGGGTTTGACACTCTTACTTATCGAAAGAGGCTACAATTATCCCCTACACTTGTGGATTATCAAACCCATGATAAAGAATTGCCTAGTAAGGATGAAATTATTGGTCTTGCTTCGTACCTCCTACTGATCCTTTAGAACAATATTTGCTAGACCATGAAAATGATATATTTATGAATGAAAGAAGGGAAATAGATAAGGTATTCTTTAAACAGGGTCCTATTTTGAAACACAACCTGCCTGTTGAAATCTTAGGAGATCCTCCACCACCCAAGGGTGATCCCGTGTTTGAGCTTAAACCATTACCTGATACTCTTAAATATGCTTATCTTGATGAAAATAAGATATATCCTGTTATTATTATTGCCAAACTTTCAGAGCAAGAAGAGAATGATTATTGAAAACTCTGAAGAAGCACCATGCTGCTATTGGATATACCGTTGATGGTCATTAGTCCTACTCTATGCCAACACAAAATAAAATTGGAGGAAGACGCCAAACCAGTTGTTGATCACCAACGACGGTTAAATCCTAAGATGAAAGAAGTGGTAAGAAAGGAAATACTAAAGCTCCTTGAGGCAGGTATAATTTATCTCGTTGCTGATAGTCAGTGGGTAAGTCCTGTCCATTGTGTCCCTAAGAAGGGAGGTATTACTGTCATTCCTAATGATAAAGATGAATTGATCCCGCAAAGAATTATTACAGGTTATAGGATGGTAATTGATTTACGCAAATCAATTAAAGCTACTAAAAAAGATCATTACCCTTTACCTTTTATTGATCAAATGCTAGAAAGACTATCTAAACATACACATTTTTGCTTTCTAGATGGTTACTCTGGTTTCTCTCAAATACATGTGTCAGCGGAGGATCAAGAAAAGACCACTTTTACTTGCCCTTTCGGTACCTTTGCTTATATATGTATGCCTTTTGGTTTATGTAATGCACCTGCTACCTTTCAAAGATGCATGATGGCTATATTATCTGACTTTTGTGAAAAGATTTGTGAGGTATTCATGGATGATTTCTCCGTTTATGGATCCTCTTTTGATGATTGTTTGAGCAACCTGGAACGAGTTTTGTAGAGATGTGAAGATACTAGTCTTGATTTGAATTGGGAGAAGTGCCACTTTATGGTTAATGAAGCCATTTTCTTGGGGCATAAAATTTTTGAAAGAGGTATTGAAGTAGATAAAGCTAAGGTTGATGCTATTGAAAAGATGTCGTGTCCTAAGGACATTAAAGGTATAAGAAGTTTCCTTGGTCATGCCGGGTTTTATAGGAGGTTCATTAAGGACTTTTCTAAAATTTCTAGGCCTCTGACTAATCTATTACAAAAAGATATTCTTTTTGTCTTTGATAATTGGTAGAAGCATTTGAAATACTTAAGAAAGCTCTGATTTCTGCACCTATTGTTCAGCCACCTGATTGGAATTTACTTTTTGAAATTATGTGTGATGCTAGCGATTGTGTTGTAGGTGTTGTTCTAGGACAAAGAGTTGATAAGAAACTAAATGTTATTCAATATGCTACTAAAACTATAGACACTGCACAGAGAAATTATGCTACTACTGAAAAAGAATTCTTAGCAGTTGTATTTGCTTGTCATAAGTTCAGACCTTATATTGTTGATTCTTATGTAACTATTCACACTGATCATGCTGCTTTTAAATATCTCATGGAAAAGAAAGATGCTAAACCTAGACTTATTAGATGGGTTCTTTTGCTACAAGAATTTGATTTGCATATTATTGATAGAAAGGGAGCTGAGAACCCCGTTGCAGACAACTTGTCTAGGTTAGAGAATGTTCTTGATGACCCACTACCTATTGATGATAGCTTTCCTGATGAACTATTAGCTGTCATAAATGCTTCTCGTACTCCTCCATGGTATGCTGATTATGCTAATTACATTGTTGCTAAATTTATACCACCTAGTTTCACATACCAGCAAAAGAAAAAGTGTTTCTATGATTTAAGACATTACTTCTGGGATGACCCACACCTTTATAAAGAAGGAGTAGCTGGTGTCATTAGACGTTGTGTACCTGAGCATGAAGAGGAATAGATCCTACGAAAGTGTCACTCTGAGGAATATGGAGGGCACCACGCTGGAGATAGAAATGCACATAAGGTATTGCAATCCGGTTTTTATTGGCCTACTCTCTTCAAAGATGCCCGTAAGTTTGTCTTGTCTTGTGATGAATGTCAAAGAATTGGTAATATTAGTAGACGTCAAGAAATGCCTATGAATTATTCTCTTGTTATTGAACCGTTTGATGTTTGGGGCTTTGATTATATGGGACCTTTTCCTGCCTCTAATGGATATACACATATTTTAGTTGTTGTTGATTACGTTACGAAGTGGGTAGAAGTTATTCCAACTAGTAGTGCTGATCATAGCACTTCTATTAAGATGCTTAAAGAAGTTATTTTTCCAAGGTTTGGAGTCCCTAGATATCTCATGACTGATGGTGGTTCACATTTTACTCATGGTGCTTTTCGTAAAATGCTTGCTAAGTTTGATGTTAATCATAGAATTGCATCTCCTTGTCACCCACAGTCCAGTGGTCGAGTAGAATTGAGTAAAAGAGAGCTCAAATTAATTTTGCAAAGAACTGTTAATAGATCTAGAAAGAATTGGTCCGAGAAACTTGATGATGCATTATGGGCCTATAGAACGGCATATAAAAATCCTATGGGTATGTCTCCGTATAAAATGGTTTATGGAAAAGCATGTCACTTACCTCTCAAACTTGAACATAAGTCATATTGGGCTATTAAAGAGCTCAATTATGATTTCAAACTTGCCGGTGAGAAGAGGTTATTTGACATTAGCTCACTTGATGAATGGAGAAGACAAGCCTATGAGAATGCCAAGCGGTTTAAAGAAAAAGTTGAAAGATGGCATGACAAGAGGATACAAAAGCATGAGTTTAACGTAGGTGATTATGTGTTGCTTTTCAACTTTCCTTTAGGATTTTTGCAGGAAAACTTCTCTCTAAATGGGAAGGTCCTTACGTTATCGAGGAGGTCTATCGTTCCGGTGCCATAAAAATCAACAACTTCGAAGGCACAAATCCGAAGGTGGTGAACGGTTAAAGAATCAAACATTATATCTCAGGTAATCCTATAAATGTTGAAACTAATGTTATTGAAACCATAACCCCAGAGGAATACATAAGGGACACTTTCCAGAACGTTTCAGACTCTGAAAAGGAATAGGTATGTGGTACGATAAGTAAAACGACTCCAAAACAATTATAATAACATTTTTTCTCTGTTTTGGAATATTTCAGAAAATAGGAAAATAAGAAGTAGTCCATGAAGGACATGAGGCGTCCGCGAGGGTGGAGGGCACGCCCTACCCTACTGGGCGCGCCCCCTGCCTCGTGGGCACCCCGTGTGCTCTCTGGACTCCATTTTCTTGCATGATACTTCTTTTGGTCAGTAAAAATTCATTATATAATCTCCCGAAGGTTTTGACCACCGTATCACGCAAAAATCTTCTGTCTTTGTTTTGAGCTGTTTTTCTGACAAATCTACAGCACCTTGACGTCTTCAAGCGCTCCCAAGGACAATTTTTTCGAGAGGGTCATCAACCCCTATCTCACGGAGGTGCTGCATCACCCTCAAACCATTGAGATGCGTGAGGGGGTGATGCACATCCGTGATGTGGAAGGACCAAGGAGTACCGGAAGCGTGGAGACAAAGCTCGAAGTAATGGAACAACAAGTTTTCAAGTGCCAAGGGATGGTGGAGCGGGGACTTAACGCCAACCAGATGATGATCGCGGAGTTCACCAACAACCACAAGATGGATGCCAGGAACATTGGGGAGACCATCTTCAAGCTTCATGAGAAAATCGAGCACCTCCAAGCCCAGATCTATGACCTGCAAAACCAAAACTGTGAGTATGAATATAGATTCAAGAGGATGAGTATGGCTGCAGATTTGAGGATCCGGAGACTCGATCATCCTTCTATACATGACTTGAGCATTTATTGTCATATTGCTTTGCATGATCGTAAGATAGCTAGAATGATGTTTTCATGGTTTGTCCGTTTTTTGATGTCATTGCTATGCAAGATCATTTCACATCCCGGTACACTACCAGAGGCATTCATATAGAGTCATATCTTTGTTCTAGATATGGAGTTGTAAGTAAATAAAGTGGGATGATCATCATTATTGGAGCATTGCCCCGTTGAGGAAAGGATGATGGAAGCAATGATTCCTTCACAAGTTGGGATGAGTCTCCGGACTTTATGAAAAATAAAAGAGGCCAAAGAAGCCCAAATAAAAAAAGAGACCAAAGAAGCCCACCAAAAAAATAATAATAAAACAAAATAAAAAAGAGAAAATAAAAAAAACTGAGAGAAAAAGAGAGAAGGGGCAATGTTACTATCGTTTTACCACACTTGTGCTTCAGAGTAGCACCATGTTCTTCATATAGAAAGTCTCTTGAGTTATCACTTTCATATACTAGTGGGAATTTTCATTATAGAACTTGGCTTGTATATTCCGATGATGGGCTTCCTCAAATGCCCGAGGTCTTCATGAGCAAGCAAGTTGTATGCACACCCACTTAGTTTCCAGTTTGAGCTTTCATACACTTATAGCTCTTAGTGCATCCGTTGCATGGCAATCCCTACTCCTCACATTGACATTAATTGATGGGCATCTCCATATCCCGTTGATTAGCCGTGTTGATGTAAGACTTTCTACCTTTTTGTCTTCTCCACATAAACCCCCACCATCATATTATATTCCACCTATAGTGCTATATCCATGGCTTGCGCTCATGTATTGCGTGAGGGTTGAAAAGGCTGAAGCGCGTTAAAAGTATGAACCAATTGCTCGGCATGTCATCGGGGTTGTGCATGATGGGAGCATTTTGTGTGACGAAAATGAAGCATGGCCAATCCATATGATTTTGTAGGATAAGCATTCTTTGGCTATGTTATTTTGATAAGACATAATTGCTTGGTTGTCATGCTTGAAGTATTATTGTTTTTATGTCAAATCATAGACTATTGCTTTGAATCACTCGTGTCATGATCAAGATTATGCTAGGTAGCATTCCACATCAAAAATTATCTTTTTATCATTTACCTACTCGAGGACGAGCAGGAATTAAGCTTGGGGATGTTGATACGTCTCCGTTGTATCTATAATTTTGATTGTTCCATGCCAATATTATTCAACTTTCATATTCTTTTGGCAACTTTTTATACTATTTTTTGGACTAACATATTGATCCAGTGCCCAGTGTCAGTTCCTGTTTGTTGCATGTTTTATGTTTCACAGAAAACCCATATCAAATGGAGTCCAAACAGGATAAAAATGGACGGAGAATATTTTTTGGAATATTTATGATTTTTTGGAGGAAGAATCAACGCGAGACGATGCCCGAGGGGGCCACGAGGCAGGGGGCGCGCCCCTGACCCTCGTGGGCACCCCGTAAGGCGGTTGCTTCTCTTCTTTTGCCGCAAGAAAGCTAATTTTTAGAGAAAAATCTGGGCGAAAGTTTCAATCCAATCGGAGTTACGGATCTCTGGATATATAAGAAACGGTGAAAGGGTAGAATCTGAGAACGCAGAAACAGAGAGAGACAGAGAGACAGATCCAATCTCGGAGGGGCTCTCGCCTCTCCCACGCCATGGAGACCATGGACTAGAGGGAAAACTCCTCTCCCATCTAGGGAGAAGGTCAAGAAAGAAGAAGAAGAAGGGGGGCTCTCTCGCCCTTGCTTCTGGTGGCGCCGGAACGCTGCCGGGGGCCATCATCATCACTGCGATCTACACCAACCCATCATCTCCAATCCATCACCTTCCCCCATCTATATTCTGCGGTCCACTCTCCCGCAACCCGCTGTACCCTCTACTTGAACATGGTGCTGTATGCTTCATATTATTATCCAATGATGTGTTGCCATCCTATGATGTCTGAGTAGATTTTCATTGTCCTATTGGTGATTGATGAATTGCTATGGTTGGTTTAATTTTCTTGTGGTTATGTTACTATCCTATTGTGTCCTCCGTGTCACGCAAGCGTGAGGGATTCCCGCTGTATGGTGTTGCAATACGTTCATGATTCGCTTATAGTGGGTTGCTTGAGTAACAGAAGCATAAACCCGAGTAAGGGGGTTGTGGCGTATGGGATAAAGGGGACTTGATGCTTTAATGCTATAGTTGGGTTTTACCTTAATGATCTTTAGTAGTTATGGATGCTTGCTAGAGTTCCAATCATAAGTGCATATGATCCAAGAAGATAAAGTATGTTAGCTTATGCCTCTCCCACATAAAACTTGCTATCGGTCTAGTAAAGTAGTCAATTGCTTAGGGACAATTTCACAACTCCTACCACCACTTTTCCACACTCACTATATTTAATTTATTGCTTCTTTACCTAAACAGCCCCTAGTTTATATTTACGTGCTTTTTATTATCTTGCAAACCTATCCTATCACCTACAAAGTACTTGTAGTTTCATACTTGTTCTAGGTAAGGCAAACACTAAGCGTGCGTAGAGTCGTATCAGTGGCAGATAGAACTTGAGAGAATATTTGTTCTACCTTTAGATCCTCGTTGGGTTTGACACTCTTACTTATCGAAAGAGGCTACAATTATCCCCTACACTTGTGGATTATCAAACCCATGATAAAGAATTGCCTAGTAAGGATGAAATTATTGGTCTTGCTTCGTACCTCCTACTGATCCTTTAGAACAATATTTGCTAGACCATGAAAATGATATATTTATGAATGAAAGAAGGGAAATAGATAAGGTATTCTTTAAACAGGGTCCTATTTTGAAACACAACCTGCCTGTTGAAATCTTAGGAGATCCTCCACCACCCAAGGGTGATCCCGTGTTTGAGCTTAAACCATTACCTGATACTCTTAAATATGCTTATCTTGATGAAAATAAGATATATCCTGTTATTATTATTGCCAAACTTTCAGAGCAAGAAGAGAATGATTATTGAAAACTCTGAAGAAGCACCATGCTGCTATTGGATATACCGTTGATGGTCATTAGTCCTACTCTATGCCAACACAAAATAAAATTGGAGGAAGACGCCAAACCAGTTGTTGATCACCAACGACGGTTAAATCCTAAGATGAAAGAAGTGGTAAGAAAGGAAATACTAAAGCACCTTGAGGCAGGTATAATTTATCTCGTTGCTGATAGTCAGTGGGTAAGTCATGTCCATTGTGTCCCTAAGAAGGGAGGTATTACTGTCATTCCTAATGATAAAGATGAATTGATCCCGCAAAGAATTATTACAGGTTATAGGATGGTAATTGATTTACGCAAATTAATTAAAGCTACTAAAAAATATCATTACCCTTTACCTTTTATTGATCAAATGCTAGAAAGACTATCTAAACATACACATTTTTGCTTTCTAGATGGTTACTCTGGTTTCTCTCAAATACATGTGTCAGCGGAGGATCAAGAAAAGACCACTTTTACTTGCCCTTTCGGTACCTTTGCTTATATATGTATGCGTTTTGGTTTATGTAATGCACCTGCTACCTTTCAAAGATGCATGATGGCTATATTATCTGACTTTTGTGAAAAGATTTGTGAGGTATTCATGGATGATTTCTCCGTTTATGGATCCTCTTTTGATGATTGTTTGAGCAACCTGGAACGAGTTTTGTAGAGATGTGAAGATACTAGTCTTGATTTGAATTGGGAGAAGTGCCACTTTATGGTTAATGAAGCCATTTTCTTGGGGCATAAAATTTTTGAAAGAGGTATTGAAGTAGATAAAGCTAAGGTTGATGCTATTGAAAAGATGTCGTGTCCTAAGGACATTAAAGGTATAAGAAGTTTCCTTGATCATGCCGGGTTTTATAGGAGGTTCATTAAGGACTTTTCTAAAATTTCTAGGCCTCTGACTAATCTATTACAAAAAGATATTCTTTTTGTCTTTGATAATTGGTAGAAGCATTTGAAATACTTAAGAAAGCTCTGATTTCTGCACCTATTGTTCAGCCAACTGATTGGAATTTACTTTTTGAAATTATGTGTGATGCTAGCGATTGTGTTGTAGGTGTTGTTCTAGGACAAAGAGTTGATAAGAAACTAAATGTTATTCAATATGCTACTAAAACTATAGACACTGCACAGAGAAATTATGCTACTACTGAAAAAGAATTCTTAGCAGTTGTATTTGCTTGTCATAAGTTCCGACCTTATATTGTTGATTCTTATGTAACTATTCAGACTGATCATGCTGCTTTTAAATATCTCATGGAAAAGAAAGATGCTAAACCTAGACTTATTAGATGGGTTCTTTTGCTACAAGAATTTGATTTGCATATTATTGATAGAAAGGGAGCTGAGAACCCCGTTGCAGACAACTTGTCTAGGTCAGAGAATGTTCTTGATGACCCACTACCTATTGATGATAGCTTTCCTGATGAACTATTAGCTGTCATAAATGCTTCTCGTACTCCTCCATGGTATGCTGATTATGCTAATTACATTGTTGCTAAATTTATACCACCTAGTTTCACATACCAGCAAAAGAAAAAGTGTTTCTATGATTTAAGACATTACTTCTGGGATGACCCACACCTTTATAAAGAAGGAGTAGCTGGTGTCATTAGACGTTGTGTACCTGAGCATGAACAGGAACAGATCCTACGCAAGTGTCACTCCGAGGAATATGGAGGGCACCACGCTGGAGATAGAAATGCACATAAGGTATTGCAATCCGGTTTTTATTGGCCTACTCTCTTCAAAGATGCCCGTAAGTTTGTCTTGTCTTGTGATGAATGTCAAAGAATTGGTAATATTAGTAGACGTCAAGAAATGCCTATGAATTATTCTCTTGTTATTGAACCGTTTGATGTTTGGGGCTTTGATTATATGGGACCTTTTCCTGCCTCTAATGGATATACACATATTTTAGTTGTTGTTGATTACGTTACGAAGTGGGTAGAAGTTATTCCAACTAGTAGTGCCGATCATAACACTTCTATTAAGATGCTTAAAGAAGTTATTTTTCCAAGGTTTGGAGTCCCTAGATATCTCATGACTGATGGTGGTTCACATTTTATTCATGGTGCTTTTCGTAAAATGCTTGCTAAGTATGATGTTAATCATAGAATTGCATCTCCTTGTCACCCACAGTCCAGTGGTCGAGTAGAATTGAGTAAAAGAGAGCTCAAATTAATTTTGCAAAGAACTATTAATAGATCTACAAAGAATTGGTCCAAGAAACTGGATGATGCATTATGGGCCTATAGAACGGCATATAAAAATCCTATGGGTATGTCTCCGTATAAAATGGTTTATGGAAAAGCATGTCACTTACCTCTCAAACTTGAACATAAGTCATATTGGGCTATTAAAGAGCTCAATTATGATTTCAAACTTGCCGGTGAGAAGAGGTTATTTGACATTAGCTCACTTGATGAATGGAGAAGCCAAGCCTATGAGAATGCCAAGCGGTTTAAAGAAAAAGTTGAAAGATGGCATGACAAGAGGATACAAAAGCATGAGTTTAACGTAGGTGATTATGTGTTGCTTTTCAACTTTCCTTTAGGATTTTTGCAGGAAAACTTCTCTCTAAATGGGAAGGTCCTTACGTTATCGAGGAGGTCTATCGTTCCGGTGCCATAAAAATCAACAACTTCGAAGGCACAAATCCGAAGGTGGTGAACGGTTAAAGAATCAAACATTATATCTCAGGTAATCCTATAAATGTTGAAACTAATGTTATTGAAACCGTAACCCCAGAGGAATACATAAGGGACACTTTCCAGAACGTTTCAGACTCTGAAAAGGAATAGGTATGTGGTACGATAAGTAAGATGACTCCAAAACAATTATAATAACATTTTTTCTCTGTTTTGGAATATTTCAGAAAATAGGAAAATAAGAAGTAGTCCAGGAAGGACATGAGGCGTCCGCGAGGGTGGAGGGCGCGCCCTACCCTACTAGGCGCGCCCCCTGCCTCGTGGGCACCCCGTGTGCTCTCTGGACTCCATTTTCTTGCACGATACTTCTTTTGGTCAGTAAAAATTCATTATATAATCTCCCGAAGGTTTTGACCACCGTATCACGCAAAAATCTTCTGTCTTTGTTTTGAGCTGTTTTTCTGACAAATCTACAGCACCATGACGTGTTCAAGCGCTCCCAAGGACAATTTTTTCGAGAGGGTCATCAACCCCTATCTCACGGAGGTGCTGCATCACCCTCAAACCATTGAGATGCGTGAGGGGGTGATGCACATCCGCGATGTGGAAGGACCAAGGAGTACCGGAAGCGTGGAGACAAAGCTCGAAGTAATGGAACAACAAGTTTTCAAGTGCCAAGGGATGGTGGAGCGGGGACTTAACGCCAACCAGATGATGATCGCGGAGTTCACCAACAACCACAAGATGGATGCCAGGAACATTGGGGAGACCATCTTCAAGCTTCATGAGAAAATCGAGCACCTCCAAGCCCAGATCTATGACCTGCAAAACCAAAACTGTGAGTATGAATATAGATTCAAGAGGATGAGTATGGCTGCAGATTTGAGGATCCCGGAGACTCGATCATCCTTCTATGATGGTGAGCCTATGCCTTGGAAGACGGACGACAAGCCTACATCATCAACAACTCCTTCACCACCTCCGAGGACATAATCACATGGGTATGGGCATTCCCCTTGGCAACTGCCAAGCTTTGGGGAGGTGCCCCGGTATCGTATCACCATCACACTCCTATCTTTATCTTTTTCTTAGTTTGATCCTTTTGGTAATATCTTGATCTAGTAGAATAAAGCTTTGGTATGAATTAGTTCTGAGTTTTGCTTCGTGCTCCTTCTATGTAATCGAGACCGTGAGCTATATATAATAAAGATTAGTGTTGAGTCAAGGGCTTTGCTATCTTGCTATGATCTTGAGAAAAATAGAAAGAACAAAAATAAATAAAAGAGACCATATTGATCTTATGGATAGTGTTGAGGATATAACTACTGAGTGTAAACCGCCCAGGAGGGGCCGGTTCACGCTCAACTATAGTGAAGCCCATGAAGACAAAGAAGATGGCGCTTTACTGATAAAGCTTAGAGGCCCAGAGCCCAAAGGCGGATTAGGGCCCATAATGGTAAACCGCCATAGTTGTATAACTTGTATTGTAGGTTAGGGAAAAGGGAGAGACCGAGCCGGACACTTGTATGAGCTGGCCTCGGGACTTTGTAAACTGGTCGGGCGTCAACCTGTGTATATAAAGGGACGACCCGGCGGCGGTTCAGGGACAAGAAACAACAACTCGAGACTCTGGCAAAGCGTATTCGCTCCCTGGTCATCAAAACCCAAGCAATTCCATCACAACTAGACGTCGGCTTTTACCTTCATCGTAAGGGGCCGAACTTGTCTAAAACTCTCATGTCCCTTGTCCGGTTTAACCCCTTCAAGCTAATCTCGTTGCGATGGCTCCACGACTAAGACCTTCCGTTAGGACATCTGACGTGATATTTCCATGACAGTTGGCGCCCACCGTGGGGCTATCGCACGATGGTTTCGAGTTCTTGAAGGGCAACTTTGAAGGACTCAAAGTGTATGCGGTTGGCCGGATGACCAAGAGTCGTCGCGGCAAGATCTACATCGACGAAGTAGGGTGGGGCCCCGAGGCCGGCTCAATCGAGTACGGGTACTGGGTCCCCTTTGGCGGAATTCACGTTTTCATCAGCAAGATCGGCGAACCGGGCCCTGAGCCGGACATCTCCACCGACCTCGTCGAAACGGCTCGGCGTGCGAGTCCTGCCCGGGTTCAGCCTGCCATGAAGCGTGCGTTCGTAGGATTCATCCATGGTGCGGGATGAGAACCAGTCTCCGATGATGAAACGACCATCTACTCAGATGGCAAGTCGTCCACTGGTGAAACCGAGGCTCTGTACCAATTGCAAGACGGCTGGATTGGGGGTTTTTTCCGATGGCAACAGTATTCCGGACCCCTTTGAACTGCCAAATCGGGTTGCAGTCTTCATGGCCGGAACACAGCCCACCTTGCAGTCTTCATCCACAGCAGCAATGACGTCCGGATCAGCGGTCGCGATAGGAGGCCCTGCGCGCCGACCGGCTCAAGTTCTTTCCGGTTTGTTAGATGCCTGGGCGACCTTGTTAACCACGGCAGTCTCTCCAGAGACACATGATTGGCATAATGCGGAGGTTACGAAGCTAAAGGACCAGATAACACAAGCCAAGGAGGATCTGGCAGCTGAGGAAGGCAGGATGGCTGAAGAACGGGCCGCTTTAGATGCCCAATCACAGCAGATCCAGGCGCAGAATTACCGGCTTATGTTGGATCAGAACGCGTCAAACGAAGTGCTGCAAAGGAAGTACCGGTCTCGTCTGCCACCATTCTACGAAGGACTGAATCTCTTCAATACGCCGGGGGTCGGGCCAAGTAATCCGGCAGCGGTAAACCGGACCATGGCACCTGGGGCAGCTCCGATCAACCACGGGTAACGGACCCACCTCGACAAACGGATAACCCGCCGCAATATGTGTCGACACCGCCGGGTCATTTTTCTAGCCCTTTGGATAACATGATTGCTGCAGCATCTCACCTGGCAGCTATTCCGATGGAGGGTGATTCACTGGTGGCGGTTGAGACGCGACGGGCCAGGGATCTTCTTCAAACCGCTGTTGTACAATAGCAGGCTTATTCCTATAGCCGAGACAGAATCCATTCAACCCCCCGTCCAAGCAAAAGTTATAGCAGGCACATGGAAGAACCGGAGGTGTCAAGCAGTGCGCGACGCCGTAATGCCCCTCAAGGGCCCAATCCGGCGCGCGGTGGAGAAAATGCTCAGGACGTGGTGGATAATGGCAGAGCATGAAGGGAGGCCACATTAGCAACACAATATGCGAGTCATCATCAACCCGCACAATAGGCTCAACCGACACTAACCGATAGTTGTTGAAGAAGAAAGGTGGGATGCCTACCGGGGCATCCCCAAGCTTATATGCTTGAGACTTCTTGAAATATTATCTTGGGGTGCCTTGGGCATCCCCAAGCTTGAACTTTTGTGTCTCCTTAATTCCTCTCATATCATGGTTTCTCTTCTTTTTATCAAAAGCTTCATTCACAACAAACTCAACAAGAACTCGTGAGATAGGTTAGTATAAACCAATGCAAAACCTTATCATATTCTACTGTAACAAATCACTAAAATTATTATTCCACATTGAATACTAAATGCCTCTGCATATTTAATACTCATATCATCAAATAGAATCATTAAACAGGCAAACATATGCAAACAATGCAACCATAACAGCAATCTGCCAAAACAGTACAGTCTGTAAAGAATGCAAGAGTATCAATACTTCCCTGACTCCAACAATTATGAACTAAACTTCCCACTGTAATAAATTTATCAGAGCTCAATATGCAAAAAGATTCAACATTAGACCATGCTCTGACTTTTCTAGGGAATTTTTGCAACAGCGGTAAGCTTTATGTTTTCAAACAGCAACATGCATACTAGCAAAATAAGCATGGCAAAGGCTATCCTTGAATTTGTTATTGCAACCAAAGATTCAAAACATTATTCTAACTAAAATAAATCAAAAACTAACAAAAGAAAATGACGCTCCAAGCAAAACACATATCATGTGGTGAATAAAAATATAGCTCCAAGTAAAGTTACCGATGAACGAAGACGAAAGAAGGGATGCCTTCCAGGGGGCATCCCCAAGCTTAGTTGCTTGGTTGTCCTTGAATATTACATTGGGGTGCCTTGGGCATCCCCAAGCTTAGGCTCTTTCCACTCCTTATTCCATTGTCCATCGAATCGTTACCCAAAACTTGAAAACTTCAACCACACAAAACTCAAAACAAAACTCGTAAGCTCCGTTAGTATAAGAAAATAAAACCACCACTTAGGTACTGTAATGAGCTCATTCTAAATTCATATTGGTGTAATATCTACTGTATTCTAACTTCTCTATGGTTCAAACCACTTAATACTAGCCATAGATGCATCAAAATAAGCAAACAACACATAGAAAACAGAATCTGTCAAAAACAGAACAGTCTGTAGTAATCTATATCAAACGTATAGTTCTGTAACCCCAAAAATTATGAAATAAATTTCTGGATCTGATAAATTTGTTTATTAATCATCTTAAAAAAGAATGAACATAAAATCACTCTCCAGTAAAAAATTCCAGCTAATCTCGTGAGCGCTAAAGTTTCTATTTTTCACAGCAAGATCACATAAACTTCACCCAAGTCTTCCCAAAGGTTCTACTTGGCACTTTATTGAAAAAAAAGCTATAAAACATGATTACTACAGTAGCATAATCATGTGTACACACAAAAACAGTAAGGATAAATATTGGGTTGTCTCCCAACAAGCGCTTTTCTTTAATGCCTTTCTAGCTAGGCATGATGATGACAATGATGCTCACATAAAAGATAAGAATTAAAACATAATGGGGGCATCATGAAGAATATGACTAGCACATTTAAGTCTAACCCACTTCCTTTGCATAGGGATTTTGTGAGCAAAAAACTTATGGGAACAATAATCAACTAGCATAGGAAGGTAACACAAGCATAGCTTCAAGAATTTAAGCACATAGAGAGGAAACTTGATATTATTGCAATTCCTGCAAGCATATGTTCCTCTGTCATAAGAATTTTCAGTAGCATCATGAATGAATTCAACAATATAACCAGCACCTAAAGCATTCTTATCATGATCTACAAGCATAGAAAATTTACTACTCTCCACATAAGCAAATTTCTTCTCATGAATAGTAGTGGGAGCAAACTCAACAAAATAACTATCGTGTGATTGAAAATTAAGATCAAGATGACACGTTTCATGGTTATCATTATTATTTAAAGCATACGTGTCATCACAATAATCATCATAGATAGGAGGCATGCTTTTATCATAGTAAATTTGCTCATCAAAGCTTGGGGGACAAAAAATATCATCTTCATCAAACATAGCTTCCCCAAGCTTGTGGCTTTGCATATCATTAGCATCATGGATATTCAAGGAATTCATACTAACAACATTGCAATCATGCTCATCATTCAAAGATTTAGTGCCAAATATTTTAGAGATTTCTTCTTCTAGCACTTGAGCACAATTATCCTTTCCATCATACTCACGAAAGATATTAAAAAGGTGAAGCGTATGAGACAAACTCAACTCCATTATTTTTAGTTTTCTTTTACAAACTAGACTAGCGCTAAAACAAGAAACAAAAAGATTTGATTGCAAGATCTAAAGATATACCTTCAAGCACTCACCTCCCCGGCAACGGCGCCAGAAAAGTGCTTGGTTGACGGGGTGTGAGTGAGTGCCCTTTACCTAGCCTCCCCGGCAATGGCGCCAGAAAAGAGCTTGATGTCTACTACACAACCTTCTTCTTGTAGACGTTGTTGGGCCTGCAAGTGCACAGGTTTGTAGGACAGTAGCAAATTTCCCTCAAGTGGATGACCTAAGGTTTATCAATCCGTAGGAGGCGTAGGATGAAGATGGTCTCTCTCAAGCAACCCTGCAACCAAATAACAAAGAGTCTCTTGTGTCCCCAACACACCCAATACAATGGTAAATTGTATAGGTGCACTAGTTCGGCGAAGAGATGAAGATACAAGTGCAAAATAGATAGTAGATATAGGTTTTTGTAATCTGAAATAATAAAAACAGCAAGGTAGCGAGCGGTAAAAGTGAGCGTAAACGGTATTGCAATGATAGGAAACAAGGCCTAGGGTTCATACTTTCACTAGTGCAAGTTCTCTCAACAATAATAACATAGATAGAACATATGACAAGCCCTCAACATGCAACAAAGAGTCACTCCAAAGCCACTAATAGCGGAGAACAAACGTAGAGATCATGGTAGGGTACGAAACCACCTCAAAGTTATTCGTTCGGATCGATCTATAAAAGAGTTCGTACTAGAATAACACCTTAAGATACAAATCAACAAAAACCCTAATGTCACCTAGATACTCCATTGTCACCTCAAGTATCCGTGGGCATGATTATACGATATGCATCACACAATCTCAGATTCATCCAACCAACATAAAAGTACTTCAAAGAGTGCCCCAAAGCTACTACCGGAGAGTCAAGAACGTGTGCCAACCCCTATGCATAGGTTCCCAATGTCACGAAACCCGCAAGTTGATCACCAAAACATACATCAAGTGGCACATGATATCCCATTGTCACCACAGATAATCACGGCAAGACATACATCAAGTGTTCTCATAAAAGACTCAATCCGATAAGATAACTTCAAAGGGGAAACTCAATTCATCACATGAGAGTAGAGGGGGAGAAACATCATAAGATCCAACTACAATAGCAAAGCTCGGGATACATCAAGATCGTGCCATAGAGGGAACACGAGAGAGAACACAACAGAGAGAGAGAGAGAGAGAGAGAGAGAGATCAAACACATAGCTACTGGTACATACCCTCAGCACCGAGGGTGAACTACTCCCTCCTTATCATGGATAGCGCCGGGATGATGAAGATGGCCTCCGGTGACGGGATCCCCCTCCGACAGGGTGCTGGAACAGGGTCCCGATTGGATTTTGGTGGCTACAGAGGCTTGCGGCGGTGGAACTCCCGATCTATCTTCTGTTCTGGATGTTTTAGGGTACGTAGGTATATATGGGTGCAGGGGGTACGTTGGTGGACCTCCGGGGTGCTCACGAGGTAGGGGGCACGCCCAGGGCCCCCACCCCACCCTCGTGGGCAGCCCGGGACTCCCCTGACGTGCACTCCAAGTCCATCAGGTGGGTTTCCTTCCAAAATTAACTTCTCCAATTGATTTCGTTCCGTTTTGACTCCATCTAATATTCCTTTTCCTCGAAACACTGAAATAGGCATAAAACAGCAAATCTGGGTTGGGCCTCCGGTTAATAGGTTAGTCCCAAAAATAATATAAAAGTGGATAATAAAGCCCAATATTACCTAAAACAGTAGATAAAGTAGCATGGAGCAATCAAAAATTATAGATACGTTGGAGACGTATCAAAAGACAGACTCTTCACTTATAAGATTGGACGGTTCAACGTCAGGGGCATAAGTGTGCTTACGGATTGGCGGGATAAGATTCTGCTGTCAGGACCCCGACTCGATGTCACATCGATCTAGCTGGTAACACTTCATATCACTTTGCGGCCTCACGCACGGTATCCCCACGGGTGTCGTCTTACCTTTTCCCGGGACCGTTTGCGCCTTTTGGCTCACGTATATGATAGTGTCGCTAGCATCCATATGATAAAGAGCCCGGGCTGACATGACTAGTCGTAAACCCAAAGTGGCACAGACTTACAGGGACAGGCATCCATGACCCAGCTTCGAACGTGTCGGTCATCAGCAAGTGGGTCCGGGCTGTAGCACTGGGCTAGCAGGACTCCGGTAAACCGGGCTGTAGCGGGCTAACAGGACTCCGGTACTCAAAGCGTGACATTTCCCCGAAGGGACAGACACAGGAACGAAGAAGGACACATGCCGGCCAGCCTAAGTGTTCCAGAGCAGTAGCAAGCTACCATGGCTCAGCGGTAACACTAGGAGACATTTCCCGGTAAGAGAGGCTACTAAAGATAAACAACTAGATAGTCAGATCCCACACATACCAAGCATTTCAATCATACACACAATATGCTCGATATGTGCAAATACAACGAAGCATCACAACATGACTCTATGACACAAGTACTTTATTTAAGGCTCAGTGAGCCATACATAACATACACAAAGGTACGGGTCTCACGACCCCACATACAAGTCATACAGTCATACAAACCAGCAGCGGAAGTAACTTGTCTGAGTACAGACAACTAGTAAAATAAAAGAGGCTTGGAAAGCCTAGCTATACTACGTGGTCCTTCACAAGCTCAGGGTCACCACCTGGGTCCTTAGCCTACTCGTTGATGTCAACGTCTACATAGAACCCATCAGAAGGGGTTGCAGCGTCTTCTGTAAAAATGTAGATTATAGCAACATGAGTACAAAGGTACTCAGCAAGACTTACATCAGATCCTACATACATGCATAGTATCAAGAAGGGTTGGTGGAGTTATTGCAGCAAGCCAGCTTTGACTCTTGGCTAGGCTATCCTACGATACTCCAACTTGAAATGGTTTTGCGCACACGAGTCCACTACTCACCACTTCAATACACTACCGAGGATCCACCTCCGTCTTCCTACGGAAGAGCCATCCTCGGCACTCACACTTATCTTGAGGCTTTTAACAGTTTCCATTTACTTGTCTATGAACTGTATAGGCAACCAAGTAGTCCTTTACCGCGGACGCGGCTATTCGAATAGATCATGTTAACCCTGCAGGGGGTACTTCTTCATACACGCTCTCACCACTTACCGTCGTTTACACGACATGTACTCGGCAACCTTCAAGCGGAAGCCCAACGTGGGTGTCGGCCACGACCTACCTAATCACCTAAGCCTCCAGTCCAGGTTTATCGCCTATTCAGGTTCCATCCGCAGGGAGTCCGGCCGAGGTTTCCCATACGGCCCCGAACGATGTGAACAGGGTTCCCGAGATACCTAACGGGTATTCGGTACACCCGGCCACGTACCTACCGCATCACAGCCCACCCCTACGGTCAGCGCTGTCCACGGCCTCCAGTAGGCTACAAACACCAGAAACTACTTGCAACTCCTGGACGGAGAACTAGGGTGAATAAGAAGCCGAGAGGGTCCATTGGTTTCGGGCCCAATGCATGGTAGTAGCTGATTCTTAAATCACACATACAGATCTCAGTGCTTAAGGTCGGCTTCAATGAAACAACCCACCATGTACTCCTACATGGCCTCTCATCGATACCTTTACCAAATCGTGTTCACCACACCACTCTCATTACCGACATAACCATTTCACTCCAGCCCATCACCCAGATGAACCAGACCTGACACGACTCTAAGCATAGCAGGCATAGCAAGGTAGGAACAACACATACATATGGCTCAAGCAACTCCTACACATGCTAGTGGGTTTCATCTAGTTACTGTGGCAATGACAGGTCATGCAGAGGAAATGGGTTCAACTACCGTAGCACACAGCAGTTTGAATCGCGTTGTCTTAATGCAGTAAAAGAGAGCAGGAGCGAGAACATGGGATTGTATCGATATGATCAAATGGTTGGTTGCTTGCCTGATGGTTCGATGCACTGATACGGTTCTTCGTTAGGGTAATCACGGTACTCCTCGGGGACAGAACCTGCCGCAGAGAGCACCGATACACAAACATCACCAAACAATGTGCAACAATATGATGCATGCATGAAACATGGCAATATGAGTGTATTGGGCTAATGCAACTAAAACCAGAAGGGTTTGAACAAATTTGAATCAAGGATTCAAATTTCAAATTCAAATATGGCCTTTTAAAGTGCTTTTCCTTGTTCTGCTTAAAACATCAATTTAACTTGTTTGATCATGCATGAAAATAGTACAGATGGATAGATTGGATTTTTCTGATCATTTTTCATATATAATTTGTCCAATTTGGAGTTACAGAATAAAAGTTATGAATTTTTGAAGTTTAAATAATATTCTGGAATTTCCTGATTTAATTTAAATCAGAAAATCAATTACTGCGTCAGCCTGACGTCAGTGTGACGTCAGCAGGTCAACGGAACTGGTCCAGGTCAAACCTGACAGTGGGTCCCGCATGTCAGGGTGATTATTTTAATTAAAACTTAATTAAAACTAATCCTGTTTAATTAACAGGGCTGGGCCCCACCTGTCATTGACTCAGGGGAGTCAACCAGGGCCCACCCGTGGTCAAAGTCAAGTCGGCTGCCGGCGTTTAGCCGCCGGCGAGCCCGACGCGGCGGCGGGAGTGGTTTTGGCCATTTCGGCCACCAGAGGGGCCGCGGAGACCACCGGAGTGGAGCTGAGGACAACCCGCAGCTCTTGGCGGAGTCCGTTGGGGTCGGGGTGGCCGGAGTCGACGGCGGCGAGCTCGGCTGCGGCCGCCGGGGTTCGGTCGTGCACGGGAACGGGGTTGGAGCTCGAAGTCGAGCGAAGCGAGGCGCTAGGGATGCTCTACGGGGTCTTGCGAACTCGTTGGACTCGCCGGGGTGACCAAATGGTCACCGGAGCTGCGTCGACGACGAGCTCGGCGACTGCGGAGGTTCGGCCGTGGTGGGGAGGAGGCTACGGTGGGGAAACGAGGGGGAGGAGAGGGGGAAACGGTGGCGTAGCTCACCGCGGTTGCAGTGGGCGTCGAAGTGGGCTCGGGGACGCGCTGGAGACGGCGAATCGACGGCGACGGTGGTCGGAGCCCGAAGAGGGGAACGGCGACGTGGCGGCGATGCAGGGCTTCCGGGGAGTTGTGGAGCGGTGGGGAGGAAGAGGGAGTCGAGGCGGAGCTCCTGAGCTAGTCGGGGGATCGAGTGGTGGTCGGAGATGGCTGCTATGGCGAACGGCGGCGAGTGTGGTGTTCGGCCGTGTGAGAGAGAGAGCGAGGGAGAGGAGAGGAGAGCCGGGGGAGAGTGAGAGAGAGCAGGGGGAGAGGCGTGGCGTCGTCCAGGGCATCGAGCGAGGAGGGGAGGGCAGGCAAGCAGGCGAGCAGGTGGCGTGGCGCGGTGGCGCGCGCGCGCGCCGGCCACACTCCCCTCCCTCTGTCGGGACGAAGACGACAGAGGAGGGAGGTGGGCTGGGCCGGCTGCCGGCTGGGCCAGCCAGCTGGCTGGGCCGCACAGTGGAGGAGCCCAGGTAAGCTCCTCCTGTTATATATTTTCTGTTTTTTTAATTTCTGACATTTGTTTTGATTTAAATAATATATTAAATCATTTATTTAACTTATGCCAATTTTTGCAGGAGCTATTTATATTATTCCAGAGCTCTTTTATAATTGGCATAATATTTGGGCATATATTAATATATATAATTAATATATTTCCAATGCAAATATTTATGCATTAATTCCAAATGCCCAAAATAAATGTCCATGAGCCACTAAAAATATTGGTTTGATTTTTATCTCTGTCCAATATTTTCAGAGAGCAACATGAGCATTTTCTTGGACCCTTTTGGAGAAATTTTTTATTTGGGTCATTTTCAAAATGGTTTCTGATGAAAGAGTAAACATGATGCAACACTCTAATGCATGACTAGCTAGGGTGTGACAACTCACCCCCACTAAAAAGAATCTCGTCCCGAGATTTGGGTTCCTCCGGGAAGAAGGCGGGATACTCGAGTCGAAGACGATCCTCCCTTTCCCAGGTTGCTTCATCCTCAGAATGATGCGACCATTGAACCTTGAGAAACTTGATATTATTACGTCGAGTGGTACGCTCGGCCTGATCGAGGATACGAACGGGGTACTCTCGATATGTAAGATTATCTTGGAGATCAAGCGTTTCGTGGTCCACTCCACGGATAGGATCCGAGAAGCAACGCCTGAGTTGAGAAACGTGGAAGACATCGTGAACTCTGGAGAGGTGCGGAGGTAGTTCCAACTGGTAGGCAACTTCTCCTCGTTTGGCAAGAATGCGAAAAGGTCCAATGTAACGAGGAGCCAATTTGCCTTTGATACCAAAACGATGGGTTCCCTTCAGAGGGGTGACCCGAAGATAAGCCTTCTCGTCAACCTCGAAAGTCATAGCCTTATGTTTTCGGTCATATTGACTCTTTTGACGAGATTGGGCTGTTTTCAACTTTTCACGAACGATACGAACTTGCTCTTCTGCTTCCTGAATCATATCCGGGCCAAAGAATTGTCTTTCCCCGGTCTCTGACCAGTTAAGGGGTGTTCGACATCGTCGTCCATAGAGAACTTCAAAAGGGGCTTTACCCAAGCTAGATTGATAGCTGTTGTTGTAAGCGAATTCGGCAAATGGAAGGCACTTCTCCCAGTCCATTCCGAATGAGATAACAGAGGCTCGAAGCATGTCTTCTAGAATTTGGTTGACGCGTTCCACTTGACCACTTGACTGAGGGTGGAAAGCGGTGCTAAAGGAGAGACGGGTTCCCATAGCATTTTGGAAACTTTCCCAAAATCGAGAGGTGAAAAGACTTCCTCGATCCGAGTTAATTTCCAAAGGGACACCATGGAGGGACACTATTCGGGAGATGTATAAGTCTGCCAGTTGACTAGCGGTTATACTCTCTCGAACAGGTAGGAAATGGGCTACTTTGGAAAGACGATCGACCACGACGAAAATAGCATTATTCCCTCTCTTGGTCCTGGGAAAACCGGTAATGAAATCCATACCAATTTTATCCCATTTCCATTCAGGAATAGCTAAGGGTTGAAGGGTGCCAGCAGGCCGTTGGTGCTCTGCTTTTACACGACGATAGACGTCGCAGTTAGCAATATACTGAGCAATTTCTCTCTTCATCCTAGTCCACCAGAACCTCTGGCGTAGGTCCTGATACATCTTAGTACTACCGGGATGAATAGTGAGAGGAGATTCATGAGCTTCCTTAAGGATTAATCGCCTTAGGTTGCGCACTTTGGGAACTACTAGTCGATTCCCGAAGTATACGACTCCTTGATCATTAATGGAGAAACAATTCGCAATTCCTTTCTGAATGTTCCTCTTGATGCGGGAGATTCCCGGATCTACCTTCTGTGCTTTGATAATTTGATCCGTAAGGGTAGGTTTTGCCACCAAGGTGGAGAGAAAACCTTGAGGAACAATGTGAAGGTTAAGCTTCCGAAATTCCTCATGGAGAAGCGGTTGACTTTGTTGTAACATCAGGTTGTTACAATAAGATTTACGACTTAGCGCATCAGCCATGACGTTGGCTTTCCCTGGGGTGTAGGTTATTCCTAAGTCGAAGTCGGTGATCAATTCAACCCAACGTCTCTGCCTGAGATTCAAATCCGGTTGGGTGAAAATATACTTCAGACTTTGGTGATCAGTGAATATTTCGCAACGATTACCGAGGAGGTAATGTCGCCAGGTCTTAAGTGCATAGACTACGGCTGCAAGCTCTAGATCATGAGTAGGATAATTCTCCTCATGTGGGTGCAATTGCCGTGAAGCGTAGGCAATTACGTGTCGATCTTGCATGAGAATGCAACCTAGTCCTTGTCGCGAGGCGTCGCAGTAGATAACAAAGTCCTTGGAGAAGTCTGGCGGTACCAGTACGGGAGCAGAAGTCAGGCGTCTTTTCAGTTCCTGAAAGCTGTGCTCACATTGTGGAGTCCATTCGAACTTCTTATCTTTCTTGAGGAGTTCGGTTAGAGGTTTAGCAACTTTGGAGAAGTTCTCGACAAAGCGACGGCAATAGCTCGCTAAGCCTAGAAAACTCCGAACTTGCTTGACCGATTCAGGTGGAGTCCAGTTAAGGACGGCTTGAACTCGCTCAGGGTTAACAGCAATACCTTTACCAGATATTACATGACCCAGATAGGTCACTTCTGACAACCAGAATTCACATTTAGAAAATTTGGCATAAAGGCGATGCTCTCGAAGTTTCTGCAACACTAGCCTTAGATGTTCGGCATGTTCTTCCTCGTTCTTGGAGTAGATGAGTATATCATCGAGGTAAACCACGACGAATTTATCCAAATACTCCATGAAGATTGAGTTCATTAACCGAGAAAAGGTGGCTGGAGCGTTGGTTAATCCGAAGGACATGACGGTGTACTCGTATTGGCCGTAACGAGTAACAAAGGCCGTTTTAGGAATGTCCCCGTTTCTGATTTTGATTTGATGGTAGCCCAACCTCAAATCCATCTTGGAGAAGACTGAGGATCCAGCGAGCTGATCATACAGGTCGTTGATCCTGGGAAGCGGGTATTTGTTCTTGATTGTGACCAAATTGACAGGTCGGTAATCTACAACCATCCGGTCCGTACCATCCTTCTTCTTGACGAATAGGACGGGGCAAGCCCACGGAGATGAACTAGGGCGGATGAAACCCTTTTTCAAGGACTCATCGAGTTGTTTCTTAAGCTCGGCTAGTTCTAGGGGTGCCATCTTATAAGGTCTTCTAGCAATCGGAACGGTTCCTGGAATGAGGTCTATTACAAACTCAACATCCCTGTCAGGTGGAACACCTGGCAATTCCTCTGGAAAGACATCCGGGAAGTCACGGACTACCGGAACGTCCTCAAGGTCTGGCAAAGGGCTGGCGTTAAGAGAATATAATTGTCGCTTGGCTATTCGGGTCAAGACATTGACTATCTTCCCGAAGGATGGGTGAGTTGAACAGTCCTAGAGAAGCAATCGATTTGGGCATGATGAGCCGACATCCAGTCCATACCCAGAATGATATTAATATCTGAAGATTTAAGGGCTATCAAAGATGCAAGGAAAACAAGTCTGTCGACTTGGATTTCATTTCCATAGCTTACCCTAGAGGTCTGCCATCTAGAACCAGGGGTAGAGATTTCCATAGTGGATGGCATGTCACAGAATGCAACGTTATGCAATCGAGCATAACTTTCGGATATAAAAGAATGAGAGGCTCCTGTATCGAAAAGAACAGATGCCGGGTGGCAGTTAACAAGAAGCGTACCGAGAACGACGTTGGGATCCTCTTGAGCTTCTTCGGCAGAGACACAGTTGACATGGCCACGTGAAGCGGTGACCGGCTTGGCGTGGAATACTTTTCCTGTCGGCTTGCCACGGCCAACAGCTTTAGCAGATTGATTGGGGTTGGTCTGGGGGCATTCACGCATATAGTGACCAGATTCCCCGCACTTGAAACAAGTCACGGAACTGGTACGTGGAGGAGCATTGTTAGTTGGACCCCCATAGGGCTTGGCTGGAGCAGACTGTTGAACGGGGCGAGGCGCCTGGAAGGATGGCCTCGGTGTGAACCTGGGTGGCAGGGCGGTGTTGGGTACCCACACGCGGCGCTTCTGAGGACCAGCACCGGATGAGGAACCCATGTCACGGCCATGCTTGCGTGTTGCGTCATAGTCAGTCTGACCAGTTTCGGCACTGATGGCTTTGTTGACAAGTTTCGAAAAAGATGTGCACTCATGCAGACGGAGGTCGCGGCGAAGCTCAGGACTAAGGCCCTTACGGAACCTTGCTTGCTTCTTGGCGTCAGTAGAAACTTCCTCAGTTGCATATCGTGCGAGATTACCAAACTCTCTGCTGTAAGCATCCACAGAAAGTCGGCCTTGGGTGAAACTGCAAAATTCTTCACGTTTACGGTCCATGAGACCCTCCGGAATGTGATGTTCACGGAAAGCCTCACTGAACTCAACCCAAGTAGTGACATGGCCCGCTGGGCGCATAGCTCCATAATTCTCCCACCATAGACTGGCGGGGCCTTCAAGATGATATGCAGCAAAGGTGACCTTGTCAGCCTCCGCTACCAGCGCGGAACGCAGTTTGTGAGAGATACTGCGAAGCCAGTCATCAGCGTCGAGAGGCTAGACGGAGTGGTGGAACGTGGGTGGATGCAATTTGATAAAATCACTGAGTGACACCACGTTAGCCCTCTGGTGGTGTGCTGTATTCTGTTCAATACGCTCCAACAAACGGTTTGTCTCCCGCTTGTTTCTCTCGGCTTCCATCATCACCTCGGCTAGTGAAGGAGGATGAGGCAGATTCTCATTCCTGGCTTCACTGCCTTCGGCCTGCTCTTGAGAAGCAGGGTTAGCGCGCGTGTTGACCATCCTAGGTAAACAAGACAATGATTTAGTCAGGATGGTAAAATTCCGACATAGGATTCATAATGTAAGAAATAACTCGGAATGCAAGATGATCATCCGTATGACATGGTAGATACAGAAACTGCTTCTTTTATTCCATCGTCATACACACCATACAGGGTTTAGTACAAGACCAAACAAAGTACTATTACGGTGAAAGAGGATTACATCTCATCGGAGGCATTCCAAGCTCCTATACATTATTTTTCTACACCTCCGGAAGGAGTACAAACTAGGTCATATCCCACGAGTCACGCGGGACGATAGACGACACAGCTAGTGCGAACTAGGGATACTACTGCTAACTCAGACCGATCCGTAGTAGTCCTCGTAGAAGTCGCCTCCATAGCCTGGAAGTTCAACATGATCATCCGGAAACAGATGGTCTCGCGGAGCTTGTGGACCATAGGGGCTAGGATGAGGCCTAGGACCAACAAACGGTGGCCTGCGGAGACCGCGAGGTGGGGTGATGCCTCCTACATCACGCCAAACCATCACGTCTGGCAGAGCAGATCTCACAGGATAGAGATCGCGCATATCTGAATATCCAGCTTGCACCGCCGGTGCGAACCGAGTCAAAGTGGCCCAGTGGTCAGCACGGGTGTTGAAGAGCTCTAGCCTTAAGGCCCGATTTTCACGGTCCTTATCCTCGAGCATCTCAGCAGTGGTGCGAGTCCGTGAATCCTCCTGAGTGGGGTCAGCATAGATAGCCTGGAGATACCCTTGTGCTCCCGGAAGTGATCCTGGCATATACCGGAAATCAGAGTCCCGAAATAACCAGATCTGACCCGCATAATGGTCATCATAGAGTAGGCGGCGTCCTGCACCGCCATCTCGATAGTAACCCCGAGTCCATAGGAGCAGTGAAGAGGCTCGGTGGATCCAGGATAAGATGGAAATATCCTGACAGTGCAGAGATACTGGCTTTGATTAAAATCTCGGAATTGCTCTTCGACCGTGTACTCGGGATACCAGCGGTATCCAGCCTCAGTCATTACCCTGACCAACTTAGCAGTATGGCCGGGTACATCTAGGCATCGAGTCAGGCGAACCACTTGATTGAGGTCGCGAGTGGCCATCTGAAAGCACAATCATAATGCAAAGGCATTAGAATTTCTAGCAAAATTTCGGCAGCATAACAGCTGTAAATGCTCAAAAAGGTTTTGAGACATTTGACAAGGATTTCGTACACACTCATCATCATCATATCAAAGTTCTGAAACCATTCTGGCAACATAATGTGGTAGTAGAACTGAACTAGGCTTGTATCCATCAAACTTATAAGGTACTACTGATTAGTAACACGTGATCCTGATAGAGAGAACAGATCCTAATTCCTTAACCCCCGGTGGAAGAATGGACTGACTCAGATCAGAAAGTCATAAGGTATAAGGAGTAAAATGAGCCTTACGTTCCAACCCACAAACAATTCCCCTACATATAACTAAAGAATTTCTAGACTCAACATCGACCAGTTTGGCTTGGAGAACCTACAGGCAGTCCGGCTCTGATACCAACGCTGTCAGGACCCCGACTCGATGTCACATCGATCTAGCTGGTAACACCTCATATCACTTTGCGGCCTCACGCACGGTATCCCCACGGGTGTCGTCTTACCTTTTCCCGGGACCGTTTGCGCCTTTTGGCTCACGTATATGATAGTGTCGCTAGCATCCATATGATAAAGAGCCCGGGCTGACATGACTAGTCGTAAACCCAAAGTGGCACAGACTTACAGGGACAGGCATCCATGACCCAGCTTCGAACGTGTCGGTCATCAGCAAGTGGGTCCGGGCTGTAGCACTGGGCTAGCAGGACTCCGGTAAACCGGGCTGTAGCGGGCTAACAGGACTCCGGTACTCAAAGCGTGACATTTCCCCGAAGGGACAGACACAGGAACGAAGAAGGACACATGCCGGCCAGCCTAAGTGTTCCAGAGCAGTAGCAAGCTACCATGGCTCAGCGCTAACACTAGGAGACATTTCCCGGTAAGAGAGGCTACTAAAGATAAACAACTAGATAGTCAGATCCCACACATACCAAGCATTTCAATCACACACACAATATGCTCGATATGTGCAAATACAACGAAGCATCACAACATGACTCTATGACACAAGTACTTTATTTAAGGCTCAGTGAGCCATACATAACATACACAAAGGTACGGGTCTCACGACCCCACATACAAGTCATACAGTCATACAAACCAGCAGCGGAAGTAACTTGTCTGAGTACAGACAACTAGTAAAACAAAAGAGGCTTGGAAAGCCTCTATACTACGTGGTCCTTCACAAGCTCAGGGTCACCACCTGGGTCCTTAGCCTACTCGTTGATGTCAACGTCTACATAGAACCCATCAGAAGGGGTTGCAGCGTCTTCTGTAAAAATGTAGATTATAGCAACATGAGTACAAAGGTACTCAGCAAGACTTACATCAGATCCTACATACATGCATAGTATCAAGAAGGGTTGGTGGAGTTATTGCAGCAAGCCAGCTTTGACTCTTGGCTAGGCTATCCTACGATACTCCAACTTGAAATGATTTTGCGCACACGAGTCCACTACTCACCACTTCAATACACTACCGAGGATCCACCTCCGTCTTCCTACGGAAGAGCCATCCTCGGCACTCACACTTATCTTGAGGCTTTTAACAGTTTCCATTTACTTGTCTATGAACTGTATAGGCAACCAAGTAGTCCTTTACCGCGGACGCGGCTATTCGAATAGATCATGTTAACCCTGCAGGGGGTACTTCTTCATACACGCTCTCACCACTTACCGTCGTTTACACGACATGTACTCGGCAACCTTCAAGCGGAAGCCCAACGTGGGTGTCGGCCACGACCTACCTAATCACCTAAGCCTCCAGTCCAGGTTTATCGCCTATCCAGGTTCCATCCGCAGGGAGTCCGGCCGAGGTTTCCCATACGGCCCCGAACGATGTGAACAGGGTTCCCGAGATACCTAACGGGTATTCGGTACACCCGGCCACGTACCTACCGCATCACAGCCCACCCCTACGGTCAGCGCTGTCCACGGCCTCCAGTAGGCTACAAACACCAGAAACTACTTGCAACTCCTGGACGGAGAACTAGGGTGAATAAGAAGCCGAGAGGGTCCATTGGTTTCGGGCCCAATGCATGGTAGTAGCTGATTCTTAAATCACACATACAGATCTCAGTGCTTAAGGTCGGCTTCAATGAAACAACCCACCATGTACTCCTACATGGCCTCTCATCGATACCTTTACCAAATCGTGTTCACCATACCACTCTCATTACCAACGTAACCATTTCACTCCAGCCCATCACCCCGATGAACCAGACCTGACACGACTCTAAGCATAGCAGGAATAGCAAGGTAGGAACAACACATACATATGGCTCAAGCAACTCCTACACATGCTAGTGGGTTTCATCTAGTTACTGTGGCAATGACAGGTCATGCAGAGGAAATGGGTTCAACTACCGTAGCACACAGCAGATTGAATCGCGTTGTCTTAATGCAGTAAAAGAGAGCAGGAGCAAGAAAATGGGATTGTATCGATATGATCAAATGGTTGGTTGCTTGCCTGATGGTTCGATGCACTGATACGGTTCTTCGTTAGGGTAATCACGGTACTCCTCGGGGACAGAACCTGCCGCAGAGAGCACCGATACACAAACATCACCAAACAATGTGCAACAATATGATGCATGCATGAAACATGGCAATATGAGTGTATTGGGCTAATGCAACTAAAACCAGAAGGGTTTGAACAAATTTGAATCAAGGATTCAAATTTTAAATTCAAATATGGCCTTTTAAAGTGCTTTTCCTTGTTCTGCTTAAAACATCAATTTAACTTGTTTGATCATGCATGAAAATAGTACAGATGAATAGATTGGATTTTTCTGATCATTTTTCATATATAATTTGTCCAATTTGGAGTTACAGAATAAAAGTTATGAATTTTTGAAGTTTAAATAATATTCTGGAATTTCCTGATTTAATTTAAATTCAGAAAATCAATTACTGCGTCAGCCTGACGTCAGTGTGACGTCAGCAGGTCAACGGAACTGGTCCAGGTCAAACCTGACAGTGGGTCCCGCATGTCAGGGTGATTATTTTAATTAAAATTTAATTAAAACTAATCCTGTTTAATTAACAGGGCTGGGCCCCACCTGTCACTGACTCAGGGGAGTCAACCAGGGCCCACCCGTGGTCAAAGTCAAAGTCGGCTGCCGGCGTTTAGCCGCCGGCGAGCCCGACGCGGCGGCGGGAGTGGTTTTGGCCATTTCGGCCACCAGAGGGGCCGCGGAGACCACCGGAGTGGAGCTGAGGACAAACAGCAGCTCTTGGCGGAGGTCGTTGGGGTCGGGGTGGCCGGAGTCGACGGCGGCGAGCTCGGCTGCGGCCGCCGGGGTTCGATCGTGCACGGGAACGGGGTTGGAGCTCGAAGTCGAGCGAAGCGAGGCGCTAGGGATGCTCTACGGGGTCTTGCGAACTCGTTGGACTCGCCGGGGTGACCAAATGGTCGCCGGAGCTGCGTCGACGACGAGCTCGGCGACGGCGGAGGTTCGGCCGTGGTGGGGAGGAGGCTATGGTGGGGAAACGAGGGGGAGGAGAGGGGGAAACGGTGGCGTAGCTCACCGCGGTTGCAGTGGGCGTCGAAGTGGGCTCGGGGACGCGTTGGAGACGGCGAATCGACGGCGACGGTGGTCGGAGCCCGAAGAGGGGAACGGCGACGTGGCGGCGATGCAGGGCTTCCGGGGAGCTGTGGAGCGGTGGGGAGGAAGAGGGAGTCGAGGCGGAGCTCCTGAGCTAGTCGGGGGAGCGAGGGGTGGTCGGAGATGGCTGCTATGGCGAACGGCGGCGAGTGTGGTGTTCGGCCGTGTGAGAGAGAGAGCGAGGGAGAGGAGAGGAGAGCCGGGGGAGAGTGAGAGAGAGCAGGGGGAGAGGCGTGGCGTCGTCCAGGGCATCGAGCGAGGAGGGGAGGGCACGCAAGCAGGCGAGCAGGTGGCGTGGCGCGGTGGCGCGCGCGCGCGCCGGCCACACTCCCCTCCCTCTGTCGGGACGAAGACGACAGAGGAGGGAGGTGGGCTGGGCTGGCTGCCGGCTGGGCCAGCCAGCTGGCTGGGCCGCACAGTGGAGGAGCCCAGGTAAGCTCCTCCTGTTATATATTTTCTGTTTTTTAATTTCTGACATTTGTTTTGATTTAAAAAATATATTAAATCATTTATTTAACTTATGCCAATTTTTGCAGGAGCTATTTATATTATTCCAGAGCTCTTTTATAATTGGCATAATATTTGGGCATATATTAATATATATAATTAATATATTTCCAATGCAAATATTTATGCATTAATTCCAAATGCCCAAAATAAATGTCCATGAGCCACTAAAAATATTGGTTTGATTTTTATCTCTGTCCAATATTTTCAGAGAGCAACATGAGCATTTTCTTGGACCCTTTTGGAGAAATTTTTTATTTGGGTCATTTTCAAAATGGTTCTGAGGGTTTCACAGATCCCCATTTCAAGTTTCTGATGAAAGAGTAAACATGATGCAACACTCTAATGCATGACTAGCTAGGGTGTGACATCTGCACTTCTTTCACAGCAGTGTCAACCCGTTGGTTGTTTGCATCATAGAAGGATCGTTGTACAGACAAGTTAACCTCTTCAGCCAATTGGCTTGCCAGCGGGCGCATCTCCTTTGTCAGGGCTTTGAGGGCTTCATTATCAAATGCTGACCCGTTTTCTTGTTCACCTGGATAGCCCTTGGCGTATTCAACCGGATCCAGGTCAGCTCTCGAAGCTTTGGCCCGAGTCAGTGCTAACAAAGCGCCAGCCCTGGTAGCAGATCGCTTTATTTCTTCTATCTGCACCGGTGTCATCGACAATTTGGCCAGGGTATCCTTGATCAACCTTGGTGACGGTTTGTTGTATGAGGCCACACAGATAACTCGTTGGGCACCGGTATACAGTTGCTCTATCAATGTATATACTGCCTTCAGCTTCATCCGCATATCCGAGCCCAGATGAGCAACACGGCTACCTATGACGGTTTAAGAATATGTTGTTAAACCGGATATTTCAAAGATGGTTATTCAAGATCTTTACACAAGGTACTTACCAAATATTGCACAGGTCATAGCATTTACTTGATGCTTTAAACCAGTTAGCTCTTCTGCCGCCGGTTTAAGAGCTGCCTCGGCGTCTTCAGCTTGCTTCAACAAAGCAGCCTTTTCAGTTTCCCAGTTGGCACATTCAGTCTTGAAGCCATCCTTCAGTTGTTCCATGGCTGTCAAAGCGCCTTTTAGTTCATCTTTGGCCTTAGAGGTCTCTGCTTGCTGGGGCTTCATATTCTCTTGAAGATCGGCAATTTGGTAATATTTGTTGTTTATATCGGCCTGCAAAAGTCAGATGATGAAGATGTTAATATTTTTCTCAAAGTCCCAAGCATATCACGAGTTATACACTTGGCACTTGGGGGCTAATGCAGATTGCTTCTTTCATGCTGATTATTTAAAGTCCCAAGGCTCAATACAAGTATTAATCTTGGCACTTGGGGGCTAATGCGGATTGCTTCTTTCCTACTGATTATTTAAAGTCCCAAGGCTCAATGCAAGTATTAATCTTGGCACTTGGGGGCTAATGTGTATTTGATCAGAAAATAAAAGGCAAAGGAATTAAAAAAGTATAGTTTGGAACATGAAGTCCCGGTTCATCTTGATAAGATAAACCGGCCCTTGGGAGCTACTCAGTTGAAGTGTTCTTTATCCCAAAAGTCCCGGTTTATCTTCAAGAGACAAACCGGCCCTTGGGGGCTACAATGGAGTTGGTATACAGAACAAGAAAGATTAAAGTGTTTGGAAGATTACCTCATTGTGCTCCTTCATCATGTTCACCAAACCGGCCTCATAATCTCGGCTTGTGTATAGGCGGTTTAGGAATAAGGAATGGAGCTCCTGGGCAGTAAGGTTAACGTAGCTGGATAAATCTGTCTTCTCTTTCCCCTTGCCCATAGCAACAAAATCTTTCTTGGCGGTATGCTTTGATAAGGCACCCGGGTTGCTAGGG
Source organism: Triticum aestivum (assembly GCF_018294505.1). Classification (NCBI taxonomy): domain Eukaryota; kingdom Viridiplantae; phylum Streptophyta; class Magnoliopsida; order Poales; family Poaceae; genus Triticum; species Triticum aestivum. Next base: position 698,776,363 of record NC_057813.1, read on the forward strand.
ACAGTGTGACCAGTACCGGTGATAATAACATCATCATCATCACCTTTTGATGGGCTTGGCGGATTGACAGTATCCCTGGCTAGGCTTGGCAGATCTTCGTCCTTGGCTGGGCTTGGAGGATCAGCATGAGGACTAGCCGGGTTGGCTTCTGGCGGATCAACATAGGTATCCTGACCTTGGGGTACAGGATCATCCATAGCAATGTCGGCATTTCCACCACCTTCTTCTACGATCCTCTCCGGTTCAGATTCTTCAGTAGGGGCATTCGTTTTTGCCTTCTTACTGAGTCGGGCTTTGTGTCGGGTGGTAGGTGCGACATATGCCAACGGATGGCTTATCATTGTGGGAGCCAGTAAGACATCGCCGGTGCCTGGAAACGGGATAAGGCGAAGACATGCACGCCGGCAGATCTTACCCAGGTTGGGGGCTCTCCGTGGAGATAATACCCCTACTCCTGCTTTGCGGGGTCTCCGCATGATCACTAGATCGATAAGAAGCTACAGGAGGCTCCTTGAGCTATTCGGTGGGAGGAGGAAGAAGGGCAAGGCTAGCTCTCTTCTCTCCCTATGGTGGTGTCTAAAACTCTATGAGATCAACCCTTTGCATGGGTGTCCCGGGGGGTTTATATCGGCCTACCCCCCGGGGGTACAACGGTAATCCGGTTGGTCGTGGGTCCAGGCCGTCAGCGTCTACGTCCGCCGGCTTCTCCGCCGGCTACTGGGGCCCGCCGACTGGTGGGTCCCGCCGGCTGCCGGCCCATTGGTCGACAGGCCGGCCCCACCGCTTGGGGGTCTTGTCGGGGGCTGGTTACTGTTGCCTCGCCTCTGATGACGAGGGCTTTGTCGAGGTAAGCATGGCTACAGTGCTGCCGCCTTGCGGGCTCTCACTGTAGCCTTACCTCGTCTTGTCTCCTTAATGGTGCACGCGCCCCGAGGAGGGGAGCAAGCCGGCTACAGGAAGCCGGCCCGACCTTAGGCCGGCTGGGGAGAGGTCAGGCCGCCTTCGGATGTCTCTCTGACCGAAGGGCCCCCCCGCCTACGGGCCATACTGGCGGCCCGTCGTGGATGGCGTCATGATCCGCATCGCAACAGTGCCTCGCCGGACAGGAGATAGCCGCCCCGTACGGCGTACCGTAGCCATGCGTGTTCCGGGATTCGGGGGTGGCAGGGTTTACTGTAGCCATGCCCCGTCCAATCTCCATTATGGGGGGTGGACTTTACGGTGCAGCCCATGGACGCCTGCCAGGGGCCAGCTTCTTGGAGTCGATCTTCTAAAGCCGGCTTCTTGGAGTCGGCCCTTCTGCGGCCGGCTTCCTGGAGTCGGCCCTATCGTGGCGTCATCCAAGGGTTTTTATGGCCGGGCTGCCTTCCGCCAGCCAGCCTATGGGATAGCCGGCCGGAAGAAGGCGGCACCGTGTCTTGTGCGCTTCAAGGCTCGGTCGGCCCATTGTTTTTTCTGACGGCCAAAGGGAGCCGGCTAGGCTACCCGTGGTCATTTACTCTGAGAGTAGTCCCCAAAGCTGGTTGGGCTTCGCGGCTGAAGGGGGAATTGAGAAGCTCGGCCAGCTTCCTACCCCGAAGAGCCGGCAGCTAGGAGCCGGCCTCCCTTGTGCGTGCCTTCTCGGCGAAGCTTCCTCGAAATCCGAAGGCGGGAACCAGCTAGCGCGCTAGCGAGGCGGCGGGTTGACCGCCCGCCAACCGCGCGCCATATGGCACCCTTCGGCTGGAAGGGCCTGCCAGCCCACGCGCGTGACGGGACGCTGCCGCAGGCCGGGGCCCGCCACTTCCATGCCTCAGCCTGTGCGCGGATCTTCTGTGGCCCGAACCGACCGCACGTCTTCCGGCAGCGGTTCCCACTCGCCATAATGGCGCGATAATCGCGGGTCATGGGGGATTGGGCGCAATTAATCCCACGCCCCCCCCCCCCGGTGCGCCTCGCCTCCTCGGCTTCGCCGCATGGGGCTATAAGTAGGGGTGGGGAGGAGGAGCGGCAGTCGTTCGCACGCTCGCCCTCACTCCACCACCTCCCTCTTCTTCTTCATCGCGGTGGCCTTCCGCCCTGCTTCCGCTCCGCCACTCTTTCTTCTTTCCAGCGCGCTACAAGCTCGCTGCCTCCGCACCGAGCGCTCTCAGTCGCCGTGCCCACCGTCATGGCTCCGACGTCGAGCTCCTGGGATGGCTCCACTGTCCGCGACGACCACATCGATTTTCTCCGCAAGACGCGGCGGCTGCCGGGCGAAGATCTTGTGCGGGTCCGCCTCGCGCTAGCGAGGGAGGTTTCGCCGGCGCTAGAAGAAGGCGAGCGAGTGATCTTCTACTCGCATTTGCCTGCAGCGGCGTCGGTCTCCCCGCGAGCGGCTTCTTCCGTGCGTTTCTCGACTTCTATCATCTCCAGCCGCACCACCTTACCCCAACACGATGGTGCTGCTGTCGGCCTTCGTCACCTTGTGCGAAGGTTTCCTCGGCGTCCTCCCCACCATCGAGCTCTGGGGGAGTTTTTCCAGTCCAAGCTCGGCACGGTCGTTGCAGGCGTGCCGGCTCTGTGCGGCGCCTTGATCACCATGAGGAGGTCCACCGCCGACAACCCATTCCCTCCTATCACGTTGATCCAGTCGATGAAGCTCTGGCAAAGGTATTATTTTTACGTGAAGAACGTTGTACCAAACGGTGACTACGTCAACTTGCCGGCTTACGTAGCCGGCCCGCCGCCTGGGAGGCAGCCTTCGTGGTCCTTCCGGGCCAGGTCGCTGACGCCGGCTGGAGCTGGTGCCATCGCCCGGCTTCGTGTGCTGATCCAGTCGGAGCGCCTGACTGGACCCGACTTGATTGCCGCCTTCGTTGAGCGCCGGGTACTTCCGCTCCAAGGCCGCCCTCATCTGATCTGTCAGATGAGCGGCCGCTTCGACCCAAGCCGGCTGAGCACCAAAGAGATGCCTCATGACGAGGTATCTTACCTGGTGAACTACATCGCCAACTGCAAGCTCACTGAAGAGTGGCAGTATGGCAAGGAACCATACTCTCGTGCCAACCCCCCGCCCTTGGTAAGCCTTTTCTTTCCTTTCTTTTTTTTCTTGTTGCCCGGTTATTTTCGGCCGGCTCCTGACCAGTCGGCCTGTCTTCAATCAGAATCCCCTGCTTCATCCTTCGACCGGGACCGCGGGGCCGGAGCGCGAGTTTGCCCTGGACCGCGTGGTGGACGATCTTGACGACCCCGACTTGGGGGCGGCCGCCCTGGACGACGACGCCGTAGGGGGAGGCGGCGAGACAGGCGGCTACGGCTTCTTCGCCGGTTTTGACGACTGGCCCGATGATGACGAGGCCGAGCCCATTCCGCGCCGCCAACCGGCGACCGACCCCCAAGGCGTCGGCCCGTCCGGCGGGCCGACCTTTAGAGGCGGCGCGCAGAAGCGTCGGGCCGCGTCGACTCTCTTTGGCGGCCGGCCGAAGAAGCCCAAGGGGTCCGTGGCGGCCACCAAGCGGGACGAGGCGGCCGCGAAGGCGGCCCGCTTCCATAAGGTGGTGAAGCAGCCGCAGCCGGTTTTGGCGTAAGTTCTGGTCCTTACGCATTTTTCTTTCTTTCTTTAGCTGATGCTTTCTAACCCCTTTCTCCGTTTCGCCAGCCAGGGCCCCGCTCTCTCTTGAGCGGACTACCGCCGCCTCCATAGTCGGCGGGGCGGGAGGATCTGCGGGCTCTCGCCGCATAGACCCCCGTGCCGAGCTTCAGGCAGCGACGGAGCAGAACGCGCAGGGAGCGCGGGAGGAACGGGAGGCGGAGGAGCGGAGGGCGGCCGCCACCAAGTCGGCCCGAGAGACGACGGCGGAGTCGGCCGAGGCGCAGGCCGACGCGGCAGCCAGGGCCCGGGCGGAAGCCGAGGCCGCAAAGAGGGCGGCGGAGGCCCTGCGCAATCAGCCTCTGTAGCTCGTCATCCCCCTCCGCTCCGCGGCCCCGGACATCCCGGCGCCTTCGTCGGAGGAAATTTAGCCATGACCCGCCGACGATGGAGAGGGAGGGGGCGAGGTAGTCATCCCGGAGGGCGAAGTGGTGCCGCCTCCATCGGCCGGGACCGGCCAAGGTGGCCAGCCCGAGGTGCGGCCTGAGCAGCCGGCTGGAGGAGAGCCGACTGCGAGGATGGATCTTGTGGTCTTGTCGCCGACTCGTCGGCGCGCGGGAAGGGCAGCTTCAGAGCCGGATCCGCAGGGGGTGGCCGGTTCCAGCTCGTTGTTGCACGATCTGGAGTCGGCCACCGTCAGCTCGCCAGGGTGGACGCCGGGCGGAGGGACAGCCGCGTTGAGCTTGGCGGCGCAAGATGTCCATAGCTGGCTCCAGGCTCAGGCCACCGCGCTGAAGCAGTGCACCCAAGAGTTCCTTGCGACACGGGCGGTCGTTCGGGTGAGTTTTCTTGTTTTTGATTTCTTCCGTGGGGGCGCGTCAGCGCACCCACTGGGTGTAGTCCCCGAGTTCCGAGTCGGCTGCTGAGCAGGCGGCTTGGAACTTCTTCGAAGACTTTGTTTTAATGGCTTGCTCTTGCTCGCTTCTTCATCCTGTTTACAGGATTATCACAACCTCCACGCCGCTACCTTTAACTCCCAGGTCCGGGAGGTGAATCAAAGGGCCGCCGATCTATCGGGAGAGCCGGCGTGAGTGTCTTTGTCCTTCTATCTCATGTGGGGGCGTGTCAGCGCACCCACTGGGTGTAGTCCCCGAGATTCGGGCCGACTGCTGAGCAGTCGGGTCGGATCTTTCTTGCCGACTTCTTTCTTAATTTCTTCTTTTCATATTGGCAGGAGCCAACGCCGACTTGAGGCAGCAGCTGGGTGTGGCCCAGACCGCCCTTCGCACCAAGGAGGGTGAGTTCAGCGCCTTGTCTCAGGAGCATGACCGCCTGGCCAAGAAACTGGCCGACCAGGAGGAAAGCCATAAGGCAGTGCAAGACAGCAAGGCCGCCCTCAAATCCAAATACGAAACCGAGACGGCGAGCTGGGCCGAGGCAAGGCAAGCTCTGAGCAAAGGCTACGGCCGATTCGAGGATTTGGTTGATGGTAGGCTGCCTTCTTCTTCGCTCTTTTTCTTGTCCTTGTAAGCCAGTTTATCTCCTGACTTGCTCTGTTTCTTTCTTCTTTGTGAAGAGTACTTTCCTGGCTACTCCGTCGCCGCCAACCAAGCCATCGAAGCTCACCGTGAGGCCCGGCGGCAGGCTGGGGTTGAGATCGCACCGGATGCCAACCGGTCTCTTGAGGAGCAGCTTCTGGCAATCCAAGCCTGCCTTCAGCCGGCCTACCGCATGCTCCGCCGGCTTTAGCGTGCCGGAGCGCAGGTGCTGGCCGCCCTTTGGCCTGGCGAAGTAATTCCTCGCACCCCCAGCCGTACTGCCGACTGGCTGGAGGTAGTAGTCGGCCGTCTCGAGGCCTGGAAGGCTTCAGCAGCTCGGTCCGCTGCCAGACGGGCGCTAGAGTTCGTCCGGGCTTGGTACCCTGGGCTGAACTTGGACCAGCTGGGCACCTGGCGGCAGGCGGCTGACGAGGAGCTGGAGGCGGTGCGGCCGGCTATCATCCAGCGCACCTCGGCGATCGCCGACTTCACCGACACCAGCGCCTTTGCTCCTGAGGTGAACGAGGACGGTGTCGCGCAGCCGGAGGAATGGTTCGGGCTGCACCCGGCCGACGGTGAAGACTCGGCGGAGGAAATCGACTCCAGCGACGAGGGCGAAGACGAGGAGGAGGAAGACGGCGAAGACGCTGTGCCGGATGTTGAAACGGTCGGCCAGCCTCAGCCTGACCGTGCCTCCAGCAACGAGGCGCGTGCAAATGCTCCGCCTGCCACCGATGACGACCAGGCCGAGACTCGTCAGCCGGTCACTCCTCCAGCCGACACCGCCGTCTCCACCAATCTTCCTGACGCCTTGGGTGCTCCCCTGGCTTGATTTGTTGTTTTTACTTTCCTGCTTGTCACTCTTTGAAAAGTTTTATTAACTTTGCGCAATTCCACCCACTAGGGATGTATTCAAACTTGGTTGAATGCCGGCCTTTCCAAGGCCTTTTGTGTAAATATTATTATGCATGTGCTTGGCTTCCATTCCAACTTGCTTTTTATCTTTCGATGTTTTTCCTTTGCCGCCTTCCCTTGGTTGCCGCCTTCCCAACCGGACAGCTGCTCTGCAGTGTGTGGCCGGGTAAGGAGTTCGGCCGTCTGGGAAGGCAAGTACTCAAGCTTTCTTAGATTGTAGCGGAGTAGGAAGGGAAGCCGGCCAGCCGGCTGCTTCGACAGCCGGTTGGCGAGAGGGGAGCCAGCTTGTGTTATGTAAGTTCGTTTGTCCTTAGCCATTTTTCATGTGGGCATCCTTTCTGCCTTTGGCTCTTGCTAGTCGGCCAGCCGATTCTTCGAGCTGTGACTTTTGCAAGAGAGGGCTTGGGTGCCGACACATTACTTGTCTGATTGCAGGTAGAACTTGGACATAACTCAAGGCGGCAAGTCCCCGGGCCGACTAGTCGAACCCGGTGCCGGACGAAAAAATGAATGTAGTGGCGTAACCATGGGTATGACACCCGACATACATAGATAAAATAGGGTAGTCCCTGAGAACTCCTCGGGGAGCCCGTTGTCTCATACTTAATACAAAAGGTAGCGTGATACATACTGCATTTCAACTATAAAATCTTCGAAGAAGATTGGCGTTCCACGGGCGCTCCGACTCCTTACCGGAGTCGTCTCTTTTGCGTGCCTTCGGCTTCTGCGCGTCGATTAGGTAGTAGGAGTCGTTTCCTAGAGCCCAGCTGATGACGAAGGGGCCTTCCCAAGGGGCCGAGAGCTTGTGCTGGCCGGTTGTTCGCTATATCAGCCGGAGCACAAGGTCTCCCTCTTGGAAAGCTCTTGGCTTGACCCTCCGACTGTGGTAACGGCGTAGACCTTGCTGGTAGATGGCGGACCGGCTGAGGGCTAACAGCCGGCTTTCTTCCAGCAAGTCGACGCCGTCTTCTCATGCTTCCTTAGCCTCCACCTCCATGTACATGGTGACCCGAGGTGAGTCGAACTCGATGTTAGTTGGGATGAAAACCTCGGCACCATATACGAGGAAGAAGGGGGTGAAGCCGGTTGACTTGTTTGGGGTAGTGCGCAGACTCCAGAGGACGGCCGGTAGCTCGTCGAGCCAGCAGCCGGCCGAACGCTCTAGTGGCACGACCAGTCGGGGCTTGATGCCGGAGAGGATGAGGCCGTTTGCTCGCTCGACTTGGCCGTTTGACTGCGGGTGGGCAACGGACGCTAAGTCCAGTTGGATGCCCTGTGTCACGCAGAAACGTGCCAGTGCTCCCTTGGCAAAATTCGTGCCGTTGTCGGTGATGATGCTGTGTGGTACTCCATACCGGGTTGTAATGTCTGCAATGAATGTCACGGCAGTCAGCCCATTCAGTTTCTTGATCGGCTTTGCTTCAATCCACTTGGTAAATTTGTCCACGGCGACAAGCAGATGCTTCATGCCTCCACGCACCGTCTTGAATGGGCCGACCATGTCCAGCCCACAGATGGCAAAAGGCCAAGTGATGGGGATGGTCCTGAGTGCAGAAGCCGGCAGGTATTGCTTGGAGCCGAAGGCTTGGCACCCTTTGCAGTGTTTGACTAGTTCCTTGGCATCCTCCAAAGCAGTCTACCAGAAGAATCCATGGCGGAAGGCCTTGGCGACGAGCGCCCTGGAGGCGGCATGGTGGCCGCATTCGCCTTGGTGGATGTCTTCGAGGATTGCTATGCCTTTCTCTGGCTCGACGCAGCGCTGGAAGACTCCGGTAGCACTGCGCCTAACAAGCTCTCGGTCCATTATTGTGTATGCTCCGGCTCGGCATTGGACTTGTCTTGCCGAGATCTCGTCAGTCGGCAGCTCTCTGTTTATTAGGAAATGGAGGATGGGCTGAGCCCATGATGGAGCTGTGACTTCTTCGATCGCCAAAACGGCTACTGCAACCAGGGTGGGCGGGCTGGGTTGTGAGGAGTTGGAGTCGGCCTCCGCCTGCTGTGTTGCTGCAGTCCCCGGGCCGGGTTCGACTATGGCAGTCCCCGAGCCGGCTGCCGAAGTCCCCGGGCCGCCTGCCTGGTCCCCGAAGTCGGATCCGACTGCATCGGGGTCAGGCGGCACGAAGATGGAACTGGATTCCGGAGACGGCTTGACGGATGGCTTGAGGAGGCATTGGAGGGCGACGCCGGTTGGTATAGCTTGCCGGGTGGAGCCTATTCGTGCCAGGGCATCTGCTTGCTCATTGTCGGCCCATGGCACGTGAAGGAACTCGCACCCCTCAAAATATCCGCTGAGCTGCTGAACAAGGAAACGGTAGCTTGCCATGTTTGTGTCCTTAGCGTCCCAGTCGCCGGATGATTCCTGAACCACTAAGTCCGAGTCGCCATAACACAGGATCCGGCAGATGCCGAGTTCCTTGGCTAACCGGAGCCCGTGTATGAGCACCTCGTACTCGGCCACATTGTTGGAGGCGGCAAAGTGGATTTGCAATGTGTATCTGAGTTTGTCGCCCTTGGGAGAGGTGAGGATGATGCCGGCTCCCAAGCCGGTGCGCATTTTGGATCCGTCAAAATGCATCCGCCAATGAGTGGAGTCGGGGGCCGGCGGTAGGTACTGGGTCTCGGCCCAATCAACGAGGAAGTTGGCCAATGCTTGGGACTTGATGGCGGTGCGGGGCTGATAGTAGATTGTGTAAGGAGCCAACGCAATGGCCCATTTCGCCACTGGGCCGGATGCATCCCGGCTGCCTATGATCTCGGCAAGCGGGGCAGTGCATACGACCGTGATGGGATGTTCTTGAAAGTAGGGCTTGAGTTTTTTGGAGGCGAAGTACACACCATAGCACATTTTCTGGTAGTGCAGGTAGTTATGCTTTGAGGTGGATAATACTTCGCTCAAATAATATACCGGCCTCTGGACTAGCTGAGCTCAGCTTTCTTATGGACGCTGGACCACGATGACTGTGCTGACCACCCGGCTAGTGGCGGCAATATAGAGGAACATGGGCTCCTTCTTAGTTGGGGCCGCCAAGACAGGCGGTGTGGACAGCATCTTCTTCAGCTCGTGGAAAGCTTGGTCCGCCTGGTCATTCCACTCAAAGTGAGTGGACTTCTTCATGAGTCGGTAGAGGGGAAGAGCCTTCTCTCCGAGCCGGCTGATGAAGCGGTTCAAAGATGCCGGGCATCCGGTGAACTTTTGGACATCTCGCAGCTTGGTAGGGATCTTCATTCTCTCTATGGCCTTGATCTTCACTGGGTTGCATTCGATGCCGCGTTCAAAGAGCAGGAAGCCCAGAAGCTGGCCGGCTGGTACCCCGAACACGCACTTCTCCGGGTTGAGCTTGATCTAAAACTGGCGCAAATTCTCAAAGGTCTCCTTGAGGTCTTCCAGCAGGGTGCCGCGCTTCTCCGTCTTCACCACGACATCGTCTACGTAGACGTGGGCATTTCTGCCGAGTTGCTTGAGGAGGCATTTCTGCATGCAATGCTGAAAGGTGGCACTGGCATTTCTCAAGCCGAATGTCATGGTCAAGTAACAGAAAGCTCCGAATGGGGTGATGAAGACGGTCCTCAAGCGATCAGCTCGGTCCAACTTTATCTGGTGGTAGCCTGAGTAAGCATCCAAGAAACTCAACAGCTCGCATCCGGCTGTGGAGTCTATCACTTGGTCAATCCTTGGCAGGGCAAACAGATCTTTAGGGCAGGCTTTATTGAGGATGGTGTAGTCAATGCACATGCGCCATTGCTTGTTCTTCTTTAACACTAAGACTGGGTTGGCCAGCCATTCAGGAAAGAACACTTCCATAATGAATCCGTCTGCTAGGAGCCGGGCTATCTCTTCACCAACAACTCTTCTCTTCTCTTCTAACAAGCGGCGCAAGGGCTGCCTGACCGGCTTGACGTTAGGTCGGACGTGTAGCTTGTGCTCGGCGAAATCCGTCGGAACACCCTGCATGTCTTTGGGAGACCATGCAAAGACGTCCCGATTGTCATGGAGGAAATCTACGAGCTCGCCTTCCTATTTGCTGGCAAGGCCTATGCCTATGACAGCGTGCCTCTCCGGGTGTTCCGGGTCCAGGGGTATCTTCTTTGTCTCCTTAGCCGGCTGGAAAGAACCTTGATATTCACATTTTTGGGGGTCAGGAGACAGGGCCGGCTGCTTGCCAGCTAAGGCCACAACTCGACTCAGCATCTTCTTCTCTTTAGCGATCACGAGGGACTCGGCCATCCGGCTGCTGGCTGCTGCACACTCAGAAGACTTCTTATAGTCTCCGGCTATGGTGATGATGCCCTTGGAACTCGGCATCTTCATTTTGAGGTAGGCGTAGTGGGGCACAGCCATAAACTTGGCCAACGCTGGTCGGCCAAGCAATGCGTGGTACGGGCTCTCCAAATCCACCACCTCAAACCATACTGCCTCTCGGCGGAAATGATCTTTGCCCCCAAAGAGGACATCCATCTTGATCTTGCCGATTGGTGAGCAGGACAGGCCGGGTATGATGCCGTGGAACACAGTCCGGCTTGGCATGAGTTGCTTCGGCTTGATGTTGAGCTTCTCCATGGTATCTCGGTACAATATGTTGATACTGCTCCCGCCATCTATCAGCACGCAGGAGAAATGGGTAGCACGCCTTTCTGTCGCAAGGGTGGCATCCAAAACCAAGGCATAGGAGCCAGGAGACGGCATCACCTCTGGGTGGTCAGCCTGGCTCCAGCTGATGGCCTTCTCTGACCAGTGCATAAACTCGGGGTTACTGGAGGCAACCGCATTGACTTCTTGTTGCTGTCGGCGCCGTCTGCGCCAGTCTTCTGTCTGGCTGGTGAACACGACGTAGGCGGCTTGCTCGTCGGGGAACTCGTCTTGGATAGCTCCGACTACCGGCCGAGCGGCCGGCTGCTGCGGGGCAGGAGGCGGCTGGCCTGCAGGCAAATGCGGCAAGAGCCCCTCGCCCTTGGAGATTCGGGTGAGCCAATGGCACTTCCGAGTTGTGTGGTTGGACGGCTTCGCGCCGCTGTGGAACTTGCATGGGGCATCAAGGGTTTGCTCGTAGGAGAAAGCCGACTGCCAAGCCGGGCTACCGCCCTTCTGCTTCTTGGGAGCCGACCGCCCCTCAGGCTGCTCGTCTTCGACTGTAGCCACCTGCCGGCTAGTGGAAGGCGGCATAGGGGCCTTGCGTTTGTGGTCGCTTTGATACGAGTGTCGGCTTGATTCTCCAGCCGGCGTCTTGGGAGCCGGCGCCAGCACTTTTCTAGAGGCGTCTACCCGGAGCTCAGTCTTCATTGAAGAGTCGGCCGTGGCATACTTGTCCGTGATGATCAGCAGCTCGTCGAGGGTAGCCGGCTCGTCACAGAGGAGTAGGTGCTTAAGGAGAGTGCCCTCTCTGCACCCAGCGGTGAAGTACTCTATGGCCTGAACCTCGTGCACCCCTTCGCAGGAGTTGCGGAGCTCGGCCCAATGCGTGAGGTAGTCACGGGTTGATTCATTGGGCCCTTGTACACACAAGGAGAGCTGTCGGGGCTTGGGAGCCCGTTTGTAGGTGCTGGTGAAGTTGCATATGAAGGATTCGGTGAAGTCCAGCCAGCTGTTGATGCTGTAAGGCTTGAGGCTGTTGAGCCAGGTGCGCCGTGCCTTGGAGCATCAGGGGGACATATTTCACAGCAACACATCTGTTGCCGTTTGCTATGCGAACTGCGGTGGAGTAGTCGATCAACCAATCTTCCGGCTTCACGGAGTCGTTGTACTTGGGCGTGTCTCTTGGGAGCGAGAACCCTTTGGGAAAGGGCTCGTCGCGGATGCGGGGGCCGAAACATGGCGGGCCGACATCATCTTCTTCTTCCAGGGCCACGGATCGCGCAAGGCGGTCGATTCGATGGCGGGCATCATTCTCGCCGACTCCTTCACGGTGACCAAGTCGGCCGCTGAGAGTCGGATGCACGACAGGCGGCAGGGTGGGATATCTCTCCCCGCGAGGCGGAGGAGGAGGCGGCTCGCCTCGTCATTCCACACCTCGGGGACGGACTTCTGCGTCACGCTCGATGGTGATTCGAGTCCGGCTGTGGCTAGCAGCCGGCTCCTTGTCTTGTCTTGTACGGGCGCCGCCCGCTGTTGGCGTACGCGACGTCGCGCCGTGCTCTCGACGAGGGGGGCTACCAGCTCGGACGCCGGCTTCGTGCCGCTCTGCGGCCGCGTCGATCAGTTGTTAGATGCGTTTGGTCATGTAGGGGAGCTCGTCGGCCCCCAGTCCGTTTAGCTCATCTACGATCGACTGGGCGGCGCGTAGATTCTCGAGGGGTGTGGCGTAGACTGGGAGGTCCGCTCCTAGCATTCTGGCAATGGTCGAGTCGCGTTTCTTGACGCCGCCGACTCGACTTGGCCCTTCTGGAGGCGGCGTGCCGAAGGCGGCGCGGTTGACTTTGTGCTGGTGGGCTTCCGTGAGGCGTCTCATGGAGGCTATCCTCTGGCCCTCCGCGAGGAGGGCGCGGCGGCGTGCCTCCAGCGTCTCAGCGTCAGCGGCCGCCGGGATGGGGCCGGACAGATCGTGAAGCGTAGCCTGCAGGGCGTCGCGGGCGTTCTCGTCGGAGGTGACGCCGTGGCTGATGACTAACACTTCGATGACAGTGCTACCGCCACTGTCAGCCCGAGGGAGAGGGTCGTCGAAGATAATCACGTTGGTGGGGAAGGCATCGAGCGATGCCGTGTCGGAGTCGACAAGCATTGGGTCGGTGGAGCCGACCGACTCCAAGTCCGCGGTAGGATCACCAGAAACGTGGAGCTCGTCGAGGAGGCTGACGAGGCGGCTCTCGGGGCAGCCTGTGCCCGCGTCGGATGCGGGCTCGTCGGAGATGCGAGCCACGCCAAGAAGATCGGCGAGGCAGGACGTTGCGCAGGCGTCGTCGACGCTTTGCAGCGCGTCGGGGCAAGCGCCATAGGGCGTGCCGGGCTGGCTGCGCTCGCTTGCAGGTCTCCGAACAACGGTGCACCTGGCCCCATGGTGGGCACCAAATGTCGGGTGGTAGGTGCGACATATGCCAACGGATGGCTTATCATTGTGGGAGCCAGTAAGACATCGCCGGTGCCTGGAAACGGGATAAGGCGAAGACATGCACGCCGGCGGATCTTACCCAGGTTGGGGGCTCTCCATGGAGATAATACCCCTACTCCTACTTTGCGGGGTCTCCGCATGATCACTAGATCGATAAGAAGCTACAAGAGGCTCCTTGAGCTGTTCGGTGGGAGGAAGAAGAAGGGCAAGGCTAGCTCTCTTCTCTCCCTAAGGTGGTGTCTAAAACTCTATCAGATCAACCCTTTGCATGGGTGTCCCGGGGGGTTTATATAGGCCTACCCCCCGGGGGTACGACGGTAATCCGGCTGGTCGTGGGTCCAGGCCGTCAGTGTCTACGTCTGCCGGCTTCTCCATCGGCTTCTGGGGCCCGCCGACTGGTGGGTCCCGCCGGCTGCCGGACGATTGGTCGACAGGCCGGCCCCACCGCATGGGGTCTTGTTGGGGGCTGGTTACTGTTGCCTCGTCTCTGATGATGAGGGCTTTGTCGAGGTAAGCATGGCTACAGTGTCGCCGCCTTGCGGGCTCTCACTGTAGCCTTACCTCGTCTTTTCTCCTTAATGGTGTGCGCACCCCGTGGAGGGGAGCAGGCCGGCTACAGGAAGCCGGCCCGACCTCAGGCCGACTGGGGGAGGTCAGGCCGCCTTCGGATGTCTCTCTGACCGAAGGGGCCTGACGCCTTGGGCCGTACTGGCGGCCCGTCGTGGATGGCGTCATGATCTACATGGCAACAGTGCCTCGCCGGACAGGAGATAGCCGCCCCGTACGGCGTACTGTAGCCATACATGTTCTGGGATTCGGGGGTGGCAGGGTTTACTGTAGCCACGCCCCGTCCCATCTCCGTTATGGGGGGTGGTCTTTAGGGTGCGGCCCATGGCCGCCTGCCAGGGCCGGCTTCTTGGAGTCGATCTTCTAAGGCCGCCTTCTTGGAGTCGGCCCTTCAGGGGCCGGCTTCTTGGAGTCGGCCCTTCTGCGGCCGGCTTCCCGGAGCCGGCCCTATCCTGGCGTCCTCCAAGGGTTTTTATGGCCGGGCTGCCTTCCGCCAGCCGGCCTATGGGATAGCCGGCCAGAAGAAGGTGGCCCCGTGTCTTGGACACTTCAAGGCTCGGTCGGCCCATTGTTTTTTCTGAGGGCCAAAGGGAGCCGGCTAGGCTACCCGTGGTCATTTACTCCGACACTTTGGCACTGCAAAATAGCAAATAGAGATTAATTGATAAACCGGTGCATGAAGGCAAAGCTAAAAAGTCAGTATACTTACCCAGGGACGGTCTTAAGGGGAGGCATTTGAGTAGCTGATGATTCACCAGACGATGAGTTGGAAGTGTTGGAAATATGCCCTAGAGGCAATAATAAAAGGATTATTATTATATTTCCTTGTTCATGATAATTGTCTTTTATTCATGCTATAATTGTATTATCCGGAAATCGTAATACACGTGTGAATACATAGACCATAACATGTCCCTAGTGAGCCTCTAGTTGACTAGCTCGTTGGTCAACAGATAGTCATGGTTTCCTGACTATGGACATTAGATGTCATTGACAACGGGATCACGTCATTAGGAGAATGATGTGATGGACAAGACCCAATCCTAAGCATAGCACAAGATCGTGTAGTTCGTTTTGCTAGAGCTTTTCCAATGTCAAGTATCTCTTCCTTAGACCATGAGATCATGTAACTCCCGGATACCGTAGGAGTGCTTTGGGTGTACCAAACGTCACAACATAACTGGGTGACTATAAAGGTGCACTACAGGTATCTCCGAAAGTGTCTGTTGGGTTGACATGGATCAAGACTGGGATTTGTCACTCCGTATGACTGAGAGGTATCTTTGGGCCCACTCGGTAATGCATCATCATAATGAGCTCAAAGTGACCAAGTGTCTGGTCACGGGATCATGCATTACGGTACGAGTAAAGTGACTTGCCGGTAACGAGACTGAACAAGGTATTGGGATACCGACGATCGAGTCTCGGGCAAGTAACATACCGTCTGACAAAGGGAATAGTATACGGGGTTGCATGAACCCTCGACATCGTGGTTCATCCGATGAGATCATCGAGGAGTATGTGGGAACCAACATGGGTATCCAGATCCCGCTGTTGGTTATTGACCGGAGAGCCATCTCGGTCATGTCTGCATGTCTCCTAAACCCGTAGGGTCTACACACTTAAGCTTCGGTGACACTAGGGTTATATGAATATGAGTATGCAGCATACCGAATGTTTTTCGGAGTCTCGGATCGGATCTCGGACATCACGAGGAGTTCCAGAATGGTCCGGAGGTAAAGAATTATACATGGGAAGTGATGTTTCGGCCATCGGGAAAGTTTCGGGTCACCCGGTATTGTACCAGGACCACCGGAAGGGTCCCGGGGGTCCACCAGGTGGGGCCACCCATCCCGGAGGGCCCCAAGGGCCGAAGTGGGGAGGGGAACCAGCCCATAGTGGGCTGGTGCGCCCCCTTGGCCCACCCCCTGCGCCTAGGGTTGAAACCCTAGGGTGGGGGGCCGCCCCACTTGGCTTGGGGGGTACTCCACCCCCCTTGGCCGCCGCCCCCTTGGGAAATTGGATCTCCCAGGGCCGGCGCCCCCCCTGGCGGCCTATATAAAGGGAGGGGGGAGGGCGGTAGCCGCACCCTGAAGTTCTGGCGCCTCCCTCCCCTGCTACACCTCTTCCTCCTCCGTCACGTGCTTGGCGAAGCCCTGCCGGAGTGCTGCTGTTCCACCACCACCACGCCGTTGTGCTACTGCTAGAGCTATCATCATCAACCTCTCCTTCCCCCTTGCTGGATCAAGACGGAGGAGACGTCACGCTGACCGTACGTGTGTTGAACGCGGAGGTGCCGTCCGTTCGGCGCTAGGATTTCCGGTGATAGGATCACGACGAGAACGACTACTTCAACCCCGTCCTTTTGAACGCTTCCGCGCGATCTACAAAGTGGTATGTAGATGCAATCTCTCTCCCATGACTCTTTGCTTAGATGAACTCATAGATGGATCTTGGTGAAACCATAGGAAAAATTTTAATTTTCTGCAACGTTCCCCAACAGTGGCATCATGAGCTAGGTCTATGTGTAGTTCTCTATTGCATGAGTAGAACACAATTTTGTTGTGGTCGTAGATCTTGTCAACTTGCTTGCCGCTACTAGTCTTATCTTGCTTCAGCGGTATTGTGGGATGAAGCGGCCCGGACCAACCTTACACGTACGTTTACGTGAGACCGGTTCCACCGACTGACATGCACTAGTTGCATAAGGTGGCTGGCGGGTGTTTGTCTCTCCCACTTTAGTTGGAGCGGATTCGACAAAAAGGGTCCTTATGAAGGGTAAATAGAAGTTGACAAGATCACGTTGTGGTTATTCGTAGGTAAGAAAACGTTCTTGCTAGAACCCAATTGCAGCCACGTAAAAGATGCAACAACAATTAGAGGACGTCTAACTTGTTTTTGCAGCAATTGTCATGTGATGTGATATGGCCAGAAGTTGTGATGAATGATGAATGACATATTGTGATGTATGAGATCATGTTCTTGTAATAGGAATCACGACTTGCATGTCGATGAGTATGACAACCGGCAGGAGCCATAGGAGTTGTCTTTATTTTTTGTATGACCTGCGTGTCATTGAAGAACGCCATGTAAATTACTTTACTTTATTGCTAAACGCGTTAGCCATAGAAGTAGAAGTAGTCGTTAGCGTGACAACTTCATGAAGACACAATGATGGAGATCATGATGATGGAGATCATGGTGTCATGTCGGTGACAAAGATGATCATGGAGCCCCGAAGATGGAGATCGAAGGAGTTGTATGATATTGGCCATATCATGTCACTACTATATAATTGCATGTGATGTTTATTATGTTTTATGCATCTTGTTTACTTAGAACGGCGGTAGTAAATAAGATGATCCCTTATAATAATTACAAGAAAGTGTTCCCCCTAACTGTGCACTGTTGCTAAAGTTCGTCGTTTCGAAGCACCACGTGATGATCGGGTGTGATAGATCCTTACATTCACATACAACGGGTGTAAGACAGATTTACACATGCAGAACACTTAGGGTTAACTTGACGAGCCTAGCATGTACAGACATGGCCTTGGAACACAGAGACCGAAAGGTCGAACATGAGTCGTATGGAAGATACGATCAACATGGAGATGTTCACCAATGATGACTAGTCCGTCTCACGTGATGATCGGACACGGCCTAGTCGACTCGGATCGTGTAACACTTAGATGACTAGAGGGATGTCTAATCTGAGTGGGAGTTCATTAAATAATTTGATTAGATGAACTTAATTATCATGAACTTAGTCTAAAACTTTTGCAAAATATGTCTTGTAGATCAAATGGCCAACGCTCATGTCAACATGAACTTCAACGTGTTCCTAGAGAAAACCAAGCTGAAAGATGATGGCAGCAACTATTCGGACTGGGTCCGGAACCTGAGGATCATCCTCATAGCAGCCAAGAAAGATTATGTCCTAGATGCACCGCTAGGTGAAGCACCCATCCCAGAGAACCAAGACGTTATGAACACTTGGCAATCACGTGCTGATGATTACTCCCTCGTTTAGTGCGGCATGCTTTACAGCTTAGAACCGGGGCTCCAAAAGCGTTTCAAGAAGCACGGAGCATATGAGATGTTCGAGGAGCTGAAAATGGTTTTCCAAGCTCATTCCCGGGTCGAGAGATATGAAGTCTCCGACAAGTTCTATAGTTGTAAGATGGAGGAAAACAGTTCTTTCAGTGAGCACATACTCAAAATGTCTGGGTTGCACAACCGCCTGTCCCAGTTGGAGATCAACCTCCCGGACGAGGCGGTCATTGACAGAATCCTTCAGTCGCTCCCACCAAGCTACAAGAGCTTTGTGCTGAACTACAATATGCAGGGGATGGTGAAGACCATTCCTGAAGTATTCTCAATGCTGAAGTCAGCAGAGGTTGAAATGAAGAAAGAACATCAAGTGTTGATGGTCAATAAGACCACTAAGTTCAAGAAGGGCAAGGGTAAGAAGAACTTCAAGAAGGATGGCAAAGATGTTGCCACGCCCGGTAAGCCAGTTGCCGGGAAGAAGTCAAAGAATGGACCCAAGCCTGAGACTGAGTGCTTTTATTGCAAGGGGAAGGTTCACTGGAAGCGGACCTGCCCCAAATACTTAGCGGACAAGAAGGCTGGCAACACTAAAGGTATATTTGATATACATGTAATTGATGTGTACCTTACCAGTACTCGTAGTAACCCCTGGGTATTCGATACTGGTGCCATTGCTCACATTTGTAACTCACAGCAGGAGCTGCGGAATAAGCGGAGACTGGCGAAGGACGAGGTGACGATGTGCGTCGGGAATGGTTCCAAGGTCGATGTGATCGTCGTCGGCACGCTACCTCTACATTTACCCACGGGATTAGTTTTAAACCACAATAATTGTTATTTAGTGCCAAGTTTGAGCATGAACATTGTATCTGGATCTCGTTTGATACGAGATGGCTACTCATTTAAATCCGAGAATAATGGTTGTTCTATTTATATGAGAGATATGTTTTATGGTCATGCCCCGATGGTCAATGGTTTATTCTTAATGAATCTCGAGCGTAATGTTACACATATTCATAGTGTGAATACCAAAAGATGTAAAGTTGATAACGATAGTCCCACATACTTGTGGCACTGTCGCCTTGGTCACATAGGTGTCAAGCGCATGAAGAAGCTCCATACTGATGGACTTTTAGAGTCTCTAGATTATGAATCATTTGACACGTGCGAACCATGCCTCATGGGTAAAATGACTAAGACTCCGTTCTCCGGAACAATGGAGCGAGCAACCAACTTATTGGAAATCATACATACCGATGTGTGCGGTCCAATGAGCGTTGAGGCTCGCGGAGGATATCGTTATGTTCTCACTCTCACTGATGACTTGAGTAGATATGGGTATGTCTACTTGATGAAACACAAGTCTGAGACCTTTGAAAAGTTCAAGGAATTTCAGAATGAACGTGACCAAAAGATAAAGTTCTTACGATCGGATCGTGGAGGAGAATATTTAAGTCACGAATTTGGTACACACTTAAGAAAATGTGGAATCGTTTCACAACTCACGCCGCCTGGAACACCACAGCGTAACGGTGTGTCCGAACGTCGTAATCGCACTCTATTGGATGTGGTGCGATCTATGATGTCTCTTACCGATTTACCGCTATCATTTTGGGGATACGCTCTAGAGACAGCTGCATTCACTTTAAATAGGGCACCGTCTAAATCCGTTGAGACGACACCGTATGAATTATGGTTTGGGAAGAAACCTAAGCTGTCGTTTCTAAAAGTTTGGGGATGCGATGCTTATGTCAAGAAACTTCAACCTGAAAAGCTCGAACCCAAATCGGAAAAATGCGTCTTCATAGGATACCCTAAGGAAACCATTGGGTATACCTTCTACTTAAGATCCGAAGGCAAGATCTTTGTTGCCAAGAACGGATCCTTTCTGGAAAAAGAGTTTCTCTCGAAAGGAGTAAGTGGGAGGAAAGTAGAACTCGATGAAGTACTACCTCTTGAACCGGAAAGTAGTGCAGCTCAGGAAAACGTTCCTGTGGTGCCTACACCGAATGGAGAGGAAATTAATGATGATGATCAAGGTACTTCCGATCAAGTTGCTACTAAACTTCGTAGGTCCACAAGGACACGTCCCACACCAGAGTGGTATGGCAACCCTGTCCTGGAAATCATGTTGTTAGACAACGGTGAACCTTCGAACTATGAAGAAGCGATGGCGGGCCCAGATTCCAACAAATGGCTAGAAGCCATGAAATCCGAGATAGAATCCATGTATGAAAACAAAGTATGGACTTTGACTGACTTGCCCGATGATCGGCGAGCGATAGAAAACAAATGGATCTTTAAGAAGAAGACGGACGCGGATGGTAATGTCACCATCTATAAAGCTCGACTTGTCGCTAAGGGTTGTCGGCAAGTTCAAGGGATTGACTATGATGAGACTTTCTCTCCCGTAGCGAAGCTTAAGTCCGTCCGAATCATGTTAGCAATTACCGCATACTATGATTATGAGATATGGCAGATGGACGTCAAAACGGCATTCCTTAACGGGCATCTTAAGGAAGAACAGTATATGATGCAGCCGGAGGGTTTTGTCGATCCTAAGAATGCTAACAAAGTATGCAAGCTCCAGCGATCCATTTATGGGCTGGTGCAAGCATCTCGGAGTTGGAACATTCGCTTTGATGAGATGATCAAAGCGTTTGGGTTTACGCAGACTTATGGAGAAGCCTGCGTTTACAAGAAAGTGAGTGGGAGCTCTGTAGCATTTCTCATATTATATGTAGATGACATACTTTTGATGGGAAATGATATAGAATTCTTGGACAGCATTAAGGCCTACTTGAATAAGTGTTTTTCAATGAAGGACCTTGGAGAAGCTGCATATATATTAGGCATCAAAATCTATAGGGATAGATCGAGACGCCTCATAGGTCTTTCACAAAGCACATACCTTGATAAGATTTTGAAGAAGTTCAAAATGGATCAGTCCAAGAAAGGGTTCTTGCCTGTACTGCAAGGTGTGAGATTGAGCTCGGCTCAATGCCCGACCACGGCAAAAGATAAAGAAGAGATGAGTGTCATCCCCTATGCCTCAGCCATAGGATCTATTATGTATGCCATGCTGTGTACCAGACCTGATGTAAACCTTGTCGTAAGTTTGGTAGGAAGGTACCACAGTAATCCCGGCAAGGAACACTAGACAGCGGTCAAGAATATCCTGAAGTACCTGAAAAGGACAAAGGACATGTTTCTCGTTTATGGAGGTGACGAAGAGCTCATCGTAAAGGGTTACGTCGATGTTAGCTTCGACACAGATCTGGATGACTCTAAGTCACAAACTGGATACGTGTATATGTTGAATGGTGGAGCAGTAAGCTGGTGCAGCTGCAAGCAGAGCGCCGTGGCGGGATCTACATGTGAAGCGGAGTACATGGCAGCCTCGGAGGCAGCGCATGAAGCAATTTGGGTGAAGGAGTTCATCACCGACCTAGGAGTAATACCCAATGCGTCGGGGCCGATCAAACTCTTCTGTGACAACACTGGAGCTATTGCCCTTGCCAAGGAGCCCAGGTTTCACAAGAAGACCAGGCACATCAAGCGTCGCTTCAACTCCATCCGTGAAAATGTTCAAGATGGAGACATAGATATTTGCAAAGTACATACGGATCTGAATGTCGCAGATCCGTTGACTAAACCTCTCTCGCGAGCAAAACATGATCAACACTAGAACTCTATGGGTGTTCGATTCATCACAATGTAACTAGATTATTGACTCTAGTGCAAGTGGGAGACTGTTGGAAATATGCCCTAGAGGCAATAATAAAAGGATTATTATTATATTTCCTTGTTCATGATAATTGTCTTTTATTCATGCTATAATTGTATTATCCGTAAATCGTAATACACGTGTGAATACATAGACCATAACATGTCCCTAGTGAGCCTCTAGTTGACTAGCTCGTTGGTCAACAGATAGTCATGGTTTCCTGACTATGGACATTAGATGTCATTGACAACGGGATCACGTCATTAGGAGAATGACGTGATGGACAAGACCCAATCCTAAGCATAGCACAAGATCGTGTAGTTCGTTTTGCTAGAGCTTTTCCAATGTCAAGTATCTCTTCCTTAGACCATGAGATCGTGTAACTCCCGGATACCGTAGGAGTGCTTTGGGTGTACCAAACGTCACAACGTAACTGGGTGACTATAAAGGTGCACTACAGGTATCTCCGAAAGTGTCTGTTGGGTTGACACGGATCGAGACTGGGATTTGTCACTCCGTATGACGGAGAGGTATCTCTGGGCCCACTCGGTAATGCATCATCATAATGAGCTCAAAGTGACCAAGTGTCTGGTCACGGGATCATGCATTACGGTACGAGTAAAGTGACTTGCCGTTAACGAGACTGAACGAGCTATTGGGATACCGACGATCGAGTCTCGGGCAAGTAACATACCGTCTGACAAAGGGAATAGTATACGGGGTTGCATGAACCCTCGACATCGTGGTTCATCCGATGAGATCATCGAGGAGTATGTGGGAACCAACATGGGTATCCAGATCCCGCTGTTGGTTATTGACCGGAGAGCCGTCTCGGTCATGTCTGCATGTCTCCCGAACCCGTAGGGTCTACACACTTAAGGTTCGGTGATGCTAGGGTTGTATGAATATGAGTATGCAGCATACCGAATGTTGTTCGGAGTCCCGGATGGGATCCCGGACGTCACGAGGAGTTCCGGAATGGTCCGGAGGTAAAGAATTATATATGGGAAGTGATGTTTCGGCCATCCGGAAAGTTTCGGGGTCACCCGGTATTGTACCGGGACCACCGGAAGGGTCCCGGGGGTCCACCGGGTGGGGCCACCCATCCCGGAGGGCCCCAAGGGCCGAAGTGGGGAGGGGAACAAGCCCATAGTGGGCCGGTGCACCCGCTTGGCCCACCCCCTGCGCCTAGGGTTGAAACCCTAGGGTGGGGGGCGCCCCACTTGGCTTGGGGGGGTACTCCACCCCCCTTGGCCGCCGCCCCCTTGGGAGATTGGATCTCCCAGGGCCGGCGCCCCCCCTGGGGGCCTATATAAAGGGAGGGGGAGGGGGGCAGCCGCACCCTGAAGTTCTGGCGCCTCCCTCCCCCTGCTACACCTCTTCCTCCTCCGTCACGTGCTTGGCGAAGCCCTGCCGGAGTGCTGCTGTTCCACCACCACCATGCAGTTGTGCTGCTGCTGGAGCTATCATCATCAACCTCTCCTTCCCCCTTGCTAGATCAAGATGGAGGAGACGTCACGCTGACCGTACGTGTGTTGAACGCGGAGGTGCCGTCCGTTCGGCGCTAGGATCTCCGGTGATAGGATCACGACGAGAACGACTACTTCAACCCCGTTCTTTTGAACGCTTCCACGCGATCTACAAAGTGGTATGTAGATGCAATCTCTCTCCCATGACTCGTTGCTTAGATGAACTCATAGATGGATCTTGGTGAAACCGTAGGAAAAATTTTAATTTTCTGCAACGTTCCCCAACAGGAAGTCGCCTGGTAATTCAAATCAAACGGATTAAGTGGGTATCGGAAGCAACCCACCAAGGGATAAGATTTATTAGAAGAGCAAGAGACCTCTAGACGATGCTTCCGGTTTGGGGTGTCTGGTAAGCCGGAGGAAGTGACTTGTTGGCCACTGTGCCGGGTTGTGCGACAGCCTTCAGGTTGCTGTGTCTTCAAAGAAAATTGTGGATACAAATGAGCAAGAGGGTGAGAATGTTTTACTTTCTGAACTGCATGGCGAAGTTCTTGAACCGGCACATGATCTGAATCAGAGGAAAGGGAGATTACCTCTACATGGTTAGCACGACTGGCTTCCACAGCATCCTAGTAATAGTCATTTTCAATAAGGTGTACGAAAAATGAACCAAGGGAGTCAAGATCTACCTCTTGTTCCGATTCATTGACATCTTCAGGCGGATCAGAGGACTCGGCGGTTTTCTTCTTAGCTGGCTTCTTTGTGACTTTGCTCTTGGCACAAAGAGCCCTCGCCGGCTTGTCTTGAGCTTTTGCCGGTTTGTCTTGAGTTTTCCTCTTCCAGGAATGATCTTTGGCCTGTAAAATTAAACAAAGGATTATTAGAATAGTGTTAAAGTAGAAAAGGATCAAAAAAGCACAAGGTTAAAAAGTTTACTGCTGGCGGTTTGTTGGAGGAATAAAAAGGACGCAGCCCAGTTTTGCTGCATTCAGCGATCGGTTCATCCAGCATCTTCTTGACAGCTTCAGTGACTTCATCATCAGTTATCTCTATTTCATGATACCGTTGAGGGTCCTTGATGTCCCCGGTATACTCATGCATCAACCTGGTGCGGCGGCTTAAAGTCAGGATACCCCATGAAACCCAGCAACGAACGAGGTAAATGCTGGTTTAAGCCGTTTGCTAGGAAAGCCCGGAGCTTAGCAAGTGGAGGTGAATAAATTTGACGTTCTTTGGCAGTGAACTGTTGAGGCAGTTGATAACCCACAAGTGTAGGGGATCGCAACAGCTTTCGAGGGTGAAGTACAACCCAAATTTATTGATTCGACACAAGGGGAGCCAAAGAATATTCTTGAGTATTAGCAGTTGAGTTGTCAATTCAACCACACCTGGATAACTTAGTATCTATAGCAAAGTATTTAGTAGCAAAGGTGGTATGATAATAAAGGTAACAGTGGCAAAATTAAGGATAAATGTTTTTGGGGTTTTGTAGTAGTTGTAACAGTAGCAACGGAAAAGTAAATAAGCGAAGAACAATATATGAAAAGCTCGTAGGCAATGGATCAGTGATGGATAATTATGCCGGATGCGATTCCTCATGTAATAGCTATAACATAAGGTGACACAGAACTAGCTCCAGTTCATCAATGTAATGTAGGCATGTATTCCGTAAATAGTCATACGTGCTTATGGAAAAGAACTTGCACGACATCTTTTGTCCTACCCTCCTATGGCAGCGGGGTCCTAGCGGAAACTAAGGGATATTAAGGCCTCCTTTTAATAGAGAACCGGAACAAAGCATTAGCACATAGTGAATACATGAACTCCTCAAACTACGGTCATCACCGAGAAGTATCCCGATTATTGTCACTTCGGGGTTGTCGGATCATAACAACTAATAGGTGACTATAGACTTGCAAGATAGGATCAAGAACACACATATATTCATGAAAACATAATAGGTTCAGATCTGAAATCATGGCACTCGGGCCCTAGTGACAAGCATTAAGCATAGCAAAGTCATAGCAACATCAATCTCAGAACATAGTGGATACTAGGGATCAAACCCTAACAAAACTAACTTGATTACATGGTAAATCTCATCCAACCCATCACCGTCCACCAAGCCTACGATGGAATTACTCACGCACGGCGGTGAGCATCATGAAATTGGTGATGGAGGATGGTTGATGATGACGATGATACGTCTCCAACGTATCTATAATTTTTGATTGCTCCATGCTACTTTATCTACTATTTTAGGCAATATTGGGCTTTATTATCCACTTTTATATTATTTTTGGGACTAACCTATTAACCGGAGGCCCAGCCCAGATTTGCTGTTTTATGCCTATTTCATTGTTTCGAGGAAAAGGAATATCAGACGGAGTCAAAACGGAACGAAATCAACTGGAGAAGTTAATTTTGGAAGGAAACCAACCTGATGGGCTTGGAGTGCACGTCAGGGGAGTCCCGGGCTGCCCACGAGGGTGGGGGCGCCCCCCTGGGCGCGCCCCTGCCTCGTGAGCACCACGGAGGTCCACCGACGTACCCCCAGCAACCATATATACCTACGTACCCTAAAACTTCCAGAACAAAAGATAGATCGGGAGTTCCGCCGCTGCAAGCCTCTGTAGCCACCAAAAACCAATCGGGACCCTCTTCCGGCACCCTGCCGGAGGGGGATCCCATCACCGGAGGCCATCTTCATCATCCAGGCGCTATCCATGACGAGGAGGGAGTAGTTCACCCTCGGGCTGAGGGTATGTACCAGTAGCTATGTGTTTGATCTCTCTCTCTCGTGTTCTCTCTCGTGTTCACTCTATGGCACGATCTTGATGTATCCCGAGCTTTGCTATTGTAGTTGGATCTGATGATGTTTCTCCCCCTCTACTCTCTTGTGATGAATTGAGTTTCCCCTTTGAAGTTATCTTATCGGATTGAGTCTTTTATGAGAACACTTGATGTATGTCTTGCGTGGGATAACCGTGGTGACAATGGGTTATTCTATTGATCCACTTGGTGTATGTTTTGGTGATTAACTTGCGGGTTTCGTGACATTGGGAACCTATGCATAGGGGTTGGCACACGTTCTTGACTCTCCGGTAGAGACTTTGGGCACTCTTTGAAGTACTTTTACGTTGGTTGGACGAATCTGAGATTGTGTGATGCATATCGTATAATCATGCCCACGGATACTTGAGGTTACAATGGAGTATCTAGGTGACATTAGGGTTTTGGTTGATTTGTGTCTTAAGGTGTTATTCTAGTACGAACTCTTTTATAAATCGATCCGAAAGAATAACTTTGAGGTGGTTTCGTACCCTACCATAATCTCTAGTTTGTTCTCCACTATTAGTGGCTTTGGAGTGACTCTTTGTTGCATGTTGAGGGCTTGTTATATGATCTATCTATGTTATTATTGTTGAGAGAACTTGCACTAGTGAAAGTATGAACCCTAGGCCTTGTTTCCTATCATTGCAATACCGTTTACGCTCACTTTTACCGCTCGTTATCTTGCTGTTTTTATTATTTCAGATTACAAAAACCTATATCTACTATCTATTTTGCACTTGTATCTTCATCTCTTCGCCGAACTAGTGCACCTATACAATTTAGTATTGTATTGGGTGTGTTGGGGACACAATAGACTCTTTGTTATTTGGTTGCAGGGTTGTTTGAGAGAGACCATCTTCATCCTACGCCTCCTACGGATTGATAAACCTTAGGTCATCCACTTGAGGGAAATTTGCTACTGTCCTAAAAACCTTTGCACTTGCAGGCCCAACAACGTCTACAAGAAGAAGGTTGTGTAGTAGACATCAAGCTCTTTTCTAGTGTTGTTGCCGGGGAGGTGAGTGCTTGAAGGTATATCTTTAGATCTTGCAATTGAATCTTTTTCTTGTTTTAGCACTAGTCTAGTTTATAAAAGAAAACTACAAAAAAATGGAGTTGAGTTTGTCTCATACGCTTCGTCTTTTTAATATCTTTCGTGAGTATGATGGAAAGGAAAATTGTGCTCAAGTACTAGAAGAAGAATTACATAGAATTCTTGGCATAAAATATGTGAATGATGAGCATGATTGAAATGTTGTTAGTATGAATTCCTTGAATATCCATGATGCTAATGATATGCAAAGCCACAAGCTTGGGGAAGCTATGTTTGATGAAGATGATATTTTTTGTCCCCCAAGCTTTGATGAGCAAATTTACTATGATGAAAGCATGCATCCTATCTATGATGATTATTGTGATGACACATATGCTTTAAAGAATAATGATAACCATGAAACGTTTCATCTTGATCTTAATTTTCAATCACATGATAGTTATTTTGTTGAGTTTACTCCCACTATTCCGAATGAGAAGAACTTTGCTTATGTGGAGAGTAATAAATTTTCTATGCTTCTGATCATGAAAAGAATGCTTTAAGTTCTGGTTATATTATTGAATTCATTCATGATGCTACTGAAAATTATTATGAGGGAGGAACATGTGCTTGTAAGAGTTGCAATAATATCAAGTTTCCTCTCTATGTGTTGAAAATCTTGAACTTATGCTTGTTTTACCTTCCTATGCTTGTTGATTATTGTTCCCATAAGTTGTTTGCTCACAAAATCCCTATGCATAGGAAGTGGGTTAGGCTTAAATGTGCTAGTCATATGCTTCATGATGCTCCATTTATGTTTCAATTATTATCTTTTATGTGCTATCATTGAAATCATCATGCCTAGCTAAAAAGGCATTAAAGAAAAGCGCTTGTTGGGAGACAACCCAATATTTATCCTTACTGTTTTTGTGTGTACACATGATTATGCTACTGAATTAATCATGTTTAATAGCTTATGTTTCAATAAAGTGCCAAGTGGAACCTTTGGGAAGACTTGGGTGAAGTTCATGTGATCTTGCTGTGAAAAACAGAAACTTTAGCGCTCACGAGATTAGCTGGCATTTTTCACTGGAGAGTTCTTTTAGGTTGATTCTTTTTGCAGATGATTAATAGACAAATTTCTCAGGTCAAGAAATTTATTTCATAATTTTTGGTGTTCCATAAGTATACGTTTGATACATATTACTACAGACTGTTCTGTTTTTGACAGATTCTGTTTTCTATGTGTTGTTTGCTTATTTTGATGAATCTATGAGTAGTATCGGAGGGTATGAACCATATATAAGTTGTAATACAGTATATATTACATCAATATGAATTTAGAATGAGTTCATTACAGTACCTAAGTGGTTGTTATATTTTCCTATACTAACGGAGCTTACGAGTTTTGTTTTGAGTTTTGTGTGGTTGAAGTTTTCAAGTTTTGGGTAAAGATTCGATGGACTATGGAATAAGGAGTGGAAAGAGCCTAATCTTGGGGATGCCCAAGGCATCCCAAGGTAATATTTAAGGACAACCAAGCAACTAAGATTGGGGATGCCCCGGAAGGCATCCCCTCTTTCGTCTTCGTTCATCGGTAACTTTACTTGGAGCTATATTTTTATTTACCACATGATATGTGTTTTGCTTGGAGCGTCATTTTAGTTTGTTAGTTTTTGCTTGATGTTAGTTAGAATAGTGTTTTGCATCTTTAGTTTCAATAAAAAAGTCAAGGATAGTCTTTACCATGCTTATTTTGCTAGTTTGCATGTTGCTGTTTGAAAACAGAAAGTTTACCGCTGTTGCAAAAATTCCCTAGAAAAGTCAGAGAATGGTCTAACGTTGAATATTTGCATATTGCGCTTTGATAAATTTATTACAGTGGTAATTTTAGTTCATAATTTTTGGAGTTAGGGAAGTATTGATACTCTTGCATTCCTTACAGACTGTACTGTTTTGGCAGATTGCTGTTATGTTTGCGTTGTTTGCATATGTTTGCTTGTTTAATGATTCTATTTGAGGATAGGAGTGTTAAATATACAGAGGCATTTAGTATGCAATGTTGAATAATAATTTTAGTGATTTGTTACAGTAGAAAATGATAAGGTTTTGCATTGGTTTATACTAACCTATCTCACGAGTTCTTGTTGAGTTTGTTGTGAATGAAGCTTTTGATAAAAGAAGAGAAACCATGATATGAGAGGAATTAAGGAGACACAAAAGTTCAAGCTTGGGGATTCCCAAGGCACCCCAAGATAATACTTCAAGAAGTCTCAAGCATCTAAGCTTGGGGATGCCCCGGTAGACATCCCACCTTTCTTCTTCAACAACTATCGGTTAGTATCGGTTGAGCCAAAGTTTTTGCTTCTTCACTTGAGTTGTGCTATCCTTGCAATGTAGTTTTCTTTAGCTTTGCTTGATGTTTGAATAAGATACCAAGATCTGAATCCTTTAATGAGAGAGAGCCATACACAAATTAGAATTTACTAGAATATTCTATGTGCTTCACTTATATCCTTTGAGCGTGATAATTTTTGCTCTAGTGCTTCACTTATATCTTTTAGAGCATGGTGGTAGTTTTATTTTGAAGAAATAGATGAACTCTCATGCTTCACTTATATTATTTTGAGAGTCATTAATAGCATGGTAATTTGCTCAACGATAATCTCTACTTCTAATGGAGCAGTTGGTAGTCTCCGCCGGTCAATTTTCGTCCCACCACTTCGTCCGGGTTTTTTTCATAGGTTAACCTTCGTGGATTTTATCCGCACCACAGCTCCGGCTCAGAAAACCCCGTACGATGGCCCTCCTCTCGATCCCGATGCAACCTCTCTCTTTCCCTCCTCTCCCGTGCTGCCGCCGCCCCCATCTCCCGACCTCTTCTTCGGGCGCGGCCGCAGGAGCATCTCCACCTCTCCACTCCCTCACGCAACAGCACTCCAAACCCCCACCCCCACGCCCGGCTGCCGCTAGGGTTTCTTACCCTCGCTGCCCCGCCGCGACTCGTGTTGCGGGCAGTGAGGATGGGAGCGGGTCGGTCGTGTCGCTTAGTGGGTGGATGGTTGGGGAACGGCGGATCCAGGCCCTGGCGTGGTCCTCTCCCTTCAACTCGCGCCGCCGACCTGGGCTCCCTCTTCTTCCACGGCCACAGCCTGGGGTTGCTGCCGGCTAGACGAATAATTATGTGCAGGCTGCCACGACAAAGGGTTTGACTCCTACACCAATCTCATCAAGGTAAGGTGGCCTGCTAGACGAATTACACTCAGATTAGTTCAATATATAGTGATTCAGCCAGCAAAGGACTAATAATTATGTGCAGGCTGCTGTTCTTGACACTCCTGATGTTGTTTTTCAGAGCAATGCCACGCTAAGGTATATATTGTTACATAATCTGAATCCAAGTCTTACTGATTCTACACCTAAACTGACCGCTATTTTCTTTTTTTCTTCAGTTGCTCGTTCAAAGGGTGACAACCTGCTATGGGGTGGTTCTCTTATTGAACATGTGAGTAATATAACCTGCTATGGGGTGGTTCTCTTTATTCCACACTACCTAAACTGACCACTGTTTGCAAGCTTTAGTGCTTACTTGTTAATAATCATGGGGTTCGGACCACGGTACTAGCGTCCCCTTGTCATTGGCGGCAGCTTGGGTGATTGATCTATATATCATGAGTCAGGCTGAATCACGAGTGATTAAACTGGTTTTAGCATGAGCTTGCAGTATACAAAATCTGAATTTTTCACCACGTTCTGTATTAAATAGGATGAACTAAGATGAACCATGTATTTTAGTTCTAAGGAGATAGATCATAATTGTTGTGTGCTAATACTTTGAACGAACTCCTTTTTTAATCTTTGTGTAGGTTTTATATTTCTGCAGAATTATGTGATGGAGCCTTGATATGTACCATGACTTAAGTTCTGGACGTGCATCGAGTAAATGCAGCAGCCTTGATGTTTGAAGTTACAGGGGCATGGACTCTAATTTGCAACCACAAAGTTTATACCGTTGTTGTGTGGGTCAGTCTGGTATGTTCCTTTCATAACACATGGAATGCTTTATTCCTCTGTCTACCTTGTCTAACCATATTTTTGTCGGTATTTAGGGAAATTTGCACATCCAACTATTTGATCTGGGAAATGCAACGCCTCGCCACAGAAGGGGGCTAGCCCGTCCATGCTCACCGGTCTGGTTGTCTGGGGGCGAGGAGGGGGCGCAGCCGCGCCCGGAGGAGGTCATCTCGGCGCCCGCATCCTCGTCGTCTACATTGCCCACACAGCAGGTCGTCGCTGCTGATTAGATCCTCTTGAAAATAGTTAATTTAAACTCAAGTAAAAAAATCCCATGTTGTTTGCTGGCCTCTTTTGAAGTTTATTCTAACTTGCTATTGATTAGATCCTCTTGCAGTTATGTTGTGTTGTTCCATAAATTGCAGGCTTGATGTATATATCTATGACTGTTTTCCCAAGAATAACATGCAGACGACGGCCAACGCATTCATGGTGGAGGGAAAGATTGGTGTTGATCCTGTTTGTAAGTTTCCCCCACGTACTGTTGTTATTTATGCTTGATTATGTATGGTATTTTCTTGATTTGGTAACTGGATATACCTGCATTATTGTTGCCAGGCCAAGATTTTCAAGAAACTTACATTAAGCAACATCATGAGGTTATCCTTGGAAAGTTGGAATATAACAGTGCCATGGCATTTTCTGAGTACACTAATGAAAGATACTAAGATATCTTCTGGATTGAAGAAATTAAAATGATTTACATGCTTCAATCAAATTAAATAGTGAGGAAAGATAAATCAAATTAAAAGTGTGTGTTGCTTTAGTTGTTAAAAGCAACGTAAGTAAGAAAGTACATCTGCCGCCATGTGACCTTACATGTTCCTCAAGACTCAGTTTTTGTAACGCATACAAGAGAAATTTGGATGATGCACAGTTATAGATATGAATATTTGCGAACAAATCAGGTTATAACAGCACTTAATATAATGGTTGCATCTGGCCTCCTCGAGCTTTTTATTAGGTCAATGGTAAAATAACACTTAATATAATGCTTACACACCATGTGAGAATCGATGTGGAGGTGAAAGCATGTAACTCATTAGAGCTTAAAAAAAGTGGAATTTGTATTTCAGTTTTTAGATCTTAAATGTGCTCATACTATAGCCATTTTGTTTGAAATTTAGATAGTCCCTCTGATGTTCTAATTACCGCCACTGAAATCTAAGAGTTAGCAATTTGAGGGATTGTAATATCTTTATTTGTGTGGCGCCGTCTTCTGCCTTTTTAGATATGCAAATCCTTAGATGGATGGAATTCCTTTGCATCTAAGTAAGTGGTATGAAAGGGACGCGGAGTTCGTGAACTCGAGCACACAGGAGCTCGATATCTGTCCGTTCACTACTGTGTCGTGATTCGCTGCATTCAATGCCCGGGACAGACCTGTGGTCGACCAGGAATTCGGAAAGTCAGATATACGTACATGTGCAGACCTGAAAGGTGGGCCATGGCTCTGACGGACGTTAGGACGCCGTCCACTGATCGGCGGAGAGCCGTGGCCCAGGACGTCGGCGCCGTCCGGGTCTGTGGTTCAGAACGGTCTCAGATATGTGCGGCGGAGTGTCTGCACAGGCACACCAGGTGGAGATCGACCACAATCATCTGAGCAACCCATAGAGCAGCAGATTGACCCCCAGAGTACCGGGGTGGACGTTTAGGTAAGCAGTTTGTTGGTACTGATATTTTTTGGTAGTTAAAATGCTGCAAATTTCAGTATGAAAAGTGGCTGGTAGTGGCATTTGATGGTTTCTTCAGTAAACTGCTTAAGCTACGATGAACGATTTCCGTTCAGGGCGACGTGTGTCTATGTATGACTATTTTAATTGATTTTGCTCTATCATGTCCTGTGTAGTTCAGCAACGAACCTAATTTTTTAGTTGAATAGGTGATTGTTCCTGCATGACAACACAATATATGACTCTGTATCTGAAGGAAAAAAGAACTGAAAAGTTTAACATTGCATTTGTTTTTGTTCAGGTCAGCTATGCATTTTTGTGAAGGGGAGCCTTGGCGCAGTGGTAAAGCTGCTGCCTTGTGACCAAGAGGTCACGGGTTCAAGTCCTGGAAACAGCCTCTTACAGAAATGTAGGGAAAGGCTGCGTACTATAGACCCAAAGTGGTCGGACCCTTCCCCGGACCCTGCGCAAGCGGGAGCTACATGCACCGGGCTGCCCTTTTTTTTTAGCTATGCATTTTTGTGTGGTTCAGAATTATATGATGACCCTCCTAAGTCTGCGGTTACACTTTGGTACAAATGTAGAGTCAGGATTGGGGCTGAGCCCTTTTTTTTTAGCTATGCATTTTTGTGTGGTTCAGAATTATATGATGACCCTCCTAAGTCTGCGGTTACACTTTGGTACAAATGTAGAGTCAGGATTGGGGCTGAAGCAGGCCGAGCGCCATGCCAAAATAGGATTTCAGCAATGGAGAAATCAATCCGGGGGTTTGCCGAACATCGTGGTGACAATGTCATTGTGCCAAAATTAGGGACTAGCTTCCACACACTAGGTGAAGCTTACGATTTTTACAATCTGTAGTCATGGGAGAAAGGTTTTGGCATCTCAAATTTCTTCCTTTGCAAACAGACGCTCGATGCAATAAGTGAGTCGTTGATCGACCTCCCAATGATGGAAGTACCACTGTGTTTGGTGAGAGGTGGGATGAACTGCCTGGAAGAAAATTATGTTACCCTTGCAAATTATGGACAAGGGGTGTCATCCGGTACCCTCTCAGCCTTCAGTCTCTGAACTTATATTACAGTTTTTCACTTCGGCATCCACACAAGAGCTATCTAGGTAGACATTTGCACTGGACCTAATTAAACAGAGTATATGGTGTACTTTGCACATGTGCTTATTTTTTGCGACAGTTATTCGGCCGTTTAAAACTCTCCTTTTTTTTCAGGAACTTGTGCACGAGAATCCTATGTTTGTAAGGATAACAGGGGTGGTGCTGAAGGAACAGCTTGGGGGTGACACGATGATTGACCATGAGCTGATGTCTGTCATTATCCATAGGTGTTGCCAGGCTAACCAGGAAGCCGATGAAGAATCGCCCTACCTAACATGGAGGCACCAACTTCAACACGATTTCTCGGTGAGGGAAAATTAACATTGCAATATATGCAAATAACTAACAGTTTTTGTTCGCGTGCTGATTTTGATTCATTACCCTGCTGCAGACATTGGTGCTCACTACGGGGACAAGCTGAAGCTCCCCATTACAAAGGTATGAAACCATCCAATATGTTCCCATTTTTGACTCATAAATTATGTTACCCTCGCTTAAATTCTGTTCTCACTGGTATACGTCGGCATCATTGCACAGCACAACATATGAAAATCAATATGCGAAGCCCTGCACGAATGCATGAAGCTACAGGGCAATTTCTGCCCCCTCACCCGTGAGGCTTCGGCATGTTCTTGCCCCATCAGACTCCGCATTTGACACCAGCTGAAACGCCGCCATACTAAATTACCCAGGATGTCCCACTAGGTGAATTATATCCTTAGCATCTCATGATGGGGTATGTCCCACTAGATGATTTATATCCTTAGCATCTCATAAACATAAGTGTTCCCAACGCAAGCTTATGTACCCCTAATGCTACATTTGAATTATGTGCCGAGCATTTGTACTATCAAAGACCATGGTTTCAAACCATATCCTTTGTTGTTAAGCAATCTGCTGCCCCTGATATACTCTCTCCTTACGTCGTGCCATGCACATGTTTTGGTATCTTACTTAAGCTCGGTGGTCAACACTTTTTGCATCCACAAGCTTTTTTATGTCTGATCTATACAGTCACTCATTCATGTCCAAGATCCAACACATTCGCACTGACCGACAACTATCCGATGATTTGGCCAGTCTGCACAATCCATAGACTACATCTGCAACAGATATTCAAATTTATTAATTTTCCAACCTCATCCCACAAACACATTACCCTTTCCCTTGCTTAAAACACCCACTGGCTCATGAACATTGTTTTAAATAGCCGGCTATAACTCCGCTATAGCACGCTATAGCGTTTACAAAAAGTCTTGCGCTAAGAGACTTTGGTCCAAACAAATGAATAAACATTTTAAATAGCTCCGCTATAGCACGCTATAGCATTTGGAAGAGGTCCGCCGCTAAGATGCTTAGCGCGCTATTTAAAACTTTGCTCATGAATGGGACACCAAATTTAACTGCAACTCACAACCCCAAGTGTTCAATGGCACCATCTTGGATCAGCCAGAGTTAGTCTTACAGACTAATGCTTTCTACATGCTCTGGCCCTTTAGCAACAACCACATGCAGGAGCAAACTTAATTGAATTTACATGTACAGAACACCCAAACTTAACTGAATACCACACAACAAGAAGTGGACCACACATTATATAAACCAGTACAAGCATCGAGTAGTTCCATTTTATCATCAAGCAGCTCACATAAGGCACGTAGTGTCATTACATGGGATTACACATAAATAAATAACAGAGTGATCACTTAGTCTTACACACCAAATGTATGGGGTGCAAGCTAAAATGTAATCACCGGCTCAAAACACCCATGACATACTTAGCAAACTTTAACGAATATGTTTTCCAAATTTACATTCGTGCTTGCGTTTCCAAACTGAAATACGTGTAAGCTTCAGACAGACCGGAACAACGCCACCTCGATCATGAAATCCGGCAGCTCAGCTTTATTCACAAAATCACCTCGTACGCGATTGAATGTCGGAGGTAATACAACTGGTTCTGCACATGGACATTTCAATAATCAGTTATAATATTCCAACCGGAAACTGTCAGGTATGGTAAAAGGTGCTTGAACCACTTCCTGCGATTCACAAATCACAAATCATTCTCAGTGATGTTCAGCTACTATATACTGTTGAAATCCCATGCTAATTTAAAATTTGACTTACTTGGTGAGCTCCCTTGAGGTGCATGCAAGCATTTTGTCATAGAAAGCTCGCACATCCTTTCGCAAGTGGCTCTTCATGCTTAAAAATGGCGATTGAGCTCGGCCTGGTACTCCTCGTTCGATCTCATGAATCCACAAAGTCCACCCTGCAGAATCAAAAGGATTAGCACACACAATAATTAAAAACAGATCTGACTGGATTAACCATGCAGTTTAATCTGCAACTTACATCTCTCTGTTGCACTTGTAGAAATGATTCTCTGCATTCGCTGATCCAGGTGATTACCCGCTCGCCGCAGTCACTGCATGGTATGAGCGGCTGTATCTCCTTCCGTACGGTGACCGACAATGAGGTAGACATGAAAGACTAAAGATGGAAGACTGATTGCCACAGCGGATCTGTTCGGATTTGGATTGGATTTAGCAGGGTGTGGATAAGACGAGCTGTGTTGGGAAGGTTGGTGGCTACAACAAGTCAACGACCGGGCACCATAGATATACTCCGTCACGCCGTTAGCCTAGAATCTTCTGCAAGACGGCTCATATCGTCTACCTCCGTCCCGAGCCGCGCTCTTCATGTCTAACGGGGTAACGGTTGATGCTTGTCAGACGTGGACCATAGGACACTATAATAAATCAAATACAGAGTTCATACCTGGGCCTTTACTTCTTGGGCTGTGCATCTCGAGACGAACTTGTGGCAGAGATAACGAGCACAAAGGTGCTCGAGCTCACAAAAGCACATTCGGTATGAAAGGATATTCTAATGTTGATGTTGCAGAGCAAAAGTTCGGCTTCGAAGAGAGATTTACTTGAGTTTCCATTAGAAAAACCCATAGTGATACCAAAAGGTTTTTGGCACAGTTTGACATGCATGAAAAATTGCTACGGGTTTACTATTGAACTGAAAGCTTGGACTGATCCTTCTTTTTGGTATGTACTGTTCTGTATCACTATGGGTTTATTACTGTCCTCGTCCGTTTTGTAGCCTCCGGTTAGGTAAAATATCTAGCACATGTGTGTGATAGATATGTAGTCGACGGTGTATCCCTTGGATGGTTTCTACCACTAAAAGCTTATGATTCTTCCTCTTCGTAGTTGATTTAGTTCAATAAAAAACAGTCAGACACTTAACTGTAGATTTGACCGAGCGAATTTGGGTTCTGCCTCTCCAGGATTAGAGCTGTAGTTATTTCCTGTCATGTAATATTGTTTTCCATCATATTTATTTATTTAAATCTTGAATAGGGGAATTATAAGAATGCAAATTAATAAGAGTTGTTCATATTTTGCTAGCAAGTACATGCTATTATTATTACGGTGGAGTGCCGATTGCTGAAATATGTCTTCGACGTCTATTTTAATTTTTTGTTTCAGTTTACTGGATAAATTTGTCTTGCGTGAACTAAAACATAGGAGCATGCGCCAGAAGCTTGGTATAGGCTAAAATATCGTGATCAACTTCGACCAAGGTCCTGCATTCTATGGAAGTTGCAGTGTTGAAGCTGCTTCGACTGATCCCTAATAGATCTTGACTTCACTTAGAAGTGAGGCATATTGAGCTTAATATATCTTGATTGATACCTACAGATTATGTTGGATTAGGTTCCTATGTGCCTATGCTTTTTGTTTTGCTTTTGGCCAATTGGTTTTTATCCATTGTATGAATATTTTGTGTCTTTGTGGTGAAAAAAACCTACAAAGCAACATTTAAACTTCTACTTATATTCAATAGCTTATCAGTTTCTTATGATCTGAATTCTCACCTGACTTTTGTGCTGCTCAGAAAATATGTGGGTATGGAGCTCTACCCACAAACCTGGATTCAAGTGATTGGTGGCGGGTTCTAGGTTCAATGGACAAGTCTATCTATAAAAAGTAGTTAACTATATAGTGTACTCCTATGCTTTGTTAAAGCAGTGTATGTTGGTTATAGTGAACAATCTTTGTAGCTGTTTTTTTTGTAAAACATACTAAACCCTGATGTGTTTAGTATAAAAAAATGCACCATTGGCATGTAATGTACTATAGTGCTATGGATAATTTTGTTCTCCGAACCTATCAAATATGAACCACGTCTTGCCGGGTTGGATATGGCTGGGGGCAATGGGGGTGCAGCAAGCTTCAATTCCAATTTTTATTGGGTCATATGTAATGCTTTGGTGTGTTATACTGCACTGAAACTATATCAATATGTTTATTTTTTATATGCAATGCTTTAGTTGCTTTGCTTTTGGAGGCTCCATCAGAATAGAGGCATCGTATTTGTCTACACTTCCTATCTTGAGGCTCAATTAGAATAGAGGCATCTTAGTTGTCTAATTTGTCTAGAGTTTGGACTTTGGACACATTTTATCCTTTTATTATACTCATGGTCGTTCTGGAAAATGGATGCAATGCAAATGTTATGTATTCTGCTTGTGCTTGTTCAAGGGACCTCCTAATGACACATGATGGAAATGGATCCGTGGATTAATTCAGATGGCATTAATTGGAGAGAAGGGATCTAGCTAGGTTTCCAATGGCATGTGTACTAACAAAAAATAGCATCCTTAGGTTCTCTCCTACAAAACTAAAGTTCATGTTCGCAGGGCTAATAAATGTAAATGGATTAAAATAAAGATGATGTGTATTCACCAATATATGTATTTCCATCAAGAAATAAGTTTGGAAGAGTAGTAAGTACCATGGCATTTTCTTTCAGAATACAATGGTGTTTATTTGATAGTGTGTTTCTATGACATGCATATGTTGCTTTAATTTGCTCCTCTGCGAACCCCTCAAAATTATCTGACAAACTGCTATGCAAACAGCTTTCAGTTTGGTGCACTCTATTGCGTTGTTAGGCTTGGTGGTGTATCAGATTCAGGAGAATAATACTCCTCTATCATCATATTTTTGTTTGTGGTGATGCATGATATTCAACTGTATGTAACAATGTGGCAATGACTCAAGAGACATTGAATCTGCCTTCTTGGCTTAGGGCATCAGGGGTGGTGCACGCGTCCCACTTGGTGGCGGTGGCAGATCGGCAAGAACAAGGGTGGGATTGTATTAGGGCGGAGAGCGGGGCGGTTGGCGAGGGACTCCTCCTTGGCGGTCTGTGGGGAAGTAAGGTGAGGTGGGTGTGACACTCCAAAAATTTTTATGGTTTTTGTTTTCAAAAAGAAAACCTTTTTGGTTTTGGGCTTTATTTGGTTTTGATCCCTCTTGATTTTTACCATGCCTCTTATGGTAAAATTTTCCCAAAACCCCTCCTTCCACTTTGGATCAACCCAAACATTCTGTCCCAACCAATAAAATCCATTTTTGGATTTTATCTCATTTGTTTCTTTACCAAGGACATTTCTGTCCTTTATTTGGAGCCTAAGTCATTTGCAAAGCAAGTACCTTAATGCATTTGATTTTTGACCTCAACTTAACTCCCCTGGATAGTCCTTAGCACCCACAACCTAGAACCATCTTGATCCACTCTTGTTCTTTTCAAATATTTCAAAATTCACCCTCTGCAAGTTTGAACCAGATTTGTCAAATTTGGTGACATTCATATCTACACTTCTCCAAAAATTCCACCAAAATTCAGGCAACCTCTAGTTGCAATGAGAGACCACTCCACCAAAAACCAGCTCCAGAAAAAATCCCCACATGCCAAAAGCATTCTGTCGAACACCTAGCATGCACTGTTCATCTTCAATTAAATTCAGATTTCAGTGTTGTTTCTCCGTCAGAGTTTCAGTCACATGTCCACAGTGCACTTGGCTCATTGCTCACAGCATCTCCTTCTTGTCCGGAGCTCCACACGCGTGCTTGGCGCGTTCCTGGCGTCGGTGGCACCCTGGCCCGCCTGCGCCGGTGTGTTTTGCGGCGGCAGAACCACCGTAGCGGCTGATAGGGGACAACATTGCGGCATAACGCCGTTCGGCACCGCCCAAACCTCCTGGTAGCTCCGCGTGGCCATCTCCTTGCCAGCGCACGCATGCGGCACCGTCGCCGTGGCCTGGCACGCGCAGAGCGCGTTCTCTGCCGCCGACGGGTCGTGATGCCGTTCCGTCGAGGACAGGCCGTAACCACCCCTCCCTTGCTGAGTTGGACACTGGAATGGCACCAGTACTCCGTCTAGTCGATGCTCAAGCTCCTAAGCCGACCATCCAGCCACAGCGCCGCCGTAATCACTCGTCGGCCTTATCCGTTCACGGCAACCGCCTCGGGCCGGCTATAAATAGCACCCCCGAGCTTGCTCTCGCCCCCGCACAACTCCACCACCTCACCAGACCCCGCCTAGCCACTGGAAGAGCCTCGAGGGGCCCTTCTTCCTCAACTCCGGCCACCTCGTTCCGCCTCGGCCTCCACCTCGATTCACTCCGGTGAGGCCGTCTCCGGCGCCCTAACCTCGTCAGCAACCCTCTCGAGCAACTAGGAGACTAACCCCCACTTCAATTTGACCTTAGCAGCTCTCTCCGACGAGGCCCACGACCACCCGAACCGCCGTCCGCCGGAGCAAGGGTCGTCGTCGACACAGTGCTCGCCGGCGACCACCACCACCACCCACAGATGCGGAAGGACGTGCTGATCACGAAGGTACCGTCCGATCCCCCTGCCTCGCCGTGGATCGCCGCCAGCGACCACCGCATCTCTCAGGCGCCGTCGCGCCCTATTTCCCTCGTTTGAAAATTCAAACCTGACGGGTGGAG
The DNA here is from genome assembly GCF_018294505.1 of Triticum aestivum. Taxonomy (NCBI): domain Eukaryota; kingdom Viridiplantae; phylum Streptophyta; class Magnoliopsida; order Poales; family Poaceae; genus Triticum; species Triticum aestivum. The sequence goes on from NC_057813.1 coordinate 698,816,773, forward strand.
CCCGCCTGTCAGCCTCTCAGTCGTTTTTTTAAACGATCCGTTTTCTGGACTTTTCTGCAAAACCCCCTGGGAGTTTTCTGTTTCATTACATAAAGGTCCCTGGACCAAAACCTTTATATCTTTTAATCAGAAAAGTGTTTTTGTTTGATTCTTTCTCTGTTCTCTTTAGATATTTGTCTAGTTTTTTATCAAATTTATTTGAAAATTATTTGGTATACTTTTTGTGCACCTCGCGGTATTTACGTTACGTGCGTATTTTTCTTATACCGTAGATTCCGGAGGAAGTGACGGAGCCGCAAACCTCACCCAGTTAGACTCCGACTACTCCGAACCAGGCAAGCATGTTTGAACTCTTGATATGATGAAGTGTTTGTTGCATGTTTGCATCTTAGGAGTTTCATGGCATGTATATGAACATTTCTTAAAATGTTATATTTCATGCACAGAAGTGGAAAGTAAGTTTCGGAAAGCCATATGTTGTGGGATACATATTTGCATGGCCATGGGTTGGCATGAGGATGGGTAAGATGGCAGTGTTGTGGCATGCCAGTCTTATGCCTGTCCATTTGACATCAGTGTCATTGTGAATCGAGTCATATCCCCATTCATCTCCTTCCCTGTACTGTTACATGTTTTCCGCAAAGAATATGGCATAGTAAGTTGCAACCGTTTTCCTGGTACACACCAAGTAGAGAGGTCGGGATGAGGGTTCCATGGCCCTGGATTAAAGCCCGTCATCCGGTAAGGGGGCATGGGTGTTTCCGGTTGGGACCGAGAGGGGGACACCCCTTAGAGCGCGCGTATAGAAATTTGATCCCATGCTATTCGAGGTTGTGACCTCCCCGTCTCAAAGTTTTTCTTGGACGTTGTCTAGGGTGATTCCTGGTATCGTGAGGTGGAATGGGTGTGTACTGGTTAAATGTGTTTCTACCGAAATACCATAAACGAAACTAGTCCTTTGTGACTACGGAAATCCGTTGGCTGTGGTCAGTCAGTACAAACTCTGCAGAGTCACAAATCCTTTAAATCATCTTGTACATGTTCAAGTACTATATTCATCTTATCTTGTCAGGTATCAGCCTCAGTGACAAAACTCCAGTGGAATACATGTGTGATAAATCCGGTTAAAAGATTATTCTTGTGGATGGACTAATCTTGTTATTTACGTTTGTTACAAGCCCTGTCTGTGATGTCGCTTAGACATCCGACGGTGGCATACTTGTTATTTATATTTGTTATAAGCCCTGTCTGTGATGTCGCTCAGACGTCCGACGGTGGCATACTTGTATTTACATTTATTGTAAGCCCTGTCTGCGATGTCACTCAGACGTCCGACTGTGGCATTTCTTTTAAAGCCCTTTATGTGATGTCGCTCAGACGTCCGATTGTGGCATTTCTTTTAAAGCCCTTTATGTGATGTCGCTCAGACGTCCGACTGTGGCATTTCTTTCAAAGCCCTTTATGTGATGTCGCACAGACGTCCAACTATGTCATTTCTTTTAAAGCCCTTTATGTGATGTCGCTCAGACGTCCGACTGTGGCATTTCTTTTAAAGCCCTTTATGTGGTGTCGCTTAGACGCCTGACTATGGCATGAATTTTTATTTGTCTACCTTCCGTGGCATCGCTCCAGACACCCGATCGGTTTTCAGTTATTTATTTTACTTGTCAAATCTTTATTATTGTATTGAGCATTATTATTTTTGCTCATGACGCATTCATACATGCATTTCGTTATATCTTTTGTCCGAACTGTCTTGCGAGTACTTTCAAAGTACTCACCTGGCTTGTTGATTTGGCCAGATATTGATGAAGGCAATCTCATGGATGAGGAATTCAATAGCGAGTCCGACGCCTAGAGGAGTCCCAGTCAGTCCCGTGCGATCCTGTTTTGGTCATTGTATCATATCCGCTTCCTCCACCCCAGAATAAATTCATCGAGCCTCACCTCGACACTCGATGAGCTGCCAGTAGAAGTCAAGTTATCCACTACCTCTTTTATCTCGAGCTAGTAGCATGTCACCACACCCTTGTGTCATAACCGCCCTTATGTAAGATATTGGCGAGTTTGTAATAACATTGTTGAGCAGCCTCAGCTCAACCCTGTAATATATTTATGCTACTGGTCCTCTGTTTATCAAGTATTTGTCTACCAGTGAGGATGACTTTTCCTATACTGGGATCTAAAGATCGATTTTCTCAATAAGTATTTTATTGAAAAACCGGTCGTGACAGTGGGTCTCATTCAATTTTAAAGCCGAGGGCTCCTGGAAAAGGGAAAGGGTGTGTCCTGGGGTGGGGTTTTTGTGTTGGGATCGTGTGCGAGAGATAACATGCCAGATAATCCAGACAATCACATTTCTCCCCCACATATGGGCTCGATTTGAAGGAGTTCAGATTATCCAAATAGTTGAATTTTGGAGAGCCTGCAAGGCGCCCGTTTGACGTCCTAGCGCATCTGGATGTATGAGGGAGAAAGACGTTTTGACCTTGGTGATGACCTTAATTATTTGTTTGATTCATTTATATGTATTGTAGCTCGTAGCAACGCACGGGCGTTCTCCTAGTATACTTGGTATTCAAGATATGTGAAACTTTCTTTTGAGTGCATTGAATACTAAGATAAGTTTGATGCTTGATAATTGTTTTGAGATATGGAGGTAGTGATATTAAAGTCATGCTAGTTGGGTGATTATGAATTTAAAGAATGCTTGTGTTGAAGTTAGCAAGTCCCGTAGCATGCATGTATGGTTAAAGTTGTGTAACAAATTTGAAACATGAAGTGTACCTGGTTTGTTCATCCTTATGAGTGGCGTTCGGTGACGAGCGATGATCTTTTCCTACCAATCTGCCCCCCTAGGAGCATGCGCGTAGTACTTGATTTTTGATGACTTCTAAATTTTTTGCAATAAGTATATGAGTTCTTTTGACTAATGTTGAGTCCATGGATTATACGCACTCTCACCTTTCCGCAATTGCTAGCCTCTTCGGTACCGTGCATTGCCCTTTCTCACCTTGAGAGTTTGTGCAAACTTCGCCAGTGCATCCAAACCCCGTGATACGATACGCTCTATCACACATAAACCTCCTTATATCTTCCTAAAAACAGCCACCATACCTACCTATCATGGCATTTCCATAGCCATTCCGAGATATATTGACATGCAACTTCCACCATCATCATCATGACATACATTACTTTTGTCATATTGTCATTGCATGATCATGTAGTTGACATCGTATTTGTGGCAAAGCCACCATGCATTATTTTTCATACATGTCACTCTTGATTCATTGCACCATCCCGGTACACCGCCGGAGGCATTCATATAGAGTCATATCTTGTTCTAAGTTTCGAGTTGTAATCCTTATGTTGTAATCAATAGAAGTGTGATGATCATCATTATTAGAGCATTGCCCAAAGAAAAAAAAGAGAAAAAAAATAAGAAAGGCCAAAAGAGAAAAAAGGAAAGGCCCAAAAAAGAAAAAGAAAATAAAAAAGGGTAATGCTACTATCTCTTTTTCCACACTTGTGCTTCAAAGTAGCACCTTGTTCTTCATGTAGTGAGTCTCATATATTGTGCTTCAAAGTAGCACCTTGTTCTTCATGTAGTGAGTCTCATAAGTTGTCTTTTTATACTAGTGGGAATCTTTCATTATAGAACTTGGCTTGTATATTCCTACGATGGGCTTCCTTAAATGCCCTAGGTCTTCATGAGCAAGCGAGTTGGATGCACACCCACTAGTTTTCTTTCGTTGAGCATTCATAGCTCTAGTGCATCTGTTGCATGGCAATCCCTACTCCTCATGTTGACATCAATTGATGGGCATCTCCATAGCCCGTTGATTATCCTCGTCAATGTGAGACTTTCTCCTTTTTTGTCTTATCCACACAATCCCCATCATCATATTCTATTCCACCCATAGTGCTATATCCATGGCTCACGCTCATGTATTGCGTGAAGGTTGAAAAAGTTTGAGATTATTTAAGTATGAAACAATTGCTTGGCTTGTCATCGGGGGTATAGAAGTTGGGAACAACTTTATGTGATGAAAATGAAGCATAGCCTAACTATATGATTTTGTAGGGATGAACTTTCTTTTGCCATGTTATTTTGAGAAGACATGATTACTTTGATTAGTATGCTTGAAGTATTATTATTTTTGTGTCAATATGAACTTTTGTCTTGAATCTTTCGGATCTGAATATTCATGTCACATTTAAGAAGATTTACATTGAAATTATGCCAAAGTATCACTCCGCATCAAAAATTCTTTTTTATCATTTACCTACTCGAGGACAAGCAGGAATTAAGCTTGGGGATGCTTGATACGTCTCCAACGTATCTATAAATTTTGATTGCTCCAAGCTACTTTATCTACTGTTTTAGGCAATATTGGGCTTTATTATCCACTTTTATATTATTTTTGGGACTAACCTATTAACTGGAGGCCCAGCCCAGATTTGTTGTTTTATGCCTATTTTAGTGTTTCGAGGAAAAGGAATATCAGACGGAGTCAAAACGGAACGAAATCAACTGGAGAAGTTAATTTTGGAAGGAAACCAACCTGATGGGCTTGGAGTGCACGTCAGGGGAGTCCCGAGATGCCCACGAGGGTGGGCGCCCCCCTGGGCGCGCCCCCCTGCCTCGTGAGCACCCTGGAGGCCCACCGACGTACCCCCTGCACCCATATATACCTACGTACCCTAAAATTTCCAGAACAGAAGATAGATCGGGAGTTCTGCCGCCGCAAGCCTCTGTAGCCACCAAAAACCAATCGGGATCCTGTTTTGGCACCCTGCCGGAGGGGGATCCCATCACCGGAGGCCATCTTCATCATCCCGGCGCTATCCATGACGAGAAGGGAGTAGTTCACCCTTGGGGCTGAGGGTATGTACCAGTAGCTATGTGTTTGATCTCTCTCTCTCTCTCTCTCTCTCTCGTGTTCACTCTATGGCACGATCTTGATGTATCCCGAGCTTTGCTATTGTAGTTGGATCTTATGATGTTTCTCCCCCTCTACTCTCTTGTGATGAATTGAGTTTCCCCTTTGAAGTTATCTTACCGGATTGAGTCTTTTATGAGAACAATTGATGTATGTCTTGCGTGGGATAACCGTGGTGGCAATGGGTTATTCTATTGATCCACTTGATGTATGTTTTGGTGATCAACTTGCGGGTTTCGTGACATTGGGAACCTATGCATAGGGGTTGGCACACGTTCTTGACTCTCCGGTAGAGACTTTGGGGCACTCTTTGAAGTACTTTTATGTTGGTTGGACGAATCTGAGATTGTGTGATGCATATCGTATAATCATGCCCACGGATACTTGAGGTGACAATGGAGTATCTAGGTGACATTAGGGTTTTGGTTGATTTGTGTCTTAAGGTGTTATTCTAGTACGAACTCTTTTATAGATCGATCCGAAAGAATAACTTTGAGGTGGTTTCGTACCCTACCATAATCTCTACGTTTGTTCTCCGCTATTAGTGGATTTGGAGTGACTCTTTGTTGCATGTTGAGGGCTTGTTATATGATCTATCTATGTTATTATTGTTGAGAGAACTTGCACTAGTGAAAGTATGAACCCTAGGCCTTGTTTCCTATCATTGCAATACCGTTTACGCTCACTTTTACCGCTCGTTACCTTGCTGTTTTTATTATTTCAGATTACAAAAACCTATATCTACTATCTATTTTGCACTTGTATCTTCATCTCTTCGTCGAACTAGTGCACCTATACAATTTACTATTGTATTGGGTGTGTTGGGGACACAAGAGACTCTTTGTTATTTGGTTGCAGGGTTGTTTGAGAGAGACCATCTTCATCCTACGCCTCCTACGGATTGATAAACCTTAGGTCATCCACTTGAGGGAAATTTGCTACTGTCCTACAAACATGTGCACTTGGAGGCCCAACAACGTCTACAAGAAGAAGGTTCTGTAGTAGACATCAGACGACGGCGACGAATTCCCCTCTCCGGAGCCCCGAACGAACTCCAGATCAGCCCTCCCGAGAGAGATTAGGGCTTGGCGGCGGCTCCGTGTCGTAAAACGCGATGAAACTTTCTCTCTGATTTTTTTCTCCTCGAACATGAATATATGGAGTTGGAGTTGAGGTCGGTGGAGGTCCAGGGGGCCCACGAGATAGGGGGGCGCGCCCTACAGGGGGGCGCCCCCCTATCTCGTGGACAGGCCCTGGGCCCCCTGATGTATTTCTTTCGCCCAGAAATTCTTATTAATTCCAAAAATTGCCTCCGTGGATTTCCAGGACATTCCGAGAACTTTTCCTTTCTACACGTAAAACTACATCATGGTAGTTTTGCTGAAACAGCGTTAGTCCGGGTTAGTTTCATTCAAATCATGCAAGTTAGAGTCCAAAACAAGGGCAAAAGTGTTTGGAGAAGTAGATTCGTTGGAGACGTATCAACTCCCCCAAGCTTAAACCTTTGCTTGTCCTCAAGCAATTTAGTTGATAAACTGAAGGTGATAAAGAAAAACTTTTACAAACTCTGTTTGCTCTTGTTGTTGTAAACATGAAAAGCCAGCATTCAAGTTTCAGCAAATATTATGAACTAACCATACTCACAATAACACTTAGGTCTCACAATTACTCATATCAATAGCATAATCAGCTAGCGAGCCATAATAATAAAACAATCATAACATGATATAACAAAATGGTATCTCGCTAGCCCTTTCTGAGACCGTAAAACATAAATGCAGAGCACCTTTAAAGATCAAGGACTGATTAAACATTGTAATTCATGGTAAAAAAGATCCAGTCAAGTCATACACAATATAAACCAACAATAATGAATGCAAATGACAGTGTGCTCTCCAGCGGGTGCTTTTTAATAAGAAGGGTGATGACTCAACATAAAAGTAAATAGATAGGCCCTTCGCAGAGGGAAGCAAGGATTTGTAGAGGTGCCAGAGCTTGATTTTAAAATAGAGATTGAATAATATTTTGAGCGGCACACTTTCACTATCAACGCAACAACTATGAGATGGTTGTATCTTCCATACTACATGCATTATAGGCAGTTCCCAAACAGAATGGTAAAGGTTTATACTCCCCCAACCACCAACAAGCATCAATCCATGGCTTGCTCGAAACAACGAGTGCCTCCAACTAACAATAGCCCTGGGGGAGTTTTGTTTAATTATTTTGATTTGCTTTGATCTTTTTGGATCATGGGACTGGGCATCCTGGTTACCGGCCCTTTCTCGTGAATGAGAAGTGGAGTCCACTCCTCTTGAGAATAACCCACCTAGCATGGAAGATATAGGCAGCCCTAGTTGTAACATGAGCTGCTCAAGCATACAAAACGGAATTTCATTTGAAGGTTTGGAGTTTGGCACATACAAATTTACTTGGAACGGCAGGTAAATACCTCATATAGGAAGGTATAGTGGACTCATATGGAACAACTTTGGGGTTAAAGAAGTTTGGATGCACAAGCAGTATTCCCGCTTAGTACAGGTGAAGGATAGCAAAAGACTGGGAAGCGACCAACTGAGAGAGCGACAACAGTCATAAACATGCATTAAAATTAATTCACACCGAATACAAGCATGAGTAGGATATAATCCACCATGAACATAAATATCATGAAGGCTATGGATTTGATTCAACTACATGCGTGAACATGTGCCAAGTCGAGTCACTCAATTCATTCAAAGGAGGATACCATCCCATCATACCACATCATAAACATTCTAATAGCATGTTGACACGCAAGGTAAACCATTATAACTCATAGCTAATCAAGCATGGCGCAATCAACTATAATCTCTAAATGTCATTGCAAATATGCTTACTTCATAATAAGCTGACTTAGAAACAATGAACTCATCATATTTACAAAAACAAGAGAGGTCGAGTTCATACCAGCTTCTCTCATCCCAATAAGTCCGTCATATATCGTCATTATTGCCTTTCACTTACATGACCGAACGATGTGTAAAATAATAAGAGTGCTCGTGCATTGGACTAAGCTGGAATCTGCAAGCATTCAACTCAAAAGAGAAGACAAGTAATATGGGCTCTAAGTTAAAAAAACAATCATGCATATGAGAGCCACTAAACATTTTCAATGTGGTCTTCTCGACCCCCAAAGGAAAGAAAAGAAAATAAAACTATTTACACGGGAAAGCTCCCAACAAGTAAGAAGAAGAACTAGAAATATTTTTGGGTTTACACTTTAATTTCTACTACAAGCATGGAAATTAAACTAACTATTTTTTTTTGGTTTTTCTTAAGGTTTATCAAACACACAAGAAGAAAACTAGAAAAGGTAATTTAAACTAACATGGATAATACAATGAAAGAGTATGAGCACCGACGACTAGTGTGTGAACATGAATGTAAAGTCGGTGAGAAATACGTACTCCCCCAAGCGTAGGCTTTTGGCCTAAGTTGGTCTAGTACCAAGGACTGCCGCTACTCTCCCCGGTGTACTAGGAGGTGTAATCAGGATAATACTGGCTGGTCATCTGCAGATCCCACTGGACAGATGATGCTCGATAAGGGTCCAGTTCAGGTTCCGGCTCAGGCTTAGGTTCAGGAGTAAAAGCTTGGGCTCGATGATTGTTCACCGCTTTCGGTGTGATGAGATAATTTTCTACAAGTAAATCAAACAACAGAGGCGCAAGCAAAATAATAATCTCAAAATGTTTCTTATTAAATCTAAGTTTATACAAGAGCATCCTCTCTTTGTTGTCAACAATAAACTTGTGTGCTACCATGCTCTTGTAATCTAAAACGTGAGGAGGCAATGTTGTGTCCTCTTTCTCAAGATGCCTAATGGGTATCTAAAAATGTCTAGCAAGACGCGAAGCATAGATACCTCCAAATATGGGGCCTTTTGTATGATTCAGGGCTAGCCGTTTAGCAATGACGGCACCCATACTAAAAGTATTGTCTCCAAGCAAGGCATGTTGAAGAATGATAATATCAGGAACACTTAAGTTTCCACTATTTCCACGACCAATCAAGCATCTACTAGCAAATATGGCAAAGTAGCGTAAAACAGGAAAGTGTATGCTAGAGACTTTTGCCTCGGAACCCTTCTTTGGCTCCTCTACAGCGATAGTATTAACAAAGCCATCCACATCTTTACGATGGGGTTCCTCTAATTCTCCCTCATAAGGTATCCTACACACCGCGCAAAGATTACGTAAAGACATTTCTCTGAATTCATCATATAAATGAAATGATACTGCAGGGGGTGACTTCTTAGGATAATAATAAAAGTTTTGCACGAAAGTATTGGTGAGTAAGAGATACTGATCAATCCGGTCGTTGATGAAACCGGTGAGGCCTGTAGTCTCGATCAAAGAATAAAAATCTTCATGAATTCCAGCTTCTTTCAAGAAATCCTCACATGGCCATTCACACGACCGTACTTCCGCTAGGCGAGGAAGGTTATACTTGGCTTTTTCCTTCTCTTTGGCTTGTTTTTCCTGAGAGCTTTGGCTAGAAGAGCCCCTCAAAAGTTTCCTTAACATTTTCTGAAAATTTCTGAAATTTTAGTAACTTCAAAATAAAAGTGAATAAAACTAAACAAGATTGGTAGCAACTACTCCTACAAGTGCCTAGAGCCTATATCATGCATTAGAAATGCTTGGGACCTCATAAATTTAACATGCAAGCTCAAGAGCATGGTCACCTATGCAGCAAAAATTTGCAATGAATAAAGCACTAGAACAAAAACTAATTGGACCAATGGAGGAGTCACATACCAAGCAACAATCTCCCAAAGCAGTTTTGTGAATGGAGCCTTGAGCAAGGAGATCAAAAAACGCAGCAAAACGAGCTAGAACTCGTGCTTGAGCTGGATGGGGATTTTTTTTGGGTAGAAGATGAAGTGTGTGGGTGCTGGCATAAGTGGAGGGGGCCACCAGGGGCCCATGAGACAGGGGGCGAGCCCTATAGGGGGGGCACGCCCTCCACTCTTGTGGCCTGGTGCTTGCCCCTCCTGAAGTGATTTCAGTGCCTAAAATCCTCAAATATTCCATAAAAATCATACTAAATTTGCAGGGCATTTGGAGCACTTTTATTTTTGGGATATTTTTTAATGCACGGATAAATCAGAAAATAGACGGATAGTACTATTTTTGCTTTATTTATTCTAAATAACAGAAAGTAAAAAGTGGGTACAGAAGGTTGTGCCTTCTAGTTTCATCCATCTCATGATCATCAAAATGAATCCACTAACAAGGTTGATCAAGTCTTGTTAACAAACTCATTCCGAATAACACGGAACTGGAGAAATTTCGAATAACACTAAGTTACCTCAACAGGGATATGAAAATCCCCAACAATAAGAATATCATACTTTTTCTTGACAGTAGGGAGAGGAAATTCAAAACCTCCAATAATAATAGTTGGAACCTTTTCAATAGAATTGATGCTATGAACTTGAGATTGTTTCCTCGGAAAGTGTACCGTATGCTCATTCCCATTAACATGAAAAGTGACATTGCCTTTGTTGCAATCAATAACAGCCCCTGCAGTATTAAGAAAAGGTCTACCAAGGATAATTGACATACTATCGTCCTCAGGAATATCAAGAATAACAAAGTCCATTAAGATAGTGACATTTGCAACCACAATAGGCACATCCTCACAAATGCCGACAGGTATAGCAGTTGATTTATCAGCCATTTGCAAAGATATTTTAGTAGGTGTCAACTTATTCAATTCAAGTCTATGATATAAAGAGAGAGGCATAACACTAACACCGGCTCCAAGATCACATGAAGCAGTTCTAACATAATTTCTTTTAATGGAGCATGGTATAGTTGGTACCCCCGGATCTCCAAGTTTCTTCGGTATTCCACCCTTAAAAGTGTAATTAGCAAGCATGGTGGAAATTTCAGCTTCTGGTATCTTTCTTTTATTTGTGATGATATCCTTCATATACTTAGCATAAGGATTTACTTTGAGCATATCAGTTAAGCGCATACGTAAAAAAATAGGTCTAATCATTTCAGCAATGCGCTCAAAATCCTCGTCATCCTTTGACTTGGATGGTTTAGGAGGAAAGGGCATGGGTTTCTGAACCCATGGTTCTCTTTCTCTACCATGCTTCCTAGCAACAAAATCTCTCTTATCATAACGTTGATTATTTGATTGTGGGTTATCAAGATCAACAGCAGGTTCAATCTCTACATCATTGTTTTTGCTAGGTTGAGCATCAACATGAACATTATCATTAACATTATCACTAGGTTCATGTTCATCACCTGATTGTGTTTCAGCATCAGAAATAGAAATATCATTGGGATTCTCAGGTGTGTCTACAGTAGGTTCACTAGAAGTATGCAAAGTCCTATCGTCTTTCTTTTTCTTCTTTTTGGAAGAACTAGGTGCTTCTAAATTATTTCTCTGAGAATCTTGCTCGATTCTCTTAGGGTGGCCTTCAGGATACAAAGGTTCCTGGGTCATTCTACCAGTTCTAGTAGCCACTCTAACATCAAAGTCATTTTTATTATTTAATTCATCAAGAAAATCATTTTGAGCTTTAAGTACTTGCTCAGCTTGAGTAGCAACCATAGACGCATATTTGCTAATGAGTTGGAGTTCACCTTTAACTCTAGCCAAGTTATCGCTTGCGCGTCCTATCTCGAAAGCATTATTCTTTAACTCTCTACCAACATAAGAATTAAAACTTTCTTGTCTAGCCATAAAGTCATCAAATTCATCTAAGCATGGGCTATGAAATTTAGTAGAGGGTATTTCAACTTTATCATATCTATAGAGAGAATTTACCTTTACTACCTGTGTCGGGTTATCAAGACAATGTGGTCCTTCAACAGGCGGTAAATTAAGACCATGTATTTCTTCAATAGGAGGTAAATTCTTAACATCTTCAGATTTAATACTTTTTTCTTTCATCGATTTCTTTGCCTCTTGCATATCTTCAGGACTGAGAAATAAAACACCTCTATTCTTCGGAGTGGGTTTAGGAATAGGCTCAGGAGTTGGCTCAATTGGTTCAGGAATTGCTTCAGTAATTGGCTCAGGAAGAGTCCAATTATTTTCATTAGTCAACATATTATTCAATAGTATTTCAACTTCCTCGACTGTTCTTTCCCTGAAAACACAACCAGCACAACTATGCAAGTAGTCCTTGGAAGCATCGATTAGTCCATTATAAAAGATATCAAGTATTTCATTTTTCTTAAGAGGATAATCGGGCAAAGCATTAAGTAACTGGAGAAGCCTCCCCCAAGCTTGTGGGAGACTCTCTTCTTTGATTTGCACAAAGTTATATATTTCCCGCAAGGCAGCTTGTTTCTTATGAGCGGGGAAATATTTATCAGAGAAGTAATAAATCATATCCTGGGGACTACACACACACAGGAGCAAGAGAATTATTCCAAGTCTTAGCATCACCCTTTAATGAGAACAGAAATATCTTAAGGATATAATAATAGCGAGACTTCTCATCATTAGTAAACAGGGTAGCTCTATCATTCAACTTGGTAAGATGTGCCACAATAGTTTCAGATTCAAGGCCATAAAAAGGATCAGATTCAACTAAAGTAATAATCTCAGGATCAACAGAGAATTCATAATCCTTATCAGTAACACAGATAGGTGAAGTAGCAAAAGCAGGGTCAGGTTTCATTCTAGCATTAAGAGACTGCTGCTTCCATTTAGCTAATAGTTTCTTAAGATCATATCTATCATTGCAAGCAAAGATTTCCCTAGCAGCTTCTTCATTCATAACATAAACCTTAGGAACAACAGGCAATACATAATCATTGGGAGAACCTTCATCATCACTATCATCAATAATAGCATCTTCAATATTTTCATTCCCCCTAACTCTAGCAAGTTGTTCATCAAGAAATTCACATAATGACAAAGTAGTATCACGCACAGAAGTAGTTTCATCATGCATAGCAGAAGTGGCATCATCAATAACATGCGACATATCAGAATTCATAGCAGTAGTAGGTTTAGGTGTTGCAAGCTTACTCACAATAGAAGGAGAATCTAGTGCAGAGCTAGATGGCAGTTCCTTACCTCCCCTCGTAGTTGAGGGATAAATCTTGGTTTTAGCGTCTTTCAAGTTCTTCATAGTGATCAACAGATATAAATCCCAAGTGACTCGGAGAATAGAGCTATGCTCCCCAGCAACGGCGCCAGAAATTAGTCTTGATAACCCACAAGTGTAGGGAATTGCAACAGCTTTTGAGGGTGAAGTACAACCCAAGTTTATTGATTCGACACAAGGGGAGCCAAAGAATATTCTTGAGTATTAGCAGTTGAGTTGTCAATTCAACCACACCTGGATAACTTAGTATCTGCAGGAAAGTATTTAGTAGCAAAGGTGGTATGATAATAAAGGTAACAGTGGCAAAAGTAAAGATAAATGTTTTTGGGTTTTTGTATTAGTTGTAACAGTAGCAACGGAAAAGTAAATAAGCGAAGAACAATATATGAAAAGCTCATAGGTAATGGATCAGTGATGGATAATTATGCCGGATGTGATTCCTCATGTAATAGCTATAACATAAGGTGACACAGAACTAGCTCCAGTTCATCAATGTAATGTAGGCATGTATTCCATAAATAGTCATATGTGCTTATGGAAAAGAACTTGCATGACATCTTTTGTCCTACCCTCCCGTGACAGCGGGGTCCTAGCGGAAACTAAGGGATATTAAGGCCTCCTTTTAATAGAGAACCGGAACAAAGCATTAGCACATAGTGAATACATGAACTCCTCAAACTACGGTCATCACCGAGAAGTATCCCGATTATTGTCACTTCGGGGTTGTCGGATCATAACACATAATAGGTGACTATAGACTTGCAAGATAGGATCAAGAACACACATATATTCATGAAAACATAATAGGTTCAGATCTGAAATCATGGCACTCGGGCCCTAGTGACAAGCATGAAGCATAGCAAAGTCATAGCAACATCAATCTCAGAACATAGTGGATACTATGGATCAAACCCTAACAAAACTAACTTGATTACATGGTAAATCTCATCCAACCCATCACTGTCCAGCAAGCCTATGATGGAATTACACACGCACAACAGTGAGCATCATGAAATTGGTGATGGAGGATGGTTGATGATGACGACGACGATGAATCCCCCTCTCTGGAGCCCCGAACGGACTCCAGATCAGCCCTCCCGAGAGAGATTAGGGCTTGGCGGCGGCTCCGTGTCGTAAAACGCGATGAAACTTTCTCTCTGATTTTTTTCTCCCCAAACGTGAATATATGGAGTTGGAGTTGAGGTCGGTGGAGGTCCAGGGGGCCCACAAGATAGGGGGCACGCCCTACAGGGGGGTGTGCCCCCTGTCTCGTGGACAGGCCCTGGGCCCCCTGATGTATTTCTTTCGCCCAGAAATTCTTATTAATTTCGAAAACTGCCTCTGTGGATTTCCAGGACATTCTGAGAACTTTTCTTTTCTACACATAAAACAACATCATGGTAGTTCTGCTGAAAACAGCGTCAGTCCGGGTTAGTTTCATTCAAATCATGCAAGTTAGAGTCCAAAATAAGGGCAAAAGTGTTTGGAAAAGTAGATACGTTGGAGACGTATCAGCAGTGGATGGCCATTACTGAGCCGGTGAGAACGGTAACCCGGTAGAGGGTTTTCATCAGCAAGAGCGGTGTTCCGACAATAGAACCATGTTTGATTCCAATCTTTAGAATGGTTATGATGTTTGGCATGAGGAAAATTGACTTCTTTCCTCTTCTGAATTGATACTCCGCCAAGCTCAGTATTGGGGCCGTCAGAGAATTCAGTTCGGCGGTTTAAGTGGAAGAAGTCCCGGAAGAGCTCAACGGTTGGTTCTTCTTGAAGGTAAACTTCACAGAACACTTGGAAATTGCATATGTTGGACACAGAATTTGGTCCAATGTCTTGAGGATGGAGTTGGTAGCTAGCAAGTACATCCCGGAAAAACTTTAATCCGGGAGGGCTAAACCCCTGGTCTAGATGCTGCATAAATACAACCACTTCTCCATCTTGAGGTTCAGGAGGGCATTCAGGGCCAGGGACTCGCCAATGAAGGACATCTTTTTTGGCCAAAGCGCCAGTTGGAACATATCCATTGATTTTCGTTTCTATGATCCGGGAAGGAGCCCCTGCAGTATTAAGAAAAGGTCTACCAAGGATAATTGACATACTATCGTCCTCAGGAATATCAAGAATAACAAAGTCCATTAAGATAGTGACATTTGCAACCACAATAGGCACATCCTCACAAATGCCGATAGGTATAGCAGTTGATTTATCAGCCATTTGCAAAGATATTTCAGTAGGTGTCAACTTATTCAATTCAAGTCTATGATATAAAGAGAGAGGCATAACACTAACACCGGCTCCAAGATCACATGAAGCAGTTCTAACATAATTTCTTTTAATGGAGCATGGTATAGTTGGTACCCCCGGATCTCCAAGTTTCTTCGGTATTCCACCCTTAAAAGTGTAATTAGCAAGCATGGTGGAAATTTCAGCTTCTGGTATCTTTCTTTTATTTGTGATGATATCCTTCATATACTTAGCATAAGGATTTACTTTGAGCATATCAGTTAAGCGCATACGTAAAAAAATAGGTCTAATCATTTCAGCAATGCGCTCAAAATCCTCGTCATCCTTTGACTTGGATGGTTTAGGAGGAAAGGGCATGGGTTTCTGAACCCATGGTTCTCTTTCTCTACCATGCTTCCTAGCAACAAAATCTCTCTTATCATAACGTTGATTATTTGATTGTGGGTTATCAAGATCAACAGCAGGTTCAATCTCTACATCATTGTTTTTGCTAGGTTGAGCATCAACATGAACATTATCATTAACATTATCACTAGGTTCATGTTCATCACCTGATTGTGTTTCAGCATCAGAAATAGAAATATCATTGGGATTCTCAGGTGTGTCTACAGTAGGTTCACTAGAAGTATGCAAAGTCCTATCGTCTTTCTTTTTCTTCTTTTTGGAAGAACTAGGTGCTTCTAAATTATTTCTCTGAGAATCTTGCTCGATTCTCTTAGGGTGGCCTTCAGGATACAAAGGTTCCTGGGTCATTCTACCAGTTCTAGTAGCCACTCTAACATCAAAGTCATTTTTATTATTTAATTCATCAAGAAAATCATTTTGAGCTTTAAGTACTTGCTCAGCTTGAGTAGCAACCATAGACGCATATTTGCTAATGAGTTGGAGTTCACCTTTAACTCTAGCCAAGTTATCGCTTGCGCGTCCTATCTCGAAAGCATTATTCTTTAACTCTCTACCAACATAAGAATTAAAACTTTCTTGTCTAGCCATAAAGTCATCAAATTCATCTAAGCATGGGCTATGAAATTTAGTAGAGGGTATTTCAACTTTATCATATCTATAGAGAGAATTTACCTTTACTACCTGTGTCGGGTTATCAAGACAATGTGGTCCTTCAACAGGCGGTAAATTAAGACCATGTATTTCTTCAATAGGAGGTAAATTCTTAACATCTTCAGATTTAATACTTTTTTCTTTCATCGATTTCTTTGCCTCTTGCATATCTTCAGGACTGAGAAATAAAACACCTCTATTCTTCGGAGTGGGTTTAGGAATAGGCTCAGGAGTTGGCTCAATTGGTTCAGGAATTGCTTCAGTAATTGGCTCAGGAAGAGTCCAATTATTTTCATTAGTCAACATATTATTCAATAGTATTTCAACTTCCTCGACTGTTCTTTCCCTGAAAACACAACCAGCACAACTATGCAAGTAGTCCTTGGAAGCATCGATTAGTCCATTATAAAAGATATCAAGTATTTCATTTTTCTTAAGAGGATAATCGGGCAAAGCATTAAGTAACTGGAGAAGCCTCCCCCAAGCTTGTGGGAGACTCTCTTCTTTGATTTGCACAAAGTTATATATTTCCCGCAAGGCAGCTTGTTTCTTATGAGCGGGGAAATATTTATCAGAGAAGTAATAAATCATATCCTGGGGACTACACACACACACAGGAGCAAGAGAATTATTCCAAGTCTTAGCATCACCCTTTAATGAGAACAGAAATATCTTAAGGATATAATAATAGCGAGACTTCTCATCATTAGTAAACAGGGTAGCTCTATCATTCAACTTGGTAAGATGTGCCACAATACTTTCAGATTCAAGGCCATAAAAAGGATCAGATTCAACTAAAGTAATAATCTCAGGATCAACAGAGAATTCATAATCCTTATCAGTAACACAGATAGGTGAAGTAGCAAAAGCAGGGTCAGGTTTCATTCTAGCATTAAGAGACTGCTGCTTCCATTTAGCTAATAGTTTCTTAAGATCATATCTATCATTGCAAGCAAAGATTTCCCTAGCAGCTTCTTCATTCATAACATAAACCTTAGGAACAACAGGCAATACATAATCATTGGGAGAACCTTCATCATCACTATCATCAATAATAGCATCTTCAATATTTTCATTCCCCCTAACTCTAGCAAGTTGTTCATCAAGAAATTCACATAATGACAAAGTAGTATCACGCACAGAAGTAGTTTCATCATGCATAGCAGAAGTGGCATCATCAATAACATGCGACATATCAGAATTCATAGCAGTAGTAGGTTTAGGTGTTGCAAGCTTACTCACAATAGAAGGAGAATCTAGTGCAGAGCTAGATGGCAGTTCCTTACCTCCCCTCGTAGTTGAGGGATAAATCTTGGTTTTAGCGTCTTTCAAGTTCTTCATAGTGATCAACAGATATAAATCCCAAGTGACTCGGAGAATAGAGCTATGCTCCCCAGCAACGGCGCCAGAAATTAGTCTTGATAACCCACAAGTGTAGGGAATTGCAACAGCTTTTGAGGGTGAAGTACAACCCAAGTTTATTGATTCGACACAAGGGGAGCCAAAGAATATTCTTGAGTATTAGCAGTTGAGTTGTCAATTCAACCACACCTGGATAACTTAGTATCTGCAGGAAAGTATTTAGTAGCAAAGGTGGTATGATAATAAAGGTAACAGTGGCAAAAGTAAAGATAAATGTTTTTGGGTTTTTGTAGTAGTTGTAACAGTAGCAACGGAAAAGTAAATAAGCGAAGAACAATATATGAAAAGCTCATAGGCAATGGATCAGTGATGGATAATTATGCCGGATGTGATTCCTCATGTAATAGCTATAACATAAGGTGACACAGAACTAGCTCCAGTTCATCAATGTAATGTAGGCATGTATTCCATAAATAGCCATACGTGCTTATGGAAAAGAACTTGCATGACATCTTTTGTCCTACCCTCCCGTGACAGCGGGGTCCTAGCGGAAACTAAGGGATATTAAGGCCTCCTTTTAATAGAGAACCGGAACAAAGCATTAGCACATAGTGAATACATGAACTCCTCAAACTACGGTCATCACCGAGAAGTATCCCGATTATTGTCACTTCGGGGTTGTCGGATCATAACACATAATAGGTGACTATAGACTTGCAAGATAGGATCAAGAACACACATATATTCATGAAAACATAATAGGTTCAGATCTGAAATCATGGCACTCGGGCCCTAGTGACAAGCATGAAGCATAGCAAAGTCATAGCAACATCAATCTCAGAACATAGTGGATACTATGGATCAAACCCTAACAAAACTAACTTGATTACATGGTAAATCTCATCCAACCCATCACCGTCCAGCAAGCCTATGATGGAATTACACACGCACAACAGTGAGCATCATGAAATTGGTGATGGAGGATGGTTGATGATGACGACGACGATGAATCCCCCTCTCTGGAGCCCCGAACGGACTCCAGATCAGCCCTCCCGAGAGAGATTAGGGCTTGGCGGCGGCTCCGTGTCGTAAAACGCGATGAAACTTTCTCTCTGATTTTTTTCTCCCCAAACGTGAATATATGGAGTTGGAGTTGAGGTCGGTGGAGGTCCAGGGGGCCCACAAGATAGGGGGCACGCCCTACAGGGGGGGTGTGCCCCCTGTCTCGTGGACAGGCCCTGGGCCCCCTGATGTATTTCTTTCGCCCAGAAATTCTTATTAATTTCGAAAACTGCCTCTCTGGATTTCCAGGACATTCCGAGAACTTTTCTTTTCTACACATAAAACAACATCATGGTAGTTCTGCTGAAAACAGCGTCAGCCTGGGTTAGTTTCATTCAAATCATGCAAGTTAGAGTCCAAAACAAGGGCAAAAGTGTTTGGAAAAGTAGATACGTTGGAGACGTATCAGCAGTGGATGGCCATTACTGAGCCGGTGAGAACGGTAACCCGGTAGAGGGTTTTCATCAGCAGGAGCGGTGTTCCGACAATAGAACCATGTTTGATTCCAGTCTTTAGAATGGTTATGATGTTTGGCATGAGGAAAATCGACTTCTTTCCTCTTCTGAATTGATACTCTGCCAAGCTCAGTATTGGGGCCGTCAGAGAATTCAATTCGGCGGTTTAAGTGGAAGAAGTCCCGGAAGAGCTCAACGGTTGGTTCTTCTTGAAGGTAAACTTCATAGAACACTTGGAAATTGCATATGTTGGACACAGAGTTTGGTCCAATGTCTTGAGGATGGAGTTGGTAGCTAGCAAGTACATCCCAGAAAAACTTTGATCCGGGAGGGCTAAACCCCTGGTCTAGATGCTGCATAAATACAACCACTTCTCCATCTTGAGGTTCAGGAGGGCATTCAGGGCCAGGGACTCGCCAATGAAGGACATCTTTTTTGGCCAAAGCGCCAGTTAGAACATATCCATTGAGTTTCGTTTCTATGATCCGGGAAGGAGCCCAGTTGCAAGAGGCGAATTGCTTGGCCATTTTGGAAGACAAACTATAAAAGAAGTGCAAAGGCCGGTTTACGATTCAAGGTTGATGTGCACAAACCGGTGTTAAACCGAGGGATTTAATCAAGGCATATATACAAGTTAAATCGGATACTGCTACTCAAGTCAAGATGGCGGTTTAAGTGAGGGCTAATGGTACCAGGCGGATTATGATTTTCTACAAAGTTAAACCGCCTATAGTGGAAGCAGCAGAGTTGAAATTCATTAAAGTGCTGAGGAAACAGGTTTCACAAGATGATATTATAATTTTGGATCTACCGTGGCCTAGTAAAGAAAATTTTCTGAACCATAAAATGGCAACATCAGAATAAAGAGGATTCAGATGGATCTGTTCGTGGTTCTAAAGATACTATGGTGAGGCAAAACAAGATTGTAGCTTCGGCCGCGGGAGGAAAAAGTTAGGTTGGTCTGGATTCAATGAGACAGTAAAGAAAGCAAGGGCAAAGTAATAAAGCTCGGACGAACACTGATGAACACAGCCAAGTACCAAAAACCTAATGCAGATCTAGGGTTAAGGGAGAAGGGCTTACCGGATTCTCAGGAGCGGCGGAGGAGAGCTATGGATCTTTGGAGTGTTTAGGTTGATGCAGCGGCCAGAGATGAGGCAGATCTTCAAGGTCGACAGCGGCGGCGATGCTTGAGTTCTTCTGGGTCGTGAGGAGGAAGAAGATGCAAAGAGGCAAGGGGGGAAATGGAGGGACCCCCGGTCTTATTTATAAAGGCAAGGGGATAAGCGGTAGGTGCAAGAATCGAGGAGCCTAAAGCGGCAAGAGGGGGCGCAGCTGTCGCCCTCAAACCATTGAGATGCATGAGGGGGTGATGCACATCCGTGATGTGGAGGGACCAAGGAGTACCGGAAGCGTGGAGACAAAGCTCGAAGCAATGGAACAACAAGTTTTCAAGTGCCAACGGATGGTGGAGCGCAGACTTAACGCCAACCAGATGATAATCACAGAGTTCACCAACAACCACAAGATGGATGCCAAGAACATTGGGGAGACCATCTTCCAGCTTCATGAGAAAATCGAGTACCTCCAAGCCCAGATCTATGACCTGCAAAATCAAAACTGTGAGTATGAATATAGATTCAAGAGGATGAGTTTGGCTGCAGATTTGAGGATCCCGGAGACTCGATCATCCTTCTATGATGGTGAGCCTATGCCTTGGAAGACGGACGACAAGCCTACATCACCAACAACTCCTTCTTCACCACCTCCGAGGACATAATCACATGGGTATGGGCACTCCCCTTGGCAACTGCCAAGCTTGGGGGAGGTGCCCCGGTATTGTATCACCATCACACTCCTATCTTTATCGTTTTTCTTAGTTCGATCCTTTTGGTAATATCTTGATCTAGTAGAATAAAGCTTTGGTATGAATTAGTTTTGAGTTTTGCTTCGTGATCCCTCTATGTAATCGAGTCCGTGAGCTATATATAATAAATATTAGTGTTGAGTCAAGGGCTTTGCTATCTTGCTATGATCTTGAGAAAAATAGAAAGAACAAAAATAAATAAAAGAGACCATATTGATCTTATGGATAGTGTTGAGGATATAACTACTGAGTGTAAACCGCCCAGGAGGGGCCGGTTCATGCTCAACTATATTGAAGCCCATGAAGACAAAGAAGATGGCGCTTTATTGACAAAGCTTAGAGGCTCAGAGCCCAAAGGCAGATTAGGGCCCATAATGGTAAACCGCCATAGTTGTATAACTTGTATTGTAGGTTAGGGAAAAGGGAGAGACCGAGCCGGACACTTGTATGAGCCGGCCTCGGGACTCTGTAAACCGGCCGGGCGTCAACCTGTGTATATAAAGGGCGACCCGGCGGCGGTTCAGGGACAAGAAACAACAACTCGAGACTCAGGCAAAGCGTATTCGCTCCCTAGTCATCGAAACCCAAGCAATTCCATCACAACTAGACGTAGGCTTTTACCTTCATCGTAAGGGGCCGAACTAGTATAAAACTCTCGTGTCCCTTGTCCAGTTTAACCCCTTCAAGCTAATCTCGTTGCGATGGCTCCACGACTAAGTCCTTCCGTTAGGACATCTGACGTGGTATTTCCATGACAGATAGTAATGACTTCACACATAAAGAGTATGAGGCATAAAAGTTGTTGAGAGTTGGCAAACATAGTTTTGGTCATCGTTGCAATTAATAGGAAGTAATAAAGAAAGAGAGGTTCTCATATATAAATATACTATCCTGGACATCTTTTATGATTGTGAGCACTCATTAAAGTATGACATGCTAAAGAGTTGATGTTGGACAAGGAAGACAACGTGATGGGTTATGTTTTCTCACATCTTAGTTAAAGTATATTGCCATGGATCATTCAACATGATGAGCTTGCCTTTCCCCCTCATGCTAGCCAAATTCCTTGCACCAAGTAGAGATACTACTTGTGCTTCCAAACATCCTTAAACCAAGTTTTGCCATGAGAGTCCACCATATCTACTTATGGATTGAGTAAGATCCTTCAAATAAGTTGTCATGTTGCAAGCAATAAAATTGCTCTCTAAATATGTATGACTTATTAGTGTGGAGAAAATAAGCTTTATACGATCTTGTGATATGGAAGTAATAAAAGCGACGGACTGCATAATAAAGGTTCATATCACAAGTGGCAACATAAAGTGACGTTCTTTTGCATTAAGATTTCGTGCATCCAACCCTAAAAGCACATGACAACCTCTGCTTCCCTCTACGAAGGGCCTATCTTTTACATTCTGCAAGAGTCAAGGTGATCTTCACCTTTCCCTTTTTATTTTATCCTTTGGCAAGCACCTCATGTTGGAAAGATCCTGATATATATATATATATCCAATTGGATGTAAGTTAGCATGAACTATTATTGTTGACATTACCCTTGAGGTAAAACGTTGGGAGGCAACACTATAAGCCCCTATATTTCTCTGCGTCCGATTGAAACTCCATAACCATAAGTATTGCGTAAGTATCAGCAATTGTGGAAGACTAAATGATAGTTGAGTATGTGGACTTGCTGAAAAGCTATTATATTGACTCCTTCCGATGTTATAATCAATTACAATTGCTTCAATGACTGAGATTATACTTTGTTAGTTCCCAACACTACAAGAAATTTGTTAATACATGACGGTGGCAGTCCGTCATGGACCGAGAGAAAACTGTCATGGGTGCCCACCCATGACGGAGTCTATGTCCGTCATGTATATCGCGTCATAATTTGACATCATGCTGACCATGACGGATTTCCACCGTCATGGATTTTCCCCAGGCCCGCCCAAGGCCCAAACCATTGTGACGGAACAATCCGTCATGGACTAATGCCACATAGGATTTTCAATTGACCAACTGCAATGACGTGGCTGCCTACGTGGACACTATTTTCCGTCACAGAAATCGTCATGCATTTAGGGGCAATATAAATTTAGATCTACCATTAGCCTATTTCATTCGGTCCAATTTTCACCAAGTACATTTTTAATAATAATACAAATCATAATGCAAACTATGGCCCAAGACAAAGTATTTCCAATGTTTCATAAGTACATATATGAATCAATATGCAATCATCCGCAGGTATTTACAATATAGAAGTTTACAAAATCCTTCAGGAAATGGTAATTTTACAATATAGGTTGACAAAATATCACTCAACAAAGTTAGGAAACAGTACAATCTAGCTCACACAAAGATAACGTTTAAACTATTGAAGTTATTATTCATGTTGTCATCGGCCCTCCTCCTGGAAACTATGTATCATGTCATGCTGATTGTTATTGGCAGCACCAAGTAGCCCACTATGCAATCATACCTAGCATATTTACAAGACCATCAGATATGTTAGATATAAATAGATAGAAGAGAATTGTAACAAATGTAAAAACTGAATCATGTGTTATCCAAAATTCTTAAATCTTACACTGCTACAAACGAGAATAGCATAATATCTGCTACATATAAGTTTCATGTAGATCTGTATGAATTAGGACAACCAAGTTATGTGTAAAACATACAATGTTAAGTACTTTGCATATCATGCAAACAAGAAACAGAAAAACACTTGTCTGACAATGGGGGACAATACATAATACAATGCACAAGATTCATTCAATTAACATATGTGCAATAATACGTGACAATGTAGTAACTTCAGCAAAAGAAGGCATGTACCTGTACTTCAGCAAAAGAAGGCATGTACCTGTATGTTTACGAGAGAGATACACAAACTTCAATTGTTTTGTTTTGTAAAATAGAGACCTGTACGTTTAGGAGAAGGATATGGAATTGTTAATCAAATAAGAAAATATAGATAACGGACACTAGATGCATGCATCGATGCTTTGAACTGGACACTTTCCCACATTTTGAGAATATCCATGGAAACCAAACACAACACTTGACCAGATTTGCAGCCCGCTTCCTAAAGAAAATTCTGTTATTTTTTGAGATTTTTTTTTGTTGCCGTGCACCTGATGGGGATTTCGAGCAACATGAACACAAATTGTGAAGGAAAACTTCAGCCCTAACACATCCGCACGGCCGCGCAGAGCTGGTAATTGATGAACTATGTGGCACATCGGCCAGGCTAGATCCAGCACCTTGCCGGAAGTGGGAAGTGGCTATTGCGCGTCAGTATACTGTATGCAAGGCAGATTTTGAGGAAAAATACTAATCATTATGGCCAATATAGATTTTATGCTAGACTTTTTGTTGACCTTCTATTAGAGTGTTCTTTCTAAGCTAAGACATGAAAAGGAAAAAAGAAGAATACTACTACTCGAAACAAGTTGTGTACGTGCCCCATATTTTGTGTGAAGAAACTGGCGATGGGACTAGCTCAAAAACATGAAAGACTTGATGTGTTTTGCAAGTTTGTCTGTGAACTTTATTTGATAATTATGTTGCCATTGGTGGTTAAGGCACTATGGAATTTCGAGCATGACTTCATGCCTCCAGGCATCTAGAAGTAACATGCATGTAGAAATATAACACGAAGTGCAGGTATAAGCCATCAAGTAATAAATTTAGCATTTCCTTCAAATTTTTAAGCAATGGGATGACTATAGAACAAGAAAAGACAAGGTATATCAAATCAATATTAAGATTGAATTACAAGGAAAATTCCTCAAAAAATTATAGTTGCCAAGATAGGGAGAAATGATGAGGAATAAAAAAGTCAAAGATTATAGTAAAAGTATATGGTTGTAAATGAATTGCTATGGATCTCAATGCCATCAATCTTTCATTATCGTTCCTATATAGTAAAATATCATGTTCAAGAACAGTATGCAGATTCGTCAAAATAGCCAAAAGTGCATTTGTGTTTACAAACAATGTTCGAACATCACACCCCACTATCTTCCACAAATATTACTTGGACAAAGTGGTCAGCTAAGTAGATCCCATGGAGATAAATTAAGAGTTGCCAGAATTTGATTGTTTAGTGGAAGGATAAGATATCATGGTACTCTTCTCCTTGGCAAAAAGGCAGATAGCATAGTCAGCTGCCCCACTGGCAATTAACATCCTTGCTGCTTGCAAAGAGTAGCAAGGAAACAACAGGAGCATCTCATGGCCGTTTACTTATTACACTAGCATCTTAAACTAACTAGCAGATCTCATAAATTCTACATTGCTGCTGCTCGCAATGCTAGTCTATCGTTGGCTGTAACTTGCATGTCAGAAAAAAAAAGTGGCCACGTTTTGTGCATCATGGTTCAGTACAAGAAAATGTGAGAGCCCTTGGAGAACTATGCTAGAGCAGAGCAGTAATCACTTGGAAAGGAAAGAAAAACAGAGCGAGAGGGTCGACCTCGTTCTGTGGGGAATCATGGTGGTCGGGGCGGACGATCTCATTGTCGAGCTCGAGCGTGGGTGCCAGTCGTCACCGTCCAAGGAACTGGAGAGGCGGAAAGCTCCTGCTGATCCGAATCGAAGCAAAAAAATCAATTGGGGATGGGACAAAGAAAGAATGAATGGAGGAGAAAGGACATGAGGGGGTAGGGATGGACCTTGTGCGGAGCGTCGTTGTCCCCAGCAAGGTCGAGCTTGTGCCTCCTACAGGTCACGGTAGTCGTCCTCTCCTCGTCCCGTGCTGGCTGAACCGAACCTCCGGATGGCGAGGCAGCTGCGCGTCCTGGGAGACGGAGTAGAAGGCCCCTGCAGTAGATCCATGGCCTTGGTCGTTGCTTGCGAGTAGCAGCTGCTCGCTGCATCGGCAATTGTTGGCTTCCGCTTCCATCGGGCCGCTTCAGGCACCGTCGCCATGGATCTTGGCTTCCATCATCAGTTGGAGGCGGGGCGGTGGAGGCGAAGGACGGGGAGGAGAAGATGGGAGGCGTGGAGGTGAAGAACTGGGAGGAGAAGATGGGAGGCGTGGAGGCGGAGGACTGGGAGGAGAAGATGGGAGGCATGGAGGCGGAGGATGGGGAGGAGAAGATGTGTGGTGGCGAAGGACGGGGACAGGAGATGTGATGTGTGGTGGCGGCAGACGAAGAAAAGAGATAAGGGATGGGTGTGTCTTAGGGTTAGGCTTTATACCGGGAAAGGTTTAGGGCTTTTGGCGGGCTTGCGGTGCTGTACTAGGCCATTCATGACGATTTTGAGATTGTCACCGAAAATCCATCATGAATTAACAGGTTTCTTGTAGTGCAATGAGGTTTCTGATTCATACTTGATATTGTGAATAGATCATTACTTGAGCATAAGAAATCATATGACAAAATATATATGTTGTTGTTATAAGAATGTTCATGATGCCCTCATGTCCGTATTTTATTGTTATCGACACCTCTATCTCTAAACATGCAGACAGATTTTTCGATATCGGCTTCCGCTTGAGGACAAGCGAGGTCTAAGCTTAGTTGAGCTGATATGTCCATTTTGCATCATGCTTTTATATCGATATTTATTGCATTATGGGCTGTTATTACACGTTATGTCACAATACTTATGGCTATTCTCTCTTATTTTACAAGGTTTACATAAAGAGGGAGAATGCCGGCAACTGGGGTTCTGGGATGGAAAAGGAGCAAATATTGGAGACATATTCTACACAGCTCCAAAAGTCTTGAAACTCCACAAAAGTCATTTTGGGAATTAATAATAAATATTGAGCGGAAGAAGTACCAGAGGGGGGGCCACACCCTGGCCACGAGGGTGGGGGCGCGCCCCCTGCCTCGTGGGCCACCTGGCAGCCCTCTGGTGCCCATCTTCTGCTATATGAAGTCTTTTACCCTGGAAAAAATCATAAGCAAGCTTACGGGACGAAACTCCGCCGCCACGAGGCGGAACCTTGGCGGAACCAATCTAGGGCTCCGGCGGAGCTGTTCTGCCGGGGAAACATCCCTCTGGGAGGGGGAAATCATCACCATCGTCATCACCAACGATCCTCTCATCGGAAGGGGGTCAATCTCCATCAACATCTTCACCAGCACCATCTCCTCTCAAACCCTAGTTCATCTCTTGTATCCAATCTTTGTACCAAAACCTCAGATTGGTATCTGTGGGTTGCTAGTAGTGTTGATTACTCCTTGTAGTCGATGCTAGTTGGTTGATCTGGTGGAAGATCATATGTTTAGATCCTTAATGCATATTAATACCCCTCTGATTATGAACATGAATATGCTTTGTGAGTAGTTACATTTGTTCCTGAGGACATGGGTGAAGTCTTGCTATTAGTAGTCATGTGAATTTGGTATTCGTTCGATATTTTGATGAGATGTATGTTGTCTCTCCTCTAGTGGTGTTATGTGAACGTCGACTACATGATACTTCACCATTATTTGGGCCTAGAGGAAGGCATTGGAAAGTAATAAGTAGATGATGGGTTGCTAGAGTGACAGAAGGTTAAACCCTAGTTTATGCGTTGCTTCGTAAGGGGCTGATTTGGATCCACTTGTTTCATGCTATGGTTAGGTTTACCTTAATACTTGTTTTGTAGTTGCGGATGCTTGCAATAGGGGTTAATCATAAGTGGGATGCTTGTCCAAGAAAGGGCAGCACCCAAGCACCGGTCCACCCACATATCAAATTATCAAAGTAACGAACGCGAATCATATGAGCGTGATGAAAACTAGCTTGATGATAATTCACATGTGTCCTCAGGAGCGCTTTTCTCTATATAAGAATTTGTCCAGGCTTGTCCTTTGCTACAAAAAGGATTGGGACACCTTGATGCACCTTATTTACTTTCATTGCTTGTTACCCATTACAAATTATCTTATCACAAAAACTATCTGTTACCTACAATTTCAGTGCTTGCAGAGAATACCTTACTGAAAACTGCTTGTCATTTCCTTCTGCTCCTCGTTAGGTTCGACACTCTTACTTCTCGAAATGACTACAATAGATCCCCTACATTTGTGGGTCATCAGCAGGCGGCGTCGAGGTCGGGGTCGGGGCTCGGGCGCGTGGCGGAGGGCGGCGTCGAGGTCGGGGTCAGGGCGGCGTCGAATCCAGGGTTGGGGGCGGCGTCGAGGGTGTGCGGAGAGCGATGGGAGAGCGCGCGGCGGCCGGCGGGCGACGGCGGCGGCGACATCGGAGGAGTTGGATTTGGGGGAAGTGGCCGTGGGGAAGAACGAAGCGGGCAGTTAAGTCAGAAGTAGCAGTAGCGCGTTCCAAAAAGTGCGCTACTGCTAAGTTAGCTACAGCGCATTCCTCGATACGTGCTATTGCAATTCCTTTCTCTTTTTTCCCCTATTTCATTTATTTTTCTTTACATTTTTTTTCCTTTCACCTTTTTCTATTTATTTCATTTTCATTTACTTTTCTATTTGCTTTCCATTTAATTTTATTTCCTTTAGCAGTAGCGCCTTTCAGCGTAAACGCGCTCCTACAAAGCAAGTAGTGGTAGCGCGGTTCAACGTAGATTGCTACTACTATGTGTAGCAAGTTGGCTAAGCCGTGGGAATTTTAGTACTAGCGCTTTTATCTTCGGGCGCGCTACTGCTACAAATGTATCTGTACCGCTGTTTACACCAGCGCGCTACTGCTACTTAGCACCAGCATGCTTTTTTAACACGCGCTACTGCTAAAGTTTTGTGTATAAGGCTTTCCCTAGTCGTGTATGGCCCAATAAGGCCAATATACTTCCCGGGGGGTTCCGGTAACCTCCCGGTACTCCGGTATATGCCCGAACTCACCCGGAACCATTCCGATGTCCAAACATAGGCTTCCAGTATATCAATCTTTATGTCTCGGCCATTTCGAGACTCCTCGTCATGTCCGTGAACACATCCGGGACACTGAAGTACCTTCGGTACATCAAAACACATAAACTCATAATACCAATCGTCATCGAACGTTAAGCGTGCGGACCCTACGGGTTCAAGAATTACGTAGACATGACCGAGACACGTCTCCGGTCAATAACCAATAGCGGAACCTCGATGCTCATATTGGTTCCTACATATTCTACGAAGATCTTTATCGGTCAAACCGCATAACAACATACGTTGTTTCCTTTGTCATCGGTATGTTACTTGCCCGAGATTCGATCGTCGGTATCTCAATACCTAGTTCAATATCGTTACCAGCAAGTCTCTTTACTCGTTCCGTAATACTTCATCCCGCAACTAACTCATTAGTCACAATTCTTGCAAGGCTTATAGTGATGAGTATTACCGAGAGGGCCCAGAGATACCTCTCCAAAACACGGAGTGACAAATCCTAATCTCGATCTATGCCAACCCAACAAACACCTTCGGAGACACCTGTAGAGCACATTTATAATCACCCTTTTATGTTGTGACGTTTGGTAGCACACAAAGTGTTCCTCCGGTATTCGGGAGTTGCATAATCTCATAGTCTGAGGAACTTGTATAAGTCATGAAGAAAGCAGTAGCAATGAAACTAACCCGATCATAATGCTAAGCTAACGGATGGGTCATGTCCATCACATCATTCTCCTAATGATGTGATCCCATTCATCAAATGACAACACATGTCTATGGTTAGGAAACTTAACCATCTTTAATTAACGAGCTAGTCAAGTAGAGGCATACTAGGGACTATATGTTTTGTCTATGTATTCACACATGTACTAAGTTTTCCGTTAATACAATTCTAGCATGAATAATAAACATTTATCATGAATTAAGGAAATAAATAATAACTTTATTATTGCCTCTAGAGCATATTTCCTTCAAGCGTATGACATGCTTGAACGGTCTTATCTTCAGGCCATCATGGTAAGCTTGGTTTTGCTCTCGTATGGATTGATTATTATGGGCATGGTCAGTTTAGTGTCTTTTTTAGTTCTTTCCAATGGAGAAAAAACTAGAACAATGCAAACCTACAAGAGGAATTCAGCAAGCCGATCCTATTTCCCCTTACCATTTTTATTGCATCAGAGGATCTCTTGTGCCTCCTGAAATCCAGCTCTCGGTCATTGGTGCTTAGGGGGACCAAGGTGGCGTCAACAACCCCGACTGTAAACCACCTCTTATTTGCTGATGACAGCATGTTGCTTTTCAAATCAAGTGTTCAAGGTGCTAATGATGTATCAAACCTGCTCAATACTTATTGTGGAGCTTCGGGTCAAAGGGTGAATCATGAAAAATCCTCCATCTTTTTTAGTACAAGGTGTCCCCAATCACTAAGGGAAACTGTGGAAAAATCTCTTAATGTGCAGAATGAAACTCCAAGGGACTGGTACTTGGGGATGCCAACTGATGTAGGTCAGTCCAAGAATGGCAATTTCAGATACTTGAGAGACAGTATGTGGGAGAAAATACAAGGATGGGTGGAGAAGTTGCTATCAGCGGCAGGAAGGAGGTACTTATAGAATCACTTGCCCAGGCTATACCGGTCTACTCTATGTCTTGCTTTTGTCTGCCGCGAGGATTGTGCGGGAATATTTTATCTATTATCAGGCAGTTTTGGCGGGACAATAAACAAGGCAAATGGAAACCATGTTGGGTTGCATAGGACGAGATGACACATCAAAGAATTTGGGAGACGTTGGGCTCCGGAACCTAGAGGTTTTTAACATGTCTTTGTTGTGTAACCAAGCATTGAGAACTGTTGCTTGAACTGTCTTCTCTGAGTTCCAGGATACTAAAGGTGAAGTATTTCCCTACTTCACAATTTTTGAATGTGGAATTTGGGTCACAACCATCTCAAATTGGGAGAGCAATTCTGGATTGCTGAGAAATTTTAAGACAATGCATTGTTAGGAGGATCGGTGACTGGACTACTACAGATATTTGGGCTCGATGGTCTGATGCGCCCTATTACATCAAGGGTCGTGGACCTGCCACAGTTTGTATCCCAGCTAATTGATATGACAAGTGCCACTTGGAAGCATGACCTGGTGAGAGAAGTCTTTGTACCGTTCGATGTTGATGCCATATTGGAAATACCTCTATGTTCAAGACAATTAGATGATTTCTAGTCGTGGTCTGAGGATGAGAAGGGTCGGTTTTCAGTACACTCGGCATACCGGCTCATGATGAAAATGAAGGAATGTCGGGAGGGGTGGCCCAACGAGGCCCCTGGGGCGTCCAACAGGGAAGAAGAAAAGACCAACTAAGCTATGATCTGGAGGCTGCGGGTGCCAGCGATGCTCAAGGTTTTCACCTAGCGATTGGCTCAGCAATCTTTGCCCACAAGTGACTTACTAAACCACCGAAAAATGGCTCACACGCCGGCGTGCGCACTGTGCGGAGCGGAGATGATTGGAGGCATAGCCTACTTAACTACAATATGGCGATGTGCATTTGGGACTCTCTCGATTGAATCAATGGCGGAGCATATGTGCCAGAACCACGAGCCGAAAGCAAAACACTAGCTCTTTGCCCTGAGCGATGCTCTTACACATACCGAATTCACAAGGATGGTTGTCACACTATAGGCAATCTGGTGGTCCAGGAGAAAAGCGATCCATGAAGACATATTTCAAAGCCCTTCATCTACTTATGGTTTTGTTAACTTATTTTTGTCAGACATCTAGATTCTGTAGAAAATAGAACCGTCGAGAGTGAGCGCCCCGGTTGTCAGACATAACAGTTGGCAGGCACCCCTGGAGAATTATGTGAAAATCAACGTCGATGCAACAATTTCAAACCATGGGGGTTTTGGATCTCTGGGTGCTGTGTGCCTTGACCATGAGGGCAATTCTATGGGAGCATCGGGTATGATCTTCGCACATATCGATGACCCACCAATACTTGAAGCATTGGCGACTAGGGAAGCTCTTGCCCTAGCCTCGGATCTTTGTGTGCATAGGTTGGTGGTGGCCTCAGATTGCAAAGCCATAATTGAAGTGACAAAAAGTGGAAGTTCAGTAAGCTATGGAGTTGTGATACATTAAATCACAGAGTGGTCATCGTTATTTCTTTCTTCTGTTTTTAAATACGAGTTTAGGACCTCGAATATGGAGGCACATAATCTTGCAAAGCATGTATTAGCGTTGGGGGTTAGCCGCCATGTTTGGTTAACTAGGCCAACCCGGAACCCTTGATTTCATCCCTGTGTACGTTTATGATGATGAGTTTAATGACGCGATGATGACAAATTTAGTTGGCAAGCATGGAAACTTCGTGCTTCAGTTTATTTTTCGACAGAAATTGCCGTGTATGTCAACTAACTTGTCATCTCTGCGTCACTAGAATTGTCATAGAGAGCGTTTGATTTGCCATGTGCTTGTACCTGACGTTAGATACTTATCATTTCCGATTTAATGTGGCTTTGTGAGTTTCAAAAAATAATAATAAGGGACAATTCATGACGCAGATGAATGAACTCTGAAGCTTTTGTCACCTTTTGTTCTCTTTTCTTGAGCTCCTCCGGTCCCCCACTCCGATCGATTCTCCTCAAATTATCCAAAACTACAAGGTACTCATGTGATTTGTCCGATCTCGATCCATTCCACGACCGGGTCGTGACAGGCCAACACACGCTGACACGCACGAGAGGACGCATGGCTCGCTCCACCGCACCTCACCCACCGAGGATTGTATCGTTTTGGCAAGTCAATTTCGCCAAAACGTCTGTGCGTCACACCGGCAGCGAGTCCACCGCACTGTACCATGCATCACCAGCTAGCACACATGGCGCGTCCGTCTTTTTCTTTAGAAGAATCCCATGGCGCGTCCGCCCCCTTTTTTTAGAAATCGCACGGCGCATCCGCCTGCATGCTGCCGGATTACATTACGCACGCACGCACGCCACGCCATGCAGTAATCAATCGGCTCATAAACCCCCTCCTACTCCTCCTCCTCCTGAACCCCACCGTCCCATCTGCTCCTTTCACACAGATCCGCAGGCCGATTTTCTCCTCCGGAGGCCGCCCGGCGAGGATGCAAGCCACCACGGCGGCGGCGGCGGCGGCGCAGCTGCTAACAGGCAATCACGTCTCTCCGATCAGTATATTGATTCTTCCGTGTCCCCGAGAGATCTCGTTCGGGTCCTTTTGTTAGATTTGTTTTCCGAACTGAGGGTTGGATAGATTTGATTTGATTTGGTTCGGATTGAGGGTTTTTATCTTGACTCGGCATCCGCCGCTCCGTCTTGTGTATGTGGTGCAGATACGAGGAGAGGGCCCAGATGTAGGGCTCGGCCGGGAACGACGACGAAATTATCCTGGCCAGGTATACGTCCCTTCTGTATCTTGATTGATTGATGATTTCCCTGCTGTTGTTTTATCTTGTTTAGGTACAAATCAACGATTCCAGACAGGAAATGGAGAACTGGGGAATGAGGGGGACGAATCGAAGCTCTGAACCGCGGATATGGATTCAGAGATTGCATAATTGAGAAAATTGTGTGCTGTTATGTTTTCTTCTTCAGAGGGATATGTGTTGCTATAGAAGAGAGGACGGGCTTTAAAATGGGTGCTATGAACACAATATTTCTCTCTAAATATAGAGGAACTGGAATATGCAATGTCTTCAATTAGTATTCTTTTTACAACAGACTAACAGCATAAAAGAGATTTTCTGTTGATACAAGTGTTGGAATATTCATATTTCTTACTGAAATGGAACTTATCAAGTCTGTTTTTTTTTCCTCCCCAATTCATTAACTGTTGTGTCGTCCATTTTGCAAATTTCAGGTCGATTTGCAGTGGAAGCTTTTGCAGGCCAGTGCCAAAGGCAAGTAAATCATCTTTGGTGTGACGCTGACCTCTCGTTGATTGGCATGCACGTTGCTAATCTCTGTTGGTTTGCTTCTTAACAGCAGTGCTGCTACTGTCACGCATAGATTCAGTGCCATTTCTCAAGCTACTAGCCCTTGAAGAAACACAAGGAGGCAGTGCAGCGATGATCAGTCAGCCCTCCAAGCTGGATGCAGCGAGGTTAATCGCGATCAACATGGTTACGACGTGAATCGGTTTGAGGAAATCAGCCAAGAAGTTTCGAAGAAATTGCGTGCTTTTTACCAGTTCTGCAGACCACACACAATCTTTGGCACAGTGAGCTCTGGCATCTTTGGTTCGAGTTTACACATGTAGTTTTGATGCACACTGCCCGATGCGCTATTTCTTATGTGGATGGTATTGTTAGATCATAGGCATAACTTCAGTGTCTCTCCTGCCAATGAAGAGCCTAGATGATTTTACTGCAACGGTACTAAAAGGATATCTCGAGGTATTATAGATTTGTATCTCTTATGAGTAATATGCTTTGGCAATTGGCAATATACGTAGTCATTTTCATAAGAATTTCTTACACCGTCCAGCCTCAATAAATTTCTGAATTTTCTCTTTGTGCGCAGGCTTTGACTGCTGCTTTATGTATGAACATTTATGTGGTAGGGCTGAATCAGCTATATGACATTCAGATTGACAAGGTAGTATTTTTTTCCCTTGTGATTTGAAAAAGAAAATGTACCTTCTTAATTATTCATACTGTAGAATCATTTAGACTAAATTATAATCTGTTTTGGAGATCAACAAGCCAGGTCTTCCATTGGCAACTGGGGAATTTTCAGTAGCAACTGGAGTATGTTTAGTAGTCACATTCCTGATCATGGTATATTAGGTTCAATAAAATGTTGCTCTAGTGTGAAAAAAATGGCTTCATGTCTAAATACTTACGTTTTGTTGTTTCCAGAGCTTTAGCATCGGAATACGTTCCGGATCCGTGCCACTGATGTGTGCTTTAGTTGTCAGCTTCCTTCTTGGAAGTGCATACTCCATTGAGGTAAGTAGCACTTACCATGATGAGAATTGCAAACTAAGTATCATAAATCCCTCAAATGTCAAGTGATGATCATTTTCATCTCATACTTGATCCTTTTCAGGCTCCGTTGCTCCGGTGGAAACGGCATGCGCTCCTCGCTGCATCCTGTATCCTATTTGTGAGGGCTATATTGGTCCAGTTGGCTTTCTTTGCACATATGCAGGTACTCAGCAAAGTACATATCTTCAGTAGCACTGGAAATTCATACTTATTTGGCTTCTTTGTTAGTGTTTGATGATTCATTTGGCAGCAACATGTTCTGAAAAGGCCCTTGGCAGCAACAAAATCACTGGTGTTTGCAACATTGTTCATGTGTTGCTTCTCTGCCGTCATAGCTCTATTCAAGGTAATTAATGCAATGACCTACTAGTTTTGGTATCTTCAAACAATATTTTTTATTTATGTC
Organism: Triticum aestivum; assembly: GCF_018294505.1. NCBI lineage: Eukaryota > Viridiplantae > Streptophyta > Magnoliopsida > Poales > Poaceae > Triticum > Triticum aestivum. The sequence goes on from NC_057813.1 coordinate 698,852,161, forward strand.
CTGAGCTTTCAGGATATTCCTGATGTTGATGGAGACCGAGATTTTGGCATCCAATCCTTGAGTGTGAGATTGGGGCCACAAAGAGTAAGAATAGACCCACATATCACAAAAAGTGTTTCTAGTAAAACATATGCCATTGTAAACTGGTATCGCTTTTGAACTTAATTCTTCCTACTGTAGGTGTATCAGCTCTGCATAAGCATACTGTTAACAGCCTATGGGGCTGCCACTGTAGTAGGAGCTTCATCCACACACCTACTTCAAAAGATCATCACTGTGAGCTATCCGTTTTAAAGAAAAAATCCAAAATTTGGAAGAGACACAAACAATTTATAAGCTAAGAAATCTTCCATTGTTGCAAATGCTTTGATCATCCAGGTGTCTGGCCATGGCCTGCTTGCTGTGACACTTTGGCAGAGAGCGCGGCACCTTGAGGTTGAAAACCAAGCGCGTGTCACATCATTTTACATGTTCATTTGGAAGGTAACTAATTAAGTTGCTCGCATATATTGTGCATTCTCTAAGCCATTAAACTTTGGCTATATATGCCTAATGATTATTTGCACTTATTGTGTCACTTTCATGCAGCTATTCTATGCAGAGTATTTCCTTATACCGTTTGTGCAGTAAAATTTGTACAAGGGCCAGCAGATGTGAACTATATATACATGTAAAACAAATTATATTACTGATGATACCCTATCCAATGCTTGGATTTTCCTTGTACTGTGTTATCTGTAATTCCATGATCTAGAGAAAGAGGCAAATGTTGGATGTGTAATTCAGATGTAGTAGCTTTGTTCAGTTTGTCCGCCACATTAGCGAAATTTCAGTTTGTTAGTTCAGTGGACAATATATTTTCCATTTAAAGTGCAAGTTAAGCTAGAACTGAAGACTCAGTAATATTCATGAGGCTATGAAAAGTATTTTTGTGCCGTACTTTCACTGTTCTCAGCTAGATATACGTGTTCAATATATATCTTAGTGGTGGGCCAGAAAAATAATCGGGATATATATGTATTTTTGTACTTAATTTACCCATTTTCCCTATGCTCTTTTACTTTGACATGGATGAAATACCCCCATTTTACGTTGTCCATTCGATGAGATGCCCCATTTACATGACCGACTGCTAATTAAACCAATCTAATCTTAATCTAATGGCATAAATGTTGTTTATGGTGAAAACAGCATAAAGTAAAAGTTGGATGCTCATCGTTATTGGCGTATATGGCAATTGAAATGGGTCGATATATACTTGAGAGAATGGAACATGATATTTTTTTTAATCGGGTTCGATCGCAACTCACGACCGAGAGGGATGTAGTCCCATTAAGAGTGTGGCACAAGGACAATTGCATGGTGTTGTATAGTCGATGTTCTTGATTATGCAACACTAACTTCCTTCGGACTTTCGAAAAATTATCTCAGCAAAATTGTCAGGAGAGGCCCCTCTAGAAGTTTAGGCAACACCTTGAGGGATGAGAGCTTGTATTCCTTTGAGGATGTCTTACAGGTAAATGGCCTTGTACAAATGACCATCATACCCATGCCTTTTGTGGGAGGGAAAAGTTAAGGGAATTTTGCCTATTCTATATAAGTCCAAAATGCCCCCTGAACGAAAGGAAAATCAAGCCTATCGTAGTCTTCTTTGGTCCATACACTTGGCCCATGGAGAGAGTGTTGCTTTGGTACATGAGGGATCAACACGAATTGGCTTTCCAGGCTTCATCTTCCCTTGGGCTTCTTCTCCATAGATTGTCATTGAATTCTTTTTTATGCCTTCAATTTCCTTCATAGCAATGAATCGAAAACTCCAGAATGAGAGTTGATTTTTCTTTTCTTTTTTTGCGTGTGGAAGGGATATTTTATTTCATCAGTCGGGACCTAGGTCCTTCTTACAAAGTTCGGAGACCTCATCAGGTCCCAATCCCAACCACACAACTGTTCGACCTTCAGTTCTACCAAACTGAGCTAAATAATGGCCAACTCGGTTTTGCTCTCTCCACAGGTAAGCTAACTTAACCATAGTTTCAGATAGCCGGCTATAACCCCGCTATACCTGTTTGAGCATGTTGCCGCTAAATGATTTCATGTACAATTTGCCGCCCTAGCCTCGCTATAGCCCAACTATAGCTGTTTTTAAGGGTTGCTGTTATATGCGATAGCCCGCTATTTAAAACATTGAACTTAACATCTTGCCCTTCCCTCGCCAATTTGTTTATCTAATGAATTAACATAGCATGTCTAGACCTATCTCTATCAGGTGCATTGATCATGTTGATAGCTGTGAGACAGTCTATTTCAATCTCAATAGGCAGCTGAGTCCATTGTAGTGCGAGGTTGAGCCCCTCCATGCATGCATGCAGCTAGCTCGGCCTCCAATGGCTCAAGACACGTCCACAACTGTCACGGAGAATAATTCCGGTGCCGGCCGTCCCAGAGTCCGCGCAGAAGGAGCCATCCACACTGAGCTTAGTCCAACCTTCCACTGGCGGCATCCATCACTAGTAGAAAAGGGGCCAATGGTCCAAGCCGGTCCAGCCCATTAGTCCCGGTTCAATCCAGAACCGGGACCAATGGGGGCATTGGACCCGGTTCGTGAGCCCCAGGGGCCGGCCGGGCCACATGGGCCATTGGTCCCGATTCGTCTCGACGTATTGGTCCCGGTTGGTGCGACGAACCGGGATCAATGGCCCTCGCTCCTGGCCCACCACCATTGGTCCCGGTTGATGGCCTGAACCGGGACCAAAGGACGACCATTAGTCCCGGTCCATTCCACCAACCGGGACTAAAGGGTTGGTTCTCGTTGCGGTCAAAGTTTAGTCCCACCTCGCCAACCGGAGGGGAATCAGACCGGTTTATAAGCCCCTCCCTCTCTGCCTTATTGAGCTCCTCTGAAAATGAAAATAGATGCCCTTATATAGGGAATTTAGGCTAAATTCATACGAATTTCTCTTGAAATTTGTTATGAATTTAATTTGAATTTCCTCTATAAGCGCATCTATGCTCATTTCTGAGTAGCTTTTTATATAGTTTTTTTTCTTTTCTGCTATATTTATTTTTTTCTTTTTATTTCTGAGTTGTAATAAGTCATTAAAAATAAGCATTTATGCTCATTTTTTAGTAAAATTAGTCATAACTATTTTTTCTTCTATTTATTTCTGAGTTGTAATAAGTCATTAAAAATAAGCATCTATGCTCCTTTTTTAGTACAGTTAATCACAACTATTTTTTGCTTCAATTCATTTCTGAGTATCTTTTTATATAGTTTTTTTTTCTTTTTTGCTATATTTATTTTTTTTCTTTTTATTTCTGAGTTGTAATAAGTCATTAAAAATAAGCATCTATGCTCATATTTTAGTAAAGTTAATCACAACTATTTTTTCTTCTTTTTATTTCTGAGTTGTAATAAGTCATTAAAAATAAGCATCTATGCTTCTTTTTTAGTACAGTTAAGCACAACTATTTTTTGCTTCAATTCATTTCTAAGTATCTTTTTATATATTTTTTTTTCTTTTTTGCTATATTTATTTTTTTCTTTTTATTTCTGAGTTGTAATAAGTCATTAAAAATAAGCATCTATGCTCCTTTTTTAGTACAGTTAATCACAACTATTTTTTGCTTCAATTCATTTCTGAGTAGTTCTCTATATAGTTTTTTTCTTTTCAGCTATATTTATTTTTTTCTTTTTATTTCTCAGTTGTGATAAGTCATTAAAAATAAAAAAGAGGCGCAATGCTTGTTAATTTGCTTCAAGCCTTTCGGAATAGTGTCAACTGCACTGCACATAGCTCTGTGCAGTCTACCGTATTCCTCAAGGCTTGAAGCTAACCAACGTGCAGGAGCATTGGGCCTCTTCGTCATCGTCTCTGCACTCAGGGCTTATAAACAGCTACGAGTGCCTCTCGCTTGGCGAGGTGGGACTAAAAAAACAGCTGCAGGAAAAATCAAAATAAAATATAAAAAATAAAAAAAGTGCCACCTACAGCTTGAATACGACTAGAAACCCAACAATGGGCCAGGATTCAGGCCTGCAATAGGCCCAATAGGCTCACAGGCACATATAGTGCGTTTAGGCCCGTAAGCCTGCATTTGAGAGGAGCTCGAGAGGGCAGCGAGACTGGGGCTTATAAACCACTCTCGAGCTCCCTCAGGTAGCAAGGTGGGACTAAACTTTCGTGCCGCGACGCGGGCAGCACATGGCCTTTAGTCCCGGTTGGTGGCACCAACCGGGACCAATGCCCCCCTTTAGTCCCGGTTGGTGCCACCAACCGGGACCAAAGGCCTTCGTTTCCCGCCCTTTGGGCTGCTGAAAAGAGGCCTTTGGTCCCGGTTGGTGGCACTAGCCGGGACTAAAGGGGGGCATTAGTCCCGGTTGGAGTCACGAACCGGGACCAATGCCCTTCGTATATATACAGCACTTAGCAGTTTTCGCCAAAATTCATCTGTTTCTTCTCGCCCCGACGCCTTCTGCTCCTCGTCGCCGTCGCCGCGCGTCTCTGCCGCCACCTCGCCATCGCCGCCCCGCCCCGCCACGCCCCGACACCGTCGCCACCCCCGCGCCGTCGCCGCCCGCGCCCCCCGCCCAGCCCGCCCGCGCCGCCCCGATCGACGTCGCCGCCCCGGCCCGCGTCGCCCCGCTCCGCACCTCGCCGTCGTCGACCGTACGTGAGCACCTCGCCGTCGCCTTCGCCTGTCGTAATTTAGATTTAATTAGATTTTTTTGGTTAGATTTAATTAGATTTTTTTTTGTTAGGTTAGATGTGTAGTTCATAGATTTTTTTGTTAGATTAGATTTTTTTGTTAGATTAGATGTGTAGTAATTAATTTGTTTATATTATGTTAGATTTTTTTGTTAGATTAGATTTGTAGTAATTAATTTTGTTCATAGAATTTTAATGATTTTTTTGTTCATAGTATTTAGAAAAAGGAAAAAAATAATAAGTAGTTTATATATAGTTGAACTAGCTAGTTGATTTAATAAACTAATTTATTTTACTATATATAGAAGTAGTTTGTTTTTAGTAAGTACTACTTATTTATTTATAGTAAGTGCTTAGTAGTTGAACTAGATAGTTGATTTAATTAATAAAACTACTTTTATTTAACTATATATAGAAGTAGTTGCCGCATCGACGTCGGCGATGCCTATCCCGCATCCTCGTCATCGTCGACTCGGCGGTGGAGGCCTGCTTGATTAGGGCCATGTTCGGGACTGGGCTCCGCCGGGCTGGTATTGGGAGGTGCTACCTTCCGGGGACGTAGGTTGGTGAGGAGGCAGCCCGTTATTGACCCGATCCTTGTTTGGTGGCGGTCGCGTGGGCCAGTGACGGTGGTGAGGCATCCGGACACCGTGGAGGTGGTACGTCACCGTGTCAGCGAGGAGGACGAGCATGTCCGTCGCTACATGGTTGCGTTGGAGGGCAGTTTCGACAATACCTGGCAGGTTCTTCAGGGATCTCACTGGAGCTATGATCCTGTGATGGTTCCTTATCTTTGGGTGTCCACCGCCCGCGTCGATACCCGTCGCGCGCTATGGTTCTAGTTGTATTAGTGATAATATTCAACGATGTACGGGCACCAAGAGATGATGTACTTTTGCTTATAATTATTGAATGCATGCTAATTTGAATACTATACTTTATTTTATGATTTGGTTTTGCTTATTGAATGCTCATATTGGATAAGTTCTCCTTCATTCCCGTGTGCTAGACAATTTGATATAATAATGCATTCAGGAATGAAAGGAGGAGCTACGTACATCGATCATCGATAGTCAACCCGTGATTAGTAATAATGATCTAGTTTAATATTTGAATTATGAACGTAGGCCGGAAATGTCGTACTCATCGGACGACAAAAACCGTCCAGGGGAGTGCGACTGGTGCCACGACGACCGAGGTATCTACGACAGGTTCATTGTGTTGGACGAAGATCGTCGCTTCAGCATTAAGCTCGAGGAGACCTTCGATGTTCATACGGTACGCAACCGATGATAATAGTTTTTTTTCGTAATTACTCATGACTTCAACTATTTTAATCATGACAATATTTTTCATCTTTTCCAATTCGACTAGCTTATCCCATGCTTTGCAAGACGCTATGTCTTGGAGAGGATGGGTTTTGAAGACCATGAAAGTTTCGAAACCAAAAAAATTATCCTAAGTACCCATCATGGTGTGGATTTTCAAGTAAAGTTGTACAATGCTCAGAGTGTAACCCATTTTGGTTGCAAAAATTGGGAAGCACTTTGCAAGATGTATGGTTTTGATGAGGGTATGCTTGTTACCATGGATCTTGGTGATCCTACAATCGAGCAAGAGAGACCTACGATTTTCGTCCTTGTGGATACACCTCCAATTCTTCCCCCATGTGAGCTTAACATAGTTATTAAGTAATTTATATTGTTTATTTCAAAATAGTTGACAACTTATTCTCCATTGACAGCTTATTTTCATTCTTCAAAGAATGTGCGGAAGATGGTAGACAGAACCTACTACACCGAAGGCTCTGAACTAACTTATCAGGAGAAAAATCATTTGGTCGCATTTTGTACTGATCTTGAGAATTACAATGTCTACAATCGAACTCCTCAACATTATGGTCAATACGTGCCACTAGTGCAAGTTTTAAACTACGGTAACTACCATGGAGATACCCTGGTAAGATTTTTTACTATTACAACATCCGTGCATCTTTTTGCACACTTCTAAAACTAGTACATCATATCATTGCTAACTACAAAGTTATTACTATGTTTTTCAACAGATAATCCTGAATGATTGTATGCCTCATCGGATGTATACACACGGTAGCCTTCATGTTTTGAACATACAACCAGGTCGTCCTACGAATCTCAACTGTCCATACCGGGTTTCTAAAAGAAGAGGAGACATAACAATCAAAGAATGGAAAAAATGTATGGACAGTCGTAAAGAGCTTCTTGGAAGCAACATTCAGCGAAGGGCAAAAACTGGAGACAGGATGATCGCCATTCTTCATAATGGAGAGTCAGGGTCTATATTGTTTTATACTATTTTACCTTAAGGGTGTTTGGGTCCTACCTGGTACTAATGATCATGTGTTAAGAACAATTATGTAGGGTTGGGTTCGATGACTATGAGGATGATGATCGTATGACTTATTATTAATAACGAGTAGAAGTTGTATGATGATGCATGATTAGTATAGGACGAGTACTTGTTATTATATATGCTGACATATGCGAGCATGCATGAGTTATTATATCAGCGGGTAAAATGAACATATATAGCAGCAGCGTTGGTAAACCAAGGACGAAGATATAAGAGATGACACTTCTCTTTATTAGCTAGCTAATATAACAACCTAAAAATAACCCCCAAAACCCCTAAAGCAGCCACTTTCCAAAAAAAACATGGACTTTTGGTCCCGGTTGGTTCCACACCAACCGGGACCAAAGGCCCCCTGACTGGGCTGGGCGCACAGAGCCACGTGGAGGCACATTAATCCCGGTTCTTGTTTGAACCGGGACTAATGGGTGAAGGTATTAGTAACGACCCATTAATCCCGGTTCATAAACCGGGACTAAAGGCCCTCACGAACCGGGACTATTAGATGTTTTTCTACTAGTGCATCTTGGTGGCTGGCTAGCAACAGGAGCAGTCAGATGCATGCAGTATTGCAGTATAGGCTTGCATGGCATGATCACATCGACTACTTGCTTCCCTTTCACTGGGTCTGCATTAGGGTAGTTCTGGATGCCCACCAAGGACAAGGAGTCAACATAGCTCATTAAAAACCTTTTGGACGCCTCGACAGGAGGCGGCCGCTTGTTGTGCGTCATTTCGTTTCGAATGTGCCAACACCTCCACAGAGTCATCATGAGCTCCATCCTCTACATGTCAGGGAGATGACAGAGAGTTTGGGCGAGCTATCCAGGGCCCGCCCGACAGAAGGTCACTGCATCATGTAATCCGCCATCGCTTGCCACAGCGCCACTGCCCCCGGACACCTGCAAAAAAAGCGTGAAACATGTCCTCCGGCTCCGTCGCACAAAGAGGGAGTTGGTCAGACACTTCAAGACCTCGACGCTTTTTATTAACCCAAGTAGGGAGACAAAAACGCCAAGTAAAGGTGCGAACCTTGGGAGGAGCAGGGCGGCTCCAAATAAAAGCTCAGACGGCTCGTCACCCGTCCGGTGCCCTGCTCGCTGCGACTGATGAAGGTCAAAGATGATCCTCCAAAGCGAGTCGATAAGCACTTCGCACCGAGAAGCATCCGTTGCGTTCAGGACACCAAGCAAGGAGGTCCTCGCCCATCCGAGGAGAAGTACGAATCTTGACAATCTCGTCTGCATCGACCGGGAGAAAAGTATCTCGGATGAGGTCCGTTCTCCAAGTGGCATGGTTGTCCAGTAGCTCACATACCCGACGTAGACGACAACGGCCCGGTCGGCCTTGGTAACTAGCTGTCCCGCTAAATTACGATTGAGCTGCCGTTGCCCACGCGCCAAACCAGGCCGGTTTTCAAGAGCTGCAGGCCGGTTTTCGCAACTCCCTGCCATGTCACTGAAGCCCCTCCGGAAAAAACAGTATCTTCCAAGCTTCTGTTTGGATAGTATCCCACCTTCAAAATACGAGCACACAAGCTCCCGGGTGGGTTAGTAAGCGCCATGGTTGCTGGGCGAGCAAGGCCTGATTGAAAAGGCGCGAGTTGCAAAAACCAAGACCCCCTTGGGACTTCGGCTTAATAAGGCGACGCCATGCTCGCCAGTGCATCTTTCTCTTTCCCTTTTCTACTCACAAAAAGAAATTTCTGATCATTCTCATGAGGTCCTCACAGGTGGATGCGGGAGGTTTGAGTTTATTTTATCCCTTTCAGCCCCACAGGTCGAGCGAACAAAGGGACAAAAAGGTAGCAGGGTTGAAAGGGGTAAAATCAACTCATGAGGTCCTCACAGGTGAACTGCCATAATAATTCTAGTATGAGACTTACCCAAGATAAAGTAAATTCTTTTTTCGCAAGGGAAAATCAAGTATATTCATGTGAGTATGTGTTTCCTTCCCTAACAGTGGTCCATCCGCTTCCCTCGTGCAACGTGTGTTGCAACCTGCACAACCACCCCCAGTGTTGTCGTGAGCTGCAGGACGGCCTCATCGAGAGGTTTGGCACGGAGGACGCCATCCATGCTACCTTCCTTGTCACCTCCCGTCTCTCTTGCCGTAGAGCTGGTTGTGAAGATATTTGTTTGGGCACGAGCACAGCCTCATCTTGCTAGTTGCAGAAGGCGAGGAGTCAAACGATGTGCGGATAGCGGACATGCAGGAAGATGCCGAGCTCATGGAGGACCTAGCAGACTTGCCACTACTGTCAGACGTCACAGAGGAGCGTGCAGACACCATGAATCTCAAGCAAAGGTAGGCGAGAGTGATGCATCCCCAGCGACAACCACGAAGAGGGAGCATCTCGTTATGCTACTGCGGGGTGAGGCTGATATGACCAGGGTAATGCTTTAGTTTTTTTTTCATCTTTACCCTTCATTGGTTAACCTTGTGGGTCCCTTGGGTCGACATGGCAATGGTCCAAGCGACATGTCAATGATGGTCATGGGAGCTTAGGACCTAAGATGAACGACTTACATAGTTTTGGGACCCAAAACTGCATTTTTCAAGGTATAGGACTAAACTAACACACCTTCAATAGTTTCAGGACTTATGATGCATTTTACTCCTTTTGTAATAGATGTTTCTAAATTTTTTGGTAAAATGCCGTCTGGTCAGAGTCCAAACGATTTAGTACTGGGTATATTTTTCTTTAGAAAATCTAGTATTTATTTAAAATGTTTTCTGTAGATTTTGCACTTGTACAGTCTATTGGATCCAGCCAGAGGCTAATGGGCCACAAAAACAGCTACACAAAGATGAGCATGTGTGCCTTCGTTGCAATTGATTTTTCCAAAAAAAATTGGTGAAATGCCGTCTGGTCTAGAATTTAGTCAAGCAGAGTCCAAATGAACAAGCACTGGGTGTTTTCTCCACACACAAAAATGTAGTATTTGTTTACAAAAATGTTTTCTTTAGATTTTGCATTATAGCAGAGTCTATTTGAACTACAAATTTAGAGACGGCCGGCAGCAATGATGTTCAACAATTGATTTTTTATTCTACAATATCCAAGAATCCTACAATTATCTTCAAAAAGGGGGACTAGTTCACCGATGCTAACGTACATGATTATTCATCATCATCATCACCTGACTAATTTAATCTGCAGCTGAAAAAAAGAGTGGCACTATCTTCCTGACTGAGTTCCTGACTACGTTTTATAGCTAAGGGTACCAAACAGATGGTTGGAGTGTTGTTGTGCATGCTGATGGTGTCTACGGACGGACGGACCAGATCAGATCAGATCAGATCAGACGGTGTAGTTGTGGTTGATGTTGTCGATGTCGAGCCCCTTGAGCTTGACCACCGAGTCGACGTGGCCCTTGAGCGTGTGCAGCTCCCGCAGCCTGGCGATCTCGGCGCGCCGCCTGGCCTGCTCGGCGATCTCCGAAATGTCGCTCTTGTCTTCCAAGACGCCGGAGGAGGAGGCCTCGCCGCTGCCGGACGTGTGCAAGCCACTGAGCGACCTCTGCGCGACGGCCCACTCCGCCTTGCGCTTGTCGGTGCCGTAGTCCACCCCCTGCGCGAACGCCGTCTTGCCGTCGAACACGTTGCTCCACCCCCTGCCGGACAGGAAGTAGCGGATGGCGAACTTGAGCACGTCGAGCGGGAAGTAGGTGACGATGGTGAAGAGCCAGATGGCGCCCGCCCACCCCCACCCGATCCCCTTCATCTTGGCGAACGGCCAGTCGGCGTACACGGCGATGAGCGTCGCCACCATCTGCGCCGCCAGGAACGCGCCGAAGAGCAGCGCCCCCGGCCGCTCCCGGAACGACCACCCCCGCGACCGCGTCACGAAGATGAGCGCCTGGCTGATGATGCTCACCTGCAGGTACACCGCCGCCATCAGCTCCTCGGTGTTCCGGCCGATCGGGTGCACGTGGAGTTTATTCTGCAAACAAACAGTACAATGCAATGTCAGTTGTCAGGGAGGGGACGGTGGCCGCCGGCCGGCGTATGTGTATGTATGCACTTGGTATATATGGTAGAAAGATACTGTATGAGAGACGGACGGACCGTGAAGAAGTCGGTGGAGTGCACGGCCCAGAAGAAGATGACGGTGGCGATGGCCTGGTAGGTGCCGAGGACGACGCCGGTGGCGAAGATCTCCTTGAGGCGCCACGAGTCGGGGGTGGGCGACGGCACCACCCTGTCCTTGGAGATGGTCATGATGGTGCCGTCGTTGAGGATGGCGATGATGAGCACCATGAAGGGCGCGAAGTCGAACTTCCAGATGAGCGCCAGGAGGAGGAAGCCGAGGACGACCCGGATGGTTATGGACACGGCGTAGATGGTGTAGTTCTTCATCCGCTGGAAGATGGCGCGGCTCGTCAGCACGGCGCTGATGATCACGCTCAGCCCGGGCTCCGTCAGCACGATGTCCGACGCGCTCCGTGCCGCGTCCGTGGCGTCGGCCACGGCGATGCCGATGTCCGCCTTCTTCAGCGCCGGCGCGTCGTTCACGCCGTCGCCCGTCATGCCGCAGATGTGCTTCATCTCCTGCAGCCGCCGCACGATCTCGTACTTGTGCTCCGGGAACACGCCGGCGAAGCCGTCCGCCTTCTCGATCAGTTCGTCCACGGGGAGCCCGCAGCTGTCGCCGTCCTTGAGGAGGGAGCTTGACGGGTACATGTTGGTGCCCATGCCGAGCCGACGGCCCGTCTCCTTGCCGATGGCCAGCTGGTCGCCGGTGATCATCTTCACGTTCACGCCCAGCTGGAGCGCGCGACGGATGGTCTCTGCGCTGTCGTGCCGCGGTGGGTCAAACAGCGGCAGCACGGCCAGGAACTGCCACGGTGCGCCCTTGGCCTCCTTGCTCCGCTCTGGCACGCTCTGACGCGCCACCGCCAGCGACCGCAGCCCGCGGTCGGCGAACTTGCCGATGATGCCGTGCACCCGCCGCCGCACGTCCTCGCGCAGCCCGCACAGATCGATGATCTGCTCCGGAGCGCCCTTGCTGACCCGGTGCCACGTCCCGTCCGAGTCGACGTAGGTGATGGCGGTGCGCTTGTCCACCGGGTTGAATGGCATGAAGTGCACCTCCTGGATGCCGGCGCGGGCCTCCTTGGGGTCGGCGAGCATGCCGACAATGGAGGCGTCGATGGCGTCCTGGTTCTCAGTCCTGGACGCGCGGGCGGCATAGAGCACCACGCCGTCTTTGTCGACGTCCTTGACGAAAGACTCGATCAAGTTCTTATCGACGGTGAGCTTGTTGAGCGTGAGGGTGCCGGTCTTGTCGCTGCAGAGCACGTCCATGCCGGCCATCTCCTCGATGGCCGTCATCCGCTTGGTGATGGCGCCCTGCTGCGAGAGCTTGTGGGAGCCGATGGCCATGGTGACGGAGAGCACGGTGGGCATGGCGATGGGGATGCCGCCGATGAGGAGCACGAGGAGGTTGTCGATGCCGTCGCGGTACCGGCGGTGCTGGATCGGGTACATGACGACGATCTCCACCAGCATGCCGATGGCGATGGACACGATGCAGAAGTTGCCGATCGCAGTTAGAACCTGCCACAACATTCACCACGATTATTGCAGTCAGACGGAGAGCACGGTAAGCTTTAATTAGCACAGCCAAGAATGAGAAAGTGTTTTGAGTAAAAAAGGAAAGAGTTACCATTTGGAAGTGGCCGACGTTGTTGGTGCTGTCGACGAGATGCGCGGCCTTGCCAAAGAAGGTGTGGACGCCGGTGGCGATGACGACGGCCTCGATCTCGCCCTGCTTGCACGTGGAGCCGGAGTAGACGCTGTCGCCGGGGAGCTTGTTGACGGGGAGGGACTCGCCGGTGAGCGCCGACTGGTCGATCTTGAGCGGGTCGCCCTCCATCAGCCGCGCGTCCGCCGGGATGATGTCGCCCAGCTTGATGCTGATGATGTCGCCCGGCACCAGGATGGCCGCGTCCTGCTCCGCCCACTTGCCGTCCCGGAGCACCTTGGTCTGCGGCGCCAAGCTGGCCATGAGCGCGGCCGCCGCGTTGCCGGCGTTGTTCTCCTCGATGAAGCTGATGGTGGAGTTGATGATGAGCAGGGTGACGATGCCCACGAAGTCCTGCCAGTCGGGGGGCTTGCCGCCGCCGTTGGCGAGGACGATGGCCATGATGGCCGCCGCCTCCATGACCCACGACAGAGGGTTCCACATGAACCCTAGAAACTTGAGGAACTTGCTCTCCTGCAAATCCACACACACACACGCTCCATGAAAAATGGATCTAATTAACTGAAACCGCGTTCTTCTCTAGGGTTTTTCCTCACCGAGATGAGATCATCATATCATACCTTCTTCTCCTCGAGTTTGTTGGGGCCGAAGGCCTGGAGGCGGCTGGCGGCCTCATCGGAGGTGAGCCCGTGCGGCTTGCACTTGAGCACCTGGAACACCTCGGCCATCGGGATCGCCTCCTGCAGCACGAAGTCAACGTCGAGTTACATACATTTCAGGACGGCGGCGCCGCCACTAGTTACCGAACGTGCATGCAGCATATGCATGGCAGGGTGACGAGACGAGATCAGGGGAGGGGACTCACGAGATCGATGCTCTCGTTGCGGAGGTCTTCGAGGGAGGCGGCCATGGCGCCCGTCTCCGGCGGCGTGCGGGCGATGGATCCAGTTGTGGGGGATCTGAGAGGCGACCCTAACAGACTGGGATCTTTTTAAGGGCTGGAAAGGTGGCCGGGGGACGGCAGGATGGCAACAAATAAAACCCTCCAGATTTTGGTGAGATTTTGTTTTTTTCGTTCCCAAAAATATTTCCATTTCTGATATACGATGACGCGGTAGTATTTAGCTTAGTCGTGTATAAATCGCTTTGACGGAATATATAGATTCTACAGTCATGTCATCGAAATGGATGGCTTGGTTCCAGCTGTAACCTGTAAGATGTGCATGTCATAATTAAACGTAATTAATTTAATTACTTGAGAAAATGCAATATTATTCTAGCACACACATACTACTGTAGATTAGAGAAAAGTAAAATTTTAGACTAAAAAAAAGACTATCAACTAATCGAGAAGTATGTTTTTTTTTTTAGAAAGGAGTGTGGGCTTCATCCCTCGTGCGACCAGGTCGAGAAGGGGTTTTAGACTGCTCATGATCCGTGTGTCAATAACCATCTCTTCAAAACAAAACAAAAATCATCTCTTCATCTCATCTCTTGGTTCCTTTTTCTTCTACTGTCTCTGATGGGCATCTAGTTGAACGGTTGGCGCCCACCTATACTTCTGCCATCTCGTCCCTGCAGGCCAGCTGCTTATGCCGCCATGGATGTGTGTGTGTGATGGTGCTAGGCATGTAGTAGGGGAGTGGGGAGTTAATTAACTTTGGGAGATACGAAAAGGCCGGAGACATGACATGATTGGCCCATGATAGTGAAAAATTGCGTGTTCATCGATGACATGCACGGAAGTAATTGACAAAAAACTACCACAATTTGGGGTCGGCGTCCCACAGAACTACCATTTTGAAAATTTTGACTGAAAATTTCTTAATCTGTACCTAAAAACTACCAGTTTCAGTTGATGATCGTTTTAGACGATGTAAACAGAAAACTGACAGGACTGGCCCACCCATCAGGGCTGATGTGGCTGAAAAAGTCAATGCCAGGGGAGACTCGCTGTCGGTGTCAAAACCGGCGGATCTCGGGTAGGGGGTCCCGAACTGTGCGTCTAGGCGGATGGTAACAGGAGACAAGGGACACGATGTTTTTACCCAGGTTCGGGCCCTCTCGGTGGAGGTAAAACCCTACTCCTGCTTGATTAATATTGATGGTATGGGTATTACAAGAGTTGATCTACCACGAGATCAGAGAGGCTAAACCCTAGAAGCTAGCCTATGGTATGATTGGTGTTCGTCCTACGGACTAAAAACTCTCCGGTTTATATAGACACCGGAGAGGGCTAGGGTTACACAGAGTCGGTTACAATGGGAGGAGATCTTCATATCGTATCGCCAAGCTTGCCTTCCACGCCAAGGAAAGTCCTTATCCGGACACGGGACGGAGTCTTCAATCTTGTATCTTCATAGTCCGGGAGTCCGGCCAAAGGTCATAGTCCGGCCATCCGGACACCCCCTAATCCAGGACTCCCTCAGTAGCCCCTGAACCAGGCTTCAATGACGACGAGTCCGGCACGCAAATTGTCTTCGGCATTGCAAGGTGGGTTCCTCCTTCGAATACTTCATAGAAGATGTTTGAACACAAGGATAGTGTCCGGCTCTGCAAAAATTAGTTCCTCATGCCACCGTAGAGAGAATAATATTTACACAAATCTAATCTGCTGACGTATTCCGCGGCGTGACATCATGCCACGGCCAAGCCTTTATTCATTTTACCGTTCTACCTCAGCGCGTTTAGCGAGGCGGTTTCCTTGGCACGTCTTGTCGAAGCAGAGATCGTGTCCCCTTATTCCGGGATTCTCATCAATACGGGCGTGGGTAACCGCGCCTTTTGGTATGACTCTCTAATTGAAAGCGAGTCCCAAACGGTTACGGGGAGGGCTCTTGGTATTCAACTCCTTTATAAAGAGACCAAGGCTCGATTCCCTCTTCTTTCAATCCAATCGAATCCGCCCCTCACCTCGAGTTCCAACACTCAAGGTTTCTAGTTTTAGGCGCTTCGGACCTCCGACGATGTCCGGCTCCAATCTTCAAGGCCGGTGGGTGCCTTCCTCCGTTACGGAAGAAGACGTGCGAAAGCTGAGAGATGCCAGGTATCTAACCAGCGAAATCTCGCATAGGCTACCTGCTCAAGGGCAAGTCATTCCTTCTCCTCAGCCCGGTGAGAGCGTGGTTCCATTCCTTCGGGGTTAGGTTTCCCGATTGATCCCTGTCGGTGTCAAAACCGGCGGATCTCGGGTAGGGGGTCCCAAACTGTGCGTCTAGGCGGATGGTAACAGGAGACAAGGGACACGATGTTTTTACCAAGGTTCGGGCCCTCTCGGTGGAGGTAAAACCCTACTCCTGCTTGATTAATATTGATGGTATGGGTATTACAAGAGTTGATCTACCACGAGATCAGAGAGGCTAAACCCTAGAAGCTAGCCTATGGTATGATTGTTGTTCGTCCTACGGACTAAAACTCTCCGGTTTATATAGACACCGGAGAGGGCTAGGGTTACACAGAGTCGGTTACAATGGGAGGAGATCTTCATATCGTATCGCCAAGCTTGCCTTCCACGCCAAGGAAAGTCCCATCCGGACACGGGACGGAGTCTTCAATCTTGTATCTTCATAGTCCGGGAGTCCGGCCAAAGGTCATAGTCCGGCCATCCGGACACCCCCTAATCCAGGACTCCCTCAGTAGCCCCTGAACCAGGCTTCAATGACGACGAGTCCGGCGCGCAAGTTGTCTTCGGCATTGCAAGTCGGGTTCCTCCTCCAAATACTTCATAGAAGATGTTGAACACCAGGATAGTGTCCGGCTCTGCAAAATAAGTTCCACATGCCACCATAGAGAGAATAACATTTGCACCAATCTAATCTGCTGACGTATTCCGTAGCGTGACCTCACGCCACGGCCAGGCTTTTATTCATTTTACTATTCCACCTCAGCGCGTTTAGCGAGGCAGTTTCCTTGGCACGTCTTGTCAAAGCAGAGATCGTGTCCCCTTATTCCGGGATTCTCATCAATACGGGCGTGGGTAACCCAACCGCGCCATTAACCGCGGCGCTTGGGAGATAAGCGAGTTTTATTAGGCCGGTGGGGGCTCGTAGTTTTGGCCGCCCATATAAGGGGATAAGAATCCGCCCTTTCCATTTACGCCTTCTTCCTCCTTTGCTCATTCGTCCCTGCGCGCTCGAGCTCCAACGCCCAAGCCCGCACTTCCCACCTCAACCTACTCCAATCATGTCCGGAGCGGGAGGTAGATGGATGGCCTCCTCCGTCACGGAGGGGCAAATCAAAAAGTTGAGGAAGGCCGGATACTTGTCCGACGACATCGCGCACCGGCTTCCAGATGAGGGGCAACTCATCCCCACCCCCAGGCCCCATGAGAGGGTTGTTTTCCTTCCCCATTTCCTCCGCGGACTAGGTTTTCCTCTTCACCCGTTTGTCCGGGGGCTCATGTTCTACTACGGCCTGGACTTCCACGATCTGGCCCCGAACTTCATCCTCAACATCTTGGCGTTCATCGTCGTGTGCGAGGCCTTCCTCCGCATCCAGCCTCACTTTGGCCTATGGCTAAAGATCTTTAGCGTCAAGCCGAAGGTCGTGGCGGCGCAAGCGGAGTGTGGAGGCGCCATGGTGGGCAAGATACCCAACGTTACATGGCTTGAGGGCGCCTTCGTAGAGACCATCAAAGGTGGCAATCGGGGTGGTTCTACATTATCGAGTCGCGTGACCCTGAATGGGCAGCGACCCCGAATTCCAATCTGGCATTCCCACACGGCTCACGTCTTGGAAATAGACGGGCCCTGTCGTGGGGTTAAACTCGCAGAAGTGACCAGACTTCAAACCTGCATCAAAGATCTGATCAGCAGGAAGGTTAAACTTGTCACCGTAGTCCAGGTCATGCTCTTCCACCGGATTCTCCCATGTCAACGACGGGCTTTCAACTGTGGGAGTTCGACCGGCCCAGCACCAGACTCTGTCCCGGCTCTTTGACACAAAGCACGAGGATGCATGGAAGGTGCTATTCAAGAGCTCGAGGTCTCCCCCTCCCGTCACCGAGGATTGCGGATTCTGCGCCAAGCGCCAAGCCAGCGCGGTGAGCTAATTTTCCCATTACGGGGTATCTGTTTTCCATAGATTTGATTCTATGCGGGATCTAAACCCCATCCTTTAACAGGACTGGCAGAAGAAGGCCGGACAGATCAACTGTCCGGCTCCTTTGCCCGAAGACCCAGCGGACGCTCGTTTAACGAAGCTGCTGGTTCCGGCACCTCACGTGGTGCCGGAGAAGAAGGCCAAGAAGAAGGCCACGGGGACTCGAAAGAGCTCCCGGCGCCTGGTGGTGTCGGATTCATCGCCCGACAACCCCGACGCACCCTCCGCCTCGGAAGACGAGGAGGAGGAAGAAGAAGAAGCCTCTCCCCCTCCAACGGGGGAGGAAAGAAAAGGAAGGCCGCCCCAACTGGGGGGCCGGAGGGTCCAAGAAGGGGAAGACCCTTCTGCCGGACTATGCCTCCGATGCCGAAGACGGCGGGGAGGAATGGCCATCCAGGGTCAAGCCCCTGGCAAAATCGTAAGTGTCCGGTTACCCGAATGACTCATGGCGCTCCTCTATTATTCGGTAGTCTAACGCCGAATTTTAATTATGCAGTCCGCCCAGAGCTCAGCTCGGCGATTCGTCGAGCGGCTCCCTGAATTCGTCGGATGTGAATAGCGCTTCACTTCCGACGGCCTCCTCCCTCTCCCTGCGGATGACGCCGAGGTGGGTCCCAAGGGACCGAACCAGGAGGAGGTGGTCCTGGAGGCGCCCAAGGCGACCTCCCGGACTCCAGGCCCAAAGGGGGTAAAGCCCCGGAGGGGTCTAAGTCCGGCCCCGGGCCGGACACTGCTCTGGAACCACCAGCGGTTCCAGAGTCCGACAGGCGGCGCCTTCATAAGAAGGGCAAGCCTACGCGCCGGCGACCTCCGTCCATCCGGAGGCGCCGGACAATTTGCTGGAGGCGCTTAACGGCGCCTCCATCGACGAGGAACACCGCACTGTTATGAGTGCGGTGATTCAAAAGGTTCAGTCCGCCAAGAGCGGGCTGACAGAAGCCTGTACAAGTCTGTTAACAGGCTTTGAGGTATGTGTTCAAAACATATAAAAATGTTACCGCATAGACAGTAGCCCCTGATGCTCGGTTCGGCGTTCGGAAAGAAAAGCCGAGCTGAGGATCTAAAAAGATATACGCAGGAGTCTAATAAAAATATGTCGATATGGGAATGCAGGCTGCGCTGCTGACCTCTGCCGCACTGACTGCGGAGGTCAATGCATTGAAGGGAAGCCTCGAGCGGTCCGAGAACGAGCTCGGCCGTGCCAAGAAGCAGCTCGAGGACAAGGAGGGTATGTATACCGCATGTAAATGTATATAGAAATACTTGGTTGCAAATAATGACAGGACCAACTTAAATGTTGCAGGGGCCACGGCCGAGGTGGCGACCCTGAAGGAGGCGGTCTCCAAGGCCGAAAACAGTGCGGCCCTGGAGCGCGCCGAGCGAGAGAAGCAGGAGGCGCGGGTGGCGGAGGTGCGGCAAGAGCTCCAGGCTCTCGTGGAAAAACACGAGAGTTTGGAGCGTGACTCGAAGACTCGAGAGTCCGAGCTCGCCTTGGCTCTTGAGAGTGCCAAAAACGCTAAGGCCGAAGCCCAGAAGGCCCTCCAGGAGATCGAGGCGATGAAGAAAATAGCGGCGGGTAAGGCATTCTTTATGCAAAGCAAGAATATAAAAGTTAATTATCTGCTACTTACCCGAATCCGGAGCTCTCCAGGAGCGTTCGCCGATCTGCCCCGTAGTGTGTCTGATGCCGCCGCATACTACCGAGCCGAAGAGGGGAGCTCGACGGAAAAAGTGTTCTGGTCTCAGTATGCTGAGGCCGAACATCCGGTGCCCCTGAGCGACCAGCTGAAGCAGCTGGTCGAGCTCCACAAGGTGGCCGAACAGGCCATGAAGGGCCTCATAGCTCGGCTGTGGCCTGGAGAAGCCATGCCTGGGAGCTACTTCGGTCTGGTGCGGCGGCTGGTGGACGCGTGTCCGTGGATTGAGGTCGTCAAGCGCTCCGTCTGCATCGAAGGTGCCCGTCGGGCCCTTGCCCGTGCTAAAGTGCACTGGGGCAAGCTGGACGCTGAGAAGCTTTTGACGGACGCGCCACCGCCGGGCAAGGAGTATCGCACGCCCGAGATGTATTATAAGGGTGTCCTGAAGGGTGCTCGCCGTATAGCGGACGAATGCTCCAAAGATGTAATTTTTGAGTAGGCTCGCATCTGTTATCCTGTACGCTGAAAACTTTGTTCATATGCGTTAAGCAACGCTTGTTAATTTAAAATATTACCTTCTGTGCGGCCGTTTATCAAATCTGAGAGATGCAAGTCGTCGGCTTCGACCCCCATGCCACGAGTGCTGGGGTGTTCGGGATAAACCTGAGCGCTCTTGTTCCCATTCTTGGGTCCATCTAGGGAGGCGCTCAGCACAACGAACCAGGCCGTCGGACTTATAATGCTTTATCACTCTCACTTAGCCATAGAATTCTATAATTTTAAATTTCGGCGAAGCCCCTAGTATTCGGAAGACCGAGTTCGGGGCGCTATCCACGCCTAGGCCGGATAAGTCCGGTTCCTCGCTCTAAGCGGCATAAGTCTTTAAGGACTCGAAAAACCTCGCGAACAGCGACCGGTCTCTCGCACTATCATGACAGTCATTTTTAGCTTTCTCTACTGAGGTGTTAACCCAGCTCAACTGGGGCACAATCACAGTAGTTCTCCCAGCGCTACCTTAGCCAACAATGCGGAACGTAAGGTACCAAAACATGGGAGCCGGGCAAACCCAACTATTGACCAAAGACATGATTCGGAGCCGATGCATATAGTGCTATAAGTTCGGGGTGCTGCACTCATGAGAGTGTTCCGTCTTCTCACACCATGTTATGGGGTGCTTAAGCCCCTGGTGTATTGGTCGTACCAAAGTGTACGGCTACATAATCTTATGACTGAACATATATATAAAAAAGGAATACAATAATAGATAGAAGCTATGTATTGTTTATTATTAAGGGGCTGCTATGAAAGCAGAACGATACAAATAGTGCGATAAGCAAGAGATGGGATTATTTGACATGTCCCCCTCCAGGGGCAAGCTGCGGGTTTTGTAAGTAAAAACAGGTATTTAACTCGTTATAGAGGCCACCTGGACATTCGACGCGGCTTGTCCTCACCCTGGCTGTTGCATCGTGTGTTCGGCGAGTGTATTGCCGGACAGGCCTTCTGAGTAGTTGGGTCCTGAAAATATATATATAAAAAAGGAAAACGGCCGAATAGGGAGCCCCTAAGTGCGGTTGAGCCGCATTCTGGGCGTGCCGTAGTTGTGCCCCTCCCCTTATGCCCATGGTATTTTCAAAGCGTAATTATGTACGCGTGGTACCGATAGCACCATCTGACGAGGGCTGGGGTTGGGGCCGCACTGCTATGCTTGCTCGGATCGTGCCGGCCGGCTCTGTTGTAGGTTGCTTCGGGCGCGCTTGACGTTGTCCGGACGTTTGATACCCGGATTGGAGAGCTGCCTTGAGAGGCTGCTCTGTACTTCCGCCGCCAGGGCCGCTGTGTGCTCCTCCGTTCGGAGAGAGCGTTCGGTGTTTCCATTTACCGTGATGACTCCGCGAGGGCCTGGCATCTTGAGCTTGAGATATGCGTAGTGCGGCACCGCATTGAACTTTGCAAATGCGGTTCGTCCGAGCAGGGCGTGATAGCCACTGCGGAATGGGACTATGTCGAAGATTAACTCTTCGCTTCGGAAATTATCCGGGGATCCGAAGACCACTTCGAGTGTAACTGAGCCTGTACAGCTGGCTTCTACACCCGGTATGACACCTTTAAAGGTTGTCTTTGTGGGTTTGATCCTTGAGGGATCTATACCCATTTTTCGCACTGTATCCTGATAAAGCAGGTTCAGGCTGCTGCCGCCGTCCATGAGGACTCTGGTGAGGTGAAATCCGTCAATGATTGGGTCTAGGACCAATGCGGCGAATCCGCCGTGACGGATGCTAGTGGGGTGGTCCCTTCGATCAAATGTGATCGGGCAGGAGGACCATGGGTTGAACTTTGGGGCGACTGGCTCCAACGCATAGACGTCCTTGAGAGCACGCTTCCGCTCCCTCTTGGGGATGTGGGTTGCGTATATCATGTTCACCGTCCGCACTTGCGGGGGGAATCCCTTCTGTCCTCTGTTGTTCGGCGGCCGGGGCTCCTCCTCGTCATCGCTACGCAGCCCCTTGTCTCTGGTTTCGGCACTTAACTTGCCTGCCTGCTTGAACACCCAACAATCCCTGTTGGTGTGGTTGGCTGGTTGTTCGGGGTGCCGTGTATCTGGCACGAGCGGTCGAGTATCCGGTCTAAGTTGGATGGGCCCGGAGGGTTTCTTTTGAATGGCTTCTTCCGCTGACCGGGTTTAGAGCCTCTGAATCCGGCGTTGACTGCCGTATCCTCGGTATTGTCGCCGTTAATGCGGCGCTTGTGCTTGTTGCGACGTGACCTGCCATTGTTGTCCTTGGTATCCGAATTACCAGGGCTCTTGGTTATGTTATTGCTACGAGCTAGCCAGCTGTCTTCGCCCGCGCAGAAGCGGGTCATGAGTGTCGTAAGGGCTGCCATAGATTTCGGCTTTTCCTGTCCCAGGTGCCGGGCAAGCCATTCGTCTCGGATATTGTGCCTGAAGGCTGCAAGGGCCTCGGCGTCCGGACAGTCGACTATTTGATTTTTCTTGGTTAGGAACCGTGTCCAGAATTGTCTGGCCGATTCTTCTGGCTGCTGGATTATGTGGCTTAGGTCATCGGCGTCTGGTGGTCGCACATAAGTGCCCTGGAAGTTGTCAAGGAATGCGGATTCCAGGTCCTCCCAGCAACTAATTGACTCTGCTGGCAGGCTGTTAAGCCAATGTCGCGCTGGTCCTTTAAGCTTGAGCGGGAGGTATTTGATGGCGTGTAGATCATCACCGCGGGCCATGTGGATATGAAGGAGATAATCCTCGATCCATACCGCGGGATCAGTTGTGCTGTCGTATGATTCAATGTTTACGGGCTTAAAACCCTCGGGGATTTGATGATCCATTACTTCGTCTGTGAAGCATAGTGGGTGTGCGGCGCCCCTGTACTGGGCTATATCGCGACGCAGCTCTGATGAGCTTGGTCTGTTGTATTCGGCCTGGCCGTATTTATCATATCCGGTGTGACGGTTATCATCACGTGATGCGGGGCGCCCGTGCGATCCGTAGATCGATCTTGCTTGCCTTGCCTTGTTCTCCAATATGTCTCGCAGGTCTGTTCCGTCTCCCCGTACTCTGGCATGTTTTGAGCGGTGCCGGGGTGCGACTTGGGTCGAGGGCCTGAAGGCCTCTCTGTCGCGGCCACGGGGTGGCCGATCGGGCGCATCGTATGATGGTGATGTAGGTTTAGTTGCTTCCTCCTCAAGTTGGGGTAGCAGCCTGCGCTTTGGGTAGCTCTTGGAGGGGCGCTCGAGTTTATACTCTTCGGCCGCCAGGACTTCGGTCCATCTGTCGGCTAGCAAGTCTTGGTCAGCTCTAAACTGCTGCTGTTTTTTCTTGAGGCTGCGTGCTGTGGCCGTAAGCCTACGTTTGAAACGCTCTTGTTCGACGGGATCCTCTGGCACGACGAATTCGTCGTCGTCGAGGCTTGCCTCGTCTTCGGAGGGAGGCATATAGTTGTCGTCCTCAACCTCTCTGTCGGCCGCTCTCCCATGAGGGCTGGCTCTTTCGTCCTCCTGCACTGAATCCTGCTGGAGGGGGTTATCTTCGGCACTGTCCGGCGTGTTGTTACCTCCGGTGCCGGATTCACCATTCTTGCTTTGGCGGGATTTAGAGCGGCGCCGCTGACGTCGGCGCTTGGGTTGCTTCTTGGAGGGGTCATCCTCCGTTTTTTCCTCGCCATCCCCTGCTTTGGGGGTGTCCACCATGTATATGTCATATGACGAGGTGGCTTTCCAGTTCCCTATAGGTGCTGGTTCTTGGTCGTCTCCTTCATCGGCATCCATACCGTCGATGTCTTCGGAGTCAAAGTCGAGCATGTTGGTTAAATCGTCGACAGTGGCTACAAAGTGGTTGGTGGGTGGGTTTCGAATTTCTTCGTCGTCCGTATCCCAACCATGCTGACCGTAGTTCGGCCAGGGCTCTACTAACAAAGAGAGAGATTTTAGTGAGTTCAGGATATCGCCAAAGGGCGAGTGCTGAAAGACGTCCGCGGCGGTGAACTCCATGATCGGAGCCTAATCGGGTTCGATCGGAAGGGGTGCGGAAGATTCGGAGTCCGGAACGGAGTCCGGCACCTTGGAGTCACGGGCCTTGCAAAGGACTAGGCTAGTATTCGGCTCTATCACCGTAGAGCTTGCGGCTCCTGGGGCGGTGTCCAACCGTCCGTCCCTGGTTAGCAAAGTCGGCTCCGAACTAATGGTCGGAGCGCACTCCTGAGCGGCACTCTGGGCGGTGTCCGGCGGCAGAGCTAGATCATGCCCATCGAGACAGTGCGGTGCGCTCGGCCGTGGCTCGAATCCGTCGAAGATCAAGTCCCCGCGAATGTCGGCCGTGTAGTTTAAGCTTCCAAACCTGACCTGATGGCCAGGGGCGTAACTTTCGATCTGCTCCAGATGGCCCAGCGAGTTGGCCCGCAGTGCGAAGCCGCCGAATATGCAGATCTGTCCGGGGAGAAAAGTCTCACCCTGGACCGCGTCGTGGTTGATGATGAAGAAGCCATCGGGCCTAACGGCGACAACACAGAGGAACTCTCAATGGAAGCACCAATGTCGGTGTCAAAACCGGCGGATCTCGGGTAGGGGGTCCCGAACTGTGCGTCTAGGCGGATGGTAACAGGAGACAAGGGGCATGATGTTTTTACCCAGGTTCGGGCCCTCTCGGTGGAGGTAAAACCCTACTCCTGCTTGATTAATATTGATGGTATGGGTATTACAAGAGTTGATCTACCACGAGATCAGAGAGGCTAAACCCTAGAAGCTAGCCTATGGTATGATTGTTGTTCGTCCTACGGACTAAAACTCTCCGGTTTATATAGACACCGGAGAGGGCTAGGGTTACACAGAGTCGGTTACAATGGGAGGAGATCTTCATATCGTATCGCCAAGCTTGCCTTCCACGCCAAGGGAAGTCCCATCCGGACATGGGACGGAGTCTTCAATCTTGTATCTTCATAGTCTGGGAGTCTGGCCAAAGGTCATAGTCCGGCCATCCGGACACCCCCTAATCCAGGACTCCCTCAATCCCTTTGTGAGGGGGCTGATGTTCTATTACGGGCTGGAATTTCACGACCTAGCTCCGGTGTCCATCCTCCAAATTTCATCGTTTATCGTAGTGTGTGAAGCCTTCCTCCATATCACCCCTCACTTCGGATTGTGGCTTAAAACCTTCAAAGTAGAGCCGAAGATGATCGAGTGGCAGCACGCCGAGTGCGGAGGAGCTATCAAAAGCAAGATAGCCGGCGCTCCATGGCCCGAGGGCACTTTCCAAGAAGAGTTCGGCTTATGGCAACGGGACTGATTTTATATCACAGCCCCCAGGGGCACCACATGGGTGGCGCCTCCTGCTTTTGGCTCGGGTCCCCCACCACGGCGAGCGTCATGGGTCAATGAAGGGCTTATCTGGGGGCCGTCCAAAGACGTGCCCCTACTGCAGGACCACATTCGAGATCTCCTAGAAAGAGATACTAACCTGACCGTAGTGGCACAAGTTATGCTGATTTGCCGCACGCTGCCCTACAAACGTCGCCCTCTCCGCCTATGGGAATTTAATCCGGAGGGACCGCGAGTCCTCCAACATTTTATGGGCGCAACGCCTATGGAGATGTACAAATTGTTCTTCGGACCACAAGCAAGGTGTCCGGACTTTTCCGAGGACGCAGGTCTGAGCTGCAATCGCTAGGATGTTAAGGTAAGTAGCCCCATATTCGGACACACCATCCGTATTTTCATCATAAAGCGGCCCTTTAACAGAGCTATCCTTTGAACAGGAGTGGATAGCAAAGGCAAAGCTTATCAGGTGTCCAGGCCCCCTGCCCGAGACCGTGCCGGATCCCGTGTTAACCAGGATACTGCAGATTATGCTTTCGGCAGAGGGCAAAGAGGGGAACCAAGGAGCTACCGCCTCCACGAAGGAGACTATCAAGAAGGGAGGAATCGATAATTCCCCCAACCTGGGAAAGAAAAGGAGTGCCTCTGAAGACCCGGAGGAGATGACCTCGAAACGGGGTAAGAAATCTTTCTCAGAGGATCCGGCGCCGGAGACTGCCCCGGCCGCATTGCGCCTTCCAAAGGATCAGCTTTCCTCCGAGCCGTAAGTAAAGAGAGGGGCTCAAAAATTAGTGGCATCCCTGTTTTATTTCTGAGGAAGATAACCGAAATATTACCTTGCAGTTCGGATCTCAACCCTTCTCAGCGGAGCTCGTCTTCAGGGGATCTCCGTCCGGAGATGATAGAGAGCGAAACGCCTCCTCTAGCTGCACCGACTTACGAGGCAGGCGACCCCGAGGTGTCGTCCCGGCGGGTTTCTCCAAGTCCGGATCCTGAAAGGGTCATCGGGCTAGTCCAGTGCCCTCTGGTGCGCGGTCGGAGAGGTTGAGGGATCTGCTCGGGCGTGCATCCGTCTCAGAAGAACACCGTATGTTGATGAACACGGTGATAGGAAGGATTACATCCGCGGAAAGCGGATTGTACGAGGCCGCCAGGAGTTTACTGATAGGCTTTGACGTACGTGAAAAGGTGTACCTATCGGTAGAGCCGCATAGAATGCGCCCTGTATAAATAGTAGCCCCTGAGACTCTGTGTGTCATCAAGAGTGATGGCGCACAGAGGATCAAAACCCCAGTTATAAAATGTTACCTTTTTATGAAGGTGGCGAGGCATTCAATGGCTAGCTGGACTGATGAATCTGCCGAGTTAAAGCGGCAACTGGATGTGGCAGATGCCGACATTGCGCTTGTAAATAAGCGGCTAGACGAGGCACAAGGTATGCTCCACAGATATCTGATAAGAGGAGTTCGGTGCTCGTTTCTTACATTACATATGCTTATTGTAGATAGTGCTGCTTCCGTGGAGAACCTTCAGGCGGAACTTGCCCGAGCCAAGGAGCAAGCAAGTAAAAGTGATGCGGCTGCCGTTAAGGCGGCTGAAGAGCTGAAAGCCGAATAGGCTGCTCACTGCCAGAGTAAGAAGGCAATAGCCGAGATGGCTATAAAATTGAAGGATGCTGCCGACCGCTGTAAATTTCTCGAACAAGAAGAAAGGGCGGCTCAGAAAGACCTTGAGAAGATCACTGCCGAGGCCAAGGATGCTCGCTCTGCGATGAGAGCTATGAAGGAGGAGCTGCGTCAGGCCGGAGATATCACGGATGGAAAGCCCTATATGCTGCGGATGAAGTTCGGGGATCCTAGGATGCTCCGTTAGACCGGCAGTGGAGTGCGGAAAACACTTATTCGGACGTGGCAGCAAGTGCGGCGGACGCAACCGAACACTTCCGAGGTCGAGGCGACCATAATTTGGAAGAACTATTTTGGTCGCAATTCCACAAGCCAGAGCGTCCACTTTTGGTACCCGACCGTTTGGCCGGCTTTGCGGAGCTGAACAGGTTATCCGGACTCGCCATGAAGTATGTCGCGAGTCGTTTGTGGCCGGGGGAGCCAGAGCCGAAAAGTTATTTTGGATTGGTGCAACAGTTCCTTAGTTCTGTGCTGCATGTCGATGCAATGAAGAGGTCGGCGTGTATAGAGGGTGCACAAATGGCTCTTGCCCGTGTTAAGACATACTGGGCGGATATGCAGGCCAGTGTTATCACATCCCAGGATCCGGACGAAGGCCGGGTGTCTGCCAAGCACTGCCTTGAGGAAGTTCTTCCGGGCGCTCGTTTAATAGAAGCGCAGTGCTCGAAGGATGTTTTGTTTGAATAGCGGGTGCTATTGTAAAAGAAATATTTTGATAGAATATAAAAGCTTTTTATACTTGTGCTTGCAAGAATTATAACACCTCCTGTGCGGCCGTTAATGTATATGTGTATATAACCTGAAAGATGGCAGTCGTTGGCTTCAGCCCCCATGCATATAATGCGGGGGTGTTCGCAAAAAATGTGCCTTTTCACACTTAATCCAACGTCTTGGTCCTACAAAGGAGGTGACAGCGCGGCGAACGAGGCAACCGGACTATAATGCTTTATCACTTTCACTTAGCCATAGGAGTTTGACATTGGGGCTACTCAATAGCCCCTGGAGGCACCGCGCTCTCCCGAATCCGGGGCGCGTGTGTGCCTGGCCGGGAAACAGCCCTTCGTTAATGCGGAGGAATCCTAGAGATTCCAAGAGTCATCGAGTGGTTGACCAGTCTCTCGCTATATCATGACAGTCAGTTTTCGGCTTTTTCTACTGAGGTGCTCGCCTGGCCGAACCGGGGCACAATCGCAGTAGTTCTCCTGGTGCCGCATTAGCCGATACAACGGAACGTAAGGCAGCAAAACACAGGAGCCGGGCAAACCGGGGCACAATTGCAAGGATTAGCGACGCCGAACACTCCCTAAGGTATTCGGTCTTTATGAAGACGGGCCGAAACAGAGCCCTTGATAAAAAAGCCCCTGGTGTCCAGGTACACGCAAAATTCTGGCGTGGCCATATGCCAAAACGCCAGCCTCCTCCTCGGTTATGGCGAAAACCGGGGGATGTTTTCAACAAGAGACAGTAAAAAGGTTTACGCAGGGTCTTAATCTGAAAAGAATCCTTGGAACGGGTCCCTACTGCACGTCTGCGCCTGTGTCTCCGTTGTGCCGTATCCTGGACGGGCGTAGCACGGTGTTCGTCTGTGAAAAAGAGGAACTTTAGTAAATAAGCGTGCGAGAAATCCATATTAGAATAAACAAAACATAGTTGGAGCAAGAAGGGAGCCGCATTGTCTCCTAGCGTAAACACACGGAGCCCCTTGTACAGGGCTATGCGGCTATTAAGTCCATGTGTGTTGACGCCGGACTCGTCTAGCCGTGTCCGGAATAGTAGGGCTAGATTAGTGTGCGGCTGTCCAGGCGGCCGCACCCTTACCCATACTTTGGGGGTCAATTGTCATTCCCCTGTGATGAGATGATGCCTCATGGGCCGGGCATTTTAAGTGTAAGGGATGCATAATGCGGTATTGCGTTAAAGCGGGCGAAAGCTTCACGTCCCAGTAGCCCTTGATAGCGACTTATGAATGGGGCGATGTGGAAGGTTAGCTTTTTGCTTTGGAAGTTGTCGGGTGAGCCGAACGTGACTTCTAACGAAAGGGAACCCATACTCTGGGTATCTGGACCTGGCGTGGCTCCTCGAAAGGAAGTTTTGCCACGGCGGATTAGCGATGGGTTTACCCCTAGTTTGTGGATTGTATCCTGATATAACAGGTTTAAGTCACTGCCGCCGTCCATAAGGACTCGTGTAAATTGTAGTCCGTTAATAACCGGATTCAAGACCAAGGCAGTCCAGCCTGCGTTTCGGGCCCCTCTGGAGTAATCCCGATGATCAAAGGTGATTGGTTGTAACAACCAGTGGCGGTGCTCCTCTGGGGCTGGCTGTACGGCACGTGTCTTCATAAGCGCCGTTCTGTTTTGCCCTTTTGTCATATGAAGTGAATTTACTGTTTTGACTTCTTGGGGGAACTTCTTTTGTTCTCCGGTTTTCTACTTGTGGGGTACGTCGTCATTCTCGCTTGGTGTGTCGAGCCCCTTGTGTTCGGCATTGAGTTTGCCGGACTGCTTGAAAACCCGACAATCTCTGTGGGTATGGTTTGCAGGTCTCCCGGGGGTGCTGTGGATTTGACATATTTTGTCCAGGATTTTGTTGAGGTTGGACAGCTCGTCCCTGTCATCTTTGGACGGCGGCTTTTTCTGATTTTGCCGAGAGCTTTTGAATCCGGCGTTGACTGCCGTGCTCATTGGGCTGTTATCCTTGATTCGGCGCTGTTCTTTGTTACGGCGCGGTTTCCCGTTTCCATCTCTGGGTTCGGATGTACTCGGGTCGCTGGTGCTGCTTCTGGCCAACCAGCCATCCTCTCCTGCGCAAAAGCGGTTCATGAGGCTTGTTAATGCGGCCATCGTTCTTGGCTTTTCTTGGCCGAGGTGTCTGGTGAGCCATTCGTCTCGGACGCTATGTTTGAAAGCTGCTAGGGCCTCAGCGTCCGGACAGTCGACTATCTGATTCTTTTTAGTAAGGAATCTGTTCCAGAGTTTCCGGGCCGACTCTTCGGGTTGCTGAGTTATATGACTCAGATCATCCGCATCCGGAGGTCGGACATAGGTCCCTTGAAAATTTGCCCGGAAAGCCTCCTCGAGCGCTTCCCAACTTCCCATGGTGTTTTCGGGAAGGCTTTTAAGCCAATGCCGGGCTGGCCCTTTGAGCTTGAGGGGTAAGTATTTGATGGCATGAAGGTCATCTCCTCTGGCCATGTGTATGTGGAGGATATAATCCTCTATCCAGACTCCGGGGTCTGTTGTTCCGTCGTATGCTTCTATGTTTACGGGCTTGAACCCCGCTGGAAATTCGTGATCCAGCACCTCATCGGTAAAACATAACGGATGTGCGGCGCCCCTGTATGTAGGTGTGCCATGATGTTTGGATATTTTTTGCATTGCATTGCTCGCTGGAGCTTGCTTTCTTGGGCCATAGATGGATCTGGTTTGGGCCGGTTGCTTGATGCGAATCCTTAGACTGATCGCTCGCCGCATTGAGTGCGGCGCCCTTTGTCGCTTTAGGTCGATCGTTGGGTCGTCTATCCTACCTGGTGGCTTCCTTGTTTTTCGACTATGGGGGCTTTATGGCCTCTTCATCGAATTCCGATAGTAGTTTCCGCTTCGGATAGCTCTTTGTGTGACGACTGTTGCCGTACTTGTGTGCAGTATTGAGTACTTTGTTCCATCTGATCCTGAGTGCATCTTCTGCTGTTTTGAGCCTCCGCTTCTGCTTTTTCAGGCTACGTGCAGTGGTGACGAGCCTTTGGTGGAGGTTCTAACGTTCCAGCAATTTGTCCGGCGTGAGGTCGTCCGGACTATTATCTTTCCCGGGGATTGGTTGTTTGGATTGCCCGTCCTGTTTGGACAGTTTCTCAATGGCATGTTCGTCTTTCGTTGATTCGCCCTGTTCTATGGCTGGGTCTTTGTCGAGGTGGGGCTTTGCATGGCACTTACATCGCCGCTTTGATTGTTTTTCGAGGGAACGATCCCTGCTTGCACCCTTTTGATCCTCGTTGTTATCCCTTTTGGGTGTGTCCACCATGTATACATCGTATGATAAGGTGGCTTTCCAGTGCCCTATAGGTGCTGGTTCTTGGTCGTCTCCTTCATCGGCGTCCATACCGTCAATGTCTTCGGAGTCGAAGTCGAGCATGTCGGTTAAATCGTCGACAGTGGCTACGAAGTGGGTGGTGGGTGGGCCTCTAATTTCTTCGTCGTCCGTATCCCAACCATGCTGGCCGTAGTTCGGCCAGGGCTCTCCTGACAAAGAGAGAGACTTTAGTGAATTCAGGATACCGCCAAAGGGCGAGTGCTGAAAGACGTCCGCGGCGGTGAACTCCATGATCGGAGCCCAATCGGGTTCGATCGGAAGGGGTGCGAAAGATTCGGAGTCCGGAACGGAGTCCGGCACCTTAGGGTCACGAGCCATGCAAAGGACTAGGCTAGTATTCGTCTCCATCGCCGTAGAGATTGCGGCTCCTAGGGCGGCGTCCAACATTCCCTCCCTGGTTAGCGCAGTCGGCTGTGAGCTAATGGTCGGAACGGACACCTGAGCGGCACTCCGGGCGCTGTCCGGCGGCAGAGCTAGATAATGCCCATCGAGACAGTGCGGCGCGCTCGGCCGTGGCTCGAATCCGTCGGAGATCAAGTCCCCGCGAATGTCGGCCGTGTAGTTTAAGCTTCCAAACCTGGCCTGATGGCCAGGGGCGTAGCTTCCAATCTGCTCCAGGTGGCCAAGCGAGTTGGCCCGCAGTGCGAAGCCGCCGAAGACAAAGTCTCACCCTGGACCACGTCTTGGTTGAAGATCGAAGAAGCCATCGGGCCTAAAGGCGACGACACAGAGGAACTCTCAATGAAAGCACCAATGTCGGTGTCAAAACCGGCGGATCTCGGGTAGGGGGTCTCAAACTGTGCGTCTAGGCGGATGGTAACAGGAGACAAGGGACATGATGTTTTTACCCAGGTTCGGGCCCTCTCGGTGGAGGTAAAACCCTACTCCTGCTTGATTAATATTGATGGTATGGGTATTACAAGAGTTGATCTACCACGAGATCAGAGAGGCTAAACCCTAGAAGCTAGCCTATGGTATGATTGTTGTTCGTCCTATGGACTAAAAACTCTCCGGTTTATATAGACACCGGAGAGGGCTAGGGTTACACAGAGTCGGTTACAATGGGAGGAGATCTTCATATCGTATCGCCAAGCTTGCCTTCCACGCCAAGGAAAGTCCTTATCCGGACACGGGACGGAGTCTTCAATCTTGTATCTTCATAGTCCGGGAGTTCGGCCAAAGGTCATAGTCCGGCCATCCGGACACCCCCTAATCCAGGACTCCCTCACTCGCTATTGCGTCGGGTGTGGAGGCAGTTGTGTCCACGCATGGTGACCGGCGTGGCAGCCGCGGCCACACAGGGCGACGAGCAGAAGTAGAGGCCACGTACAGGTCGCTGCCGCAGCTGTCGCCTCCCACCAACACGCGCTACATATCAACGCCGCCGGACCCGTCCCCCCCCCCCCGTCTCGCCGCCGTCCAGGTCGTCCTCGGCCTCCAGCTCACCACCGACCAACTTCCGGACAAGCGCAAGCTCAGTATTGCCCCCTACAGATAGCCTAGGGTCGGCCCAGTCTCGCCCGGCAGCAAGGGCTCGCCGCGATGATGGTCCTGATTCCGGGGGAGGGAGAGCTAGCCTTTGGCATCAACCAGGACGACGACGCGGAGGACGCCTCACCAGGCAGCAAGGAGCTGGCGGCCATGGTGGAGGCGGCGGCGGCGAGCGTGGAGCTGGACGCATGCTCGCCGCTGACCGGGCGCCGCCGTATAGGGATGACCGAACGCCCTGCACACCCGCTCGTGCTCGCGCGGGAGGCACCCTGTGTGCCCGGGAAGAAGGTGCCCGAGGAGTTCGTGGCCGCCGTCTCACGCCTGCTCCGGCGCTACCTCCGTCTTCCTTTGGAAGCCTCTGGACGCGCGACATGGACGACACCAGTGCACATGAGGTGTTTGTTAAAATGCCAGAGAGAGAAAGAGAGGAGGAAGAAGAAGGTTCAGCCACATCAGCCGGCTGGGTCCTGGTTGCCATAGACGTGTTTAAATTGTCTAAAACGGGCATCAAAAGAAAGTGGTAGTTTTTAGGGACAGATGAAGAATTTTTGGTAGTTTTCGGTCAAAAATTTCGAAGTGGTAGTTCTGTGGGACACCAACCTCAATTGTAGTAGTTTTTTATCAATTACTCCATGCACGGCTTCACAGTCCATTAGCTCGTTATCCTGCTGTCCTCAACAACATTTGATCATCAAAAGTAAGACAATCGGCTTGTCCTTGCCATTACCAAGAATTGGGCCACATGCTGCACTCTTTTATTTTTATTATTAATCAATTTCCATTGCTTGATTATACTCACACAACACAAAACCACAACATCTTTTAGCACTTGCAGTGAATGCTTTGCTATTTTTGCGCTTGCCATTTTCTTCAGCTCCTCGTGGGATCTATACTCTTACATATCAAAAAGATCTACAATTAACCTCTACACTTGTGGATCATCAAGACTCTTTTCTAGCGCCGTTGCCGGGGAGCATAGCGAGACTCTTTTCCTGATAAGTTAAAAGATGGCGACCATATTCACAAAAAAAAGGTGGCAACAGAACCATTTATCCCATTTTGTTGTTTTTTTTATCGCCACATTTGTCATCATGGGCACTTATCTTTGTGATTCCCTCTTGGGAAGATTTATAAAATTTTATGTGATTATTTTCCAATGCCATATTCTCAAAGTTGTTTTAGGACTATCGTTACACTTAACATATTCTAAGATTCAGAAGACATGATCACTAACAGCACTTCAGCTAGTCTTAGAGGAGAGACTAGGAATTTGGTTTTACCGTTTATCATTCCACATGTGTATATGAGTTTTCCGCTGAATGGCACATTCCAGGATCATAACAGTTATAACATAGAATAAAAACTCTTAATTATAAACATGAAAATATAATAATACAATATTATTGCGTCCAGGGCATATGTCCAACAGTGCTTGTATTGAACGCTACCACTAAGTTTTGCCTATATATAGGTGTTTTGGCGTCCCTTGTTTCTCAAACACATACGCTTTCATTCTTCACAAAACTTTTCTCCCTAACTAGCTAGCTCCTCTAAGTTTTTGTTGTTCCTTCTTAGCTAGCTACATGGTTGGCAAATGGACCAACAGTGTTTGTATTCGAATCTTTTATAATTTTGAGTTTTTATTTATTATTTTGAATCTTTTTATAATTTGAGTTATTGTTATTATTTTGAGTATTTTCATTGTTTTAAATCTTTTATTATTTTGTGTCTTTTTATTTTTTTTAAAACTATTTTATTATTTTGCATTTTTATAATTTTGATTTTCTTATTTATTATTTTGAGTCTTTTTATACCTTTGAAGGTTTTATAATTGTTAGATTTTATTATTTTGAGTCTTTTTGTTGTTTTAAGGACTTTTATTATTTTGAGTCTTTTTATTGTTTTAAAGTCTTTTATTATTTTGAATATTTTTATTGTTTTAAAGACTTTTTATTATTTTGACTCTTTTTATTGTTTTATAGTCTTTTATAATTTTGAATCATTTATAATTTTGAGTCTTTTATTATTTTGAGTTTTTTATTTATAAATTTAAATCTTTTATAATTTTGAGACTTTTGTTATGTTGTGTTTTTTTATTTATTCTTTTTATCTTTTTTTTGAGAAATCATTTATTCTTTTTATCTTTCAGTTAGACAATGGCCTGCTGGGCCTTGCCCAATATTTCCAACACGGCTCGGATCAAAACCTAATTGCAAAACATATATGAATATAAAAAGTGTTCATGAATTTTAAAAAAAGTTCAGGAATTTAGAGAATGTATGCAAATTCAAAAACTAATTGCAAAACAAATGATGTTTGTGAATTAAAAAAATTATGTTCTTTAAAATTAAAGTCAAATAATGTTCATGAATATAAAAATGTTCAGGACATGAAAATACGTTCACAAATTTTAAATTATCCTGAAATTCAAAAATGTTTAGGCATTCAAAAAAATCCGTGAATATGGAAAATGGACAAAAAATAATGAAAACCCGAAACAAAAAAAGAACAAAAACCTACGAAATAAAAAAAATATGTTTGTGAATTTTGTCAGAAAGTTCCAGGTTAAAAAAATGCGTGATTTCAAAAACAATCTTCACAAATCTAAAAAAACAACCATGGATATATAAATTATTCTTGAACTAAACAGAGATTGGGAATTTCA
Source organism: Triticum aestivum (assembly GCF_018294505.1). Lineage (NCBI taxonomy): Eukaryota > Viridiplantae > Streptophyta > Magnoliopsida > Poales > Poaceae > Triticum > Triticum aestivum. The sequence continues at coordinate 698,887,455 of NC_057813.1, forward strand.
GGACAAAAATGTTCAAGAATTCAAAAAATATTCCAAAGCTCACAAAAATGGGTGAAATTACAAATAATTTACTTATTCAAAAAATGTTCGTGAATTTAAAAATATTGAAGAATTTAATGAATGTTCGGAAACTAAAAAATGTTCACCAATCTCAACAGAAGAACGTGAATCATACAAATGTTGTGAATTCAAAAATGTTTCCCAATAAATGAAACTTCACGAAATCTAAAAAATATTTCATATTCGAGAATTCAAAACAACGTTCATGAATCTCAAAAAATGATGGTGAATTAAAAAATTGTTCACGAATTTGAAAAAGTTAATTAATTGGAAAAGCATTCGAATTTGATAAATGCACAATTTCCCAAAACATGTTTGCAAATAGAAAAAATTCACGACTTCTAACAATGTTCACGAGTCGAAAATATGTTCACCAGTTTCAAAATATTCATAGATTCATAAAATGTTACCAAAAAAGGCTCGCTAAATTTTGTGAGTGGGTGTGACGCCCGGATAATTAGACTACAGTAATCCCCCGTTAACGAAGCCACGTCACCTTGATTATTGTTGCTAATCTCGCGTTAGTTCGAACCCAATTCAAATTCAAATTTAAAATCAAGCAAACAATAAAAGTTTTCAAATATTAAAACTAAAATGTTCAATGAATAGTAGATAAGTCAGAGGCTATGATAAAATTGTAAACAACATTATTGAAATTTGTTAAGTGACTTAAACAACCTCAAACAGTGCCTGAAAGCATTATTTAATAACCTTTTTATCATTACAAAACAAGTATGAAATGATATTTACCCCAAACTAGTTTTTTTTGTGGTAGGATATATTGTGTTGTGATTTGTGGGCCAAGTCTCATATTTTACAAAACTCATTTGGTGCCCAAACAATTAGCCAAAACTAAAACAGAAAAATAAAAACAGAAAACAAAACCCCACCCCCACCCCCACCCCACCCCACACTGGACCAGACGACCCAGCTCACAGGCCAGGCCAGCCTACATGGCCCAACCGGCCGCACCCCGCTCCCTTATCCCCTCACCCCCCGCAAACCCTAACCCCCGTCGCCCCACTTCCCCCCCCCCCCCCCCCCCACACGTCGCCACTCCACCCCCTCTCGATCTGATCGGGATCGGGGGCGCTCGATCTCGCGCCTCGCCGGCTCGCCGGAGACGCCTGGTCGCCCCTCCTGCCACCTCAACCCGTCGCACGCCTCCCCAACCTTCCCCCCCCCCCCACCGGTCTCCAACGAGCCTCGCTGCTCCCTAGACGTCGCCGCCAATCGGAGCCCCGCCATCCGCTGGACCTCCTCGCCGGACTGCACGCCGTCCTCTCCATCGTCGAATCGTCCCCAGCATCGCTAGCCGTCGTCCCCGTCCACCTCCCCGAGCTTGCTGCCATTTTCCCTGCAATGTTGGTGAGGCGCGGCCTCCCCTCTGCCCTCCGCCCTCACGCGTCGTTAGCCGCGGCCACGGCGCCCGACTCGACCTCCGCCATCCCTCGCGACACCGCACCATTACCCTGCGCTACCCGTCCCCTGCTACCGGCCGAAGCCCGTGGCCTCGCCCTGCCAATGCCCCCCTGAGGGAGTCCTAGAATAGGTGGTATCCAGACTGCCGGACTATATACATCGTCCGGACTATTGAAGTGTGGAGATACAAGACTCAAGACTCCGTCCCGTGTCCGGATGGGACTCTCCTTTGCGTGGAGGGCAAGCTTGGCGATCCGGATATTGTGTTTCCTTTCTTGTAACCGACTCCATGTAAACCCTAGCCCTCTCCGGTGTCTATATAAACCGGAGAGGTTGGTCCTTAGAAGGCCGATCACGATTACAATCATACCATCATAGGCTAGCTCTTAGGGTTTAGCCTCTACGATCTCGTGGTAGGTCTACTCTTGTACTACTCATATCTTCAATATTAATCAAGCAGGAAGTAGGGTTTTACCTCCATCGAGAGGGCCCGAACCTGGGTAAACATTGTGTCCCTCGCTTCCTGTTACCATCAGCCTAAGACGCACAGATCGGGACCCCTACCCGAGATCCGCCGGTTTTGACACCGACATCGGTGCTTTCGTTGAGAGTTCCTCTGTGTCGTCGCTGCAAGGCTTGATGGCGCCTTCAATCGTCAACAACACGGTCCAGGAGGAGACTTTTCTCCCCGGATAGATCTTCGTGTTCGGCGGCTTCGCACTGCGGGCCAATTCGCTTGGCCATCTGGAGCAGATCGACAGCTACGCCCCTGGCCACCAGGTCAGGTTCGGAAACTTGAACTACACGGCGGATATTCACGGAGACTTGATCTTCGACGGATTTGGGCCTACGCCAGGAGCACCGAACAGTCACGATGAGCATGGCTTAGACCTGCCGTCGGACGATACTCGGGATATCACCCCTTCAGTAAAAGCCTCAGATCTAAATCCGGAGCAGGTTGCGTTGCCTAAGGACGGAGGGGTGGACCCCGCCCCGCAGGCCGCACACTCATTGGCGGTGGAGCCGAATACAGGTCTCACCTCTGTGGAAGCCTGTAACCCCGGGCCCCCGGACTCGTATCCGGTTGTTGGTTCCGGTTCGCACACCCTCGAGCCAGCCGAGCCAGGTTGGGCTCCGGTAATGGAGTTTACCGCTGCGGATATCTTCCAGCACTCGCCCTTTGGCGACATGCTGAACTCATTAAAGTCTCGAGGCTCTGGGCCGAACTATGTCCGTCTTGAGTGGGAACCAGGCGACGAAGGAATTCGCTGCCCACCCACCACCCACTTCATTGCCACGGTCGACGATTTAACCGACGTGCTTGACTTCGACTCCGAAGACATCGACGGTATGGACGACGATGCAGGAGAAGTATAGGAGCCACCGCTCACAGGGCGGTGGACGGCCACCTCCTCATATGATATATACATGGTGGACACTCCAAAGGAAACCAATGGCGACGAGGCAACGGAGGATAACCCCTCAGGGAGAAAAGCAAAGCATGGGAATCGTCGGCGCCGCTCCAAGCCCTGCCACAGCAATACCAACCCTGACCAGCCCACCTTCGAGCATGCCGAACATGAAGATGAGCAGGTCAGCCCAGACGAACAGGCGACTAACGGATATCCGGAGGAGGACAACTATATGCCCCCCCCCCCTCCGAAGACGAGATTAGCCTCGGCGACGATGAGTTCGGCGTGCCCGAGGATCCCGTGGAGCAGGAGCACTTCAAGCGCCGGCTTATTGCCACTGCGAGGAGCCTGAAGTAGAAGCAGCAGCAACTCTAGGCTGATCAAGACCTGCTCACAGATAGATGGACTAAAGTCCTAGCAGCCGAGGAATACAGACTCGAGCACCAAACGGCTGACCGGCCACCCCATGGCCGGGATAAAACGGGATATCAGCCCGAATACCAGCCCGCACCCCCATGCCAATACACTACAGCCCGGGGCAACAGGCAAGACCTGCAAGATATACTGGAAAACAACACAGGACAACCAAGATCAATCTACGGATCGCGGGGGCGTGCCCCAGCGTGCGACGATGATCGTCACGACGGATACACTATCAACAAGTCCGACCGGGCTGAACACAGCAACCCAGACCAATTCGAACTGCGTAGTCACATAGCCCGGCACAGAGGCGCCGCATCCCCCCTCTGCTTCACCGACAAAGTGATGGATCATGAATTCCCAGAAGGGTTCAAACCCGTAAACATCGAATCATACGATGGCACAACAGACCCCGCAGTGTGGATCGAAGATTTCCTTCTCCACATTCACATGGCCCGCGGAGACGATCTACACGCCATCAAGTATCTTCCCCTTAAGCTCAAAGGACCAGCCCGGCACTGGCTAAACAGCCTGCCAGCAAATTCCATTGGCAGTTGGGAAAACCTGGAAGACGCATTCCTTGACAACTTCCAGGGCACATATGTGCGACCACCGGACGCCGATGACTTGAGCCACATTACTCAACAGCCCGGAGAGTCAGCCAGGAAATTCTGGACCCGGTTCCTAACTAAAAATAACCAAATAGTCGACTGTCCGGACGCCGAAGCCCTGGCGGCTTTTAAGCATAATATCCGTGACGAGTGGCTCGCTCGACACCTCGGCCAGGAAAAACCCAAGTCCATGGCATCTCTCACAACATTAATGACCCGCTTTTGCGCGGGCGAGGACAGTTGGTTGGCTTGCAACGGCACCACGCCACATTCCGGCACTTCGAATGTCCGCGACAGTAACGGCAAGCCACGACGCGACAGGCATAAACAACAGAACAACAGCGACAACACTGAAGACACGGCAGTAAACGCCGGATTCAGCGGATCCAAATCCGGTCAGCGGAAGAAGCCGTTCAAAAGAAACAATCAGGGACCGTCCAGTCTGGACCGTATACTGGAGCGCTCGTGCCAAATTCATGGCACCCCGGACAAGCCAGCTAACCACACCAACAGAGACTGTTGGGTATTCAAAAAGGCCGGCAAAATAAATGCTAAAAACAAGGACAAGGGGCTGCACAGCGACGATGACGAGGAGCCCCGGCGTCCAAACACGGGGGGACAGAAGAAATCCCGCCCCCCCAGGTGAAAATGGTCAACATGATCTACGCCACTCACATCCCCAAGCGGGAACAGAAGCGAGCACTACGGGACGTCTACGCGATGGAGCCAGTCGCCCCCAAGTTCAACCCATGGTCAGCTTGTTCGATCACCTTTGATCGTAGGGATCATCCTACTAGCATCCGTCACAGCGGCTCAGCCGCATTGGTCTTAGACCCAATCATCGATGGATTCCACCTCATGCGAGTCCTTATGGACGGCGGCAGCACCCTGAACCTGCTTTGTCGGGACACAGTGCGCAAAATGGGCATCGACCCCTCATGGATCAAGCCTACCAAAACCACCTTTAAAGGTGTAATTCCTGGAGTAGGGGCCCACTGTACGGGCTCTATAACATTGGAAGTGGTCTTCGGATCTCCGGACAACTTCCGAAGCGAAGAGTTAATCTTCGATATCGTCCCCTTCCGTAGTGGTTACCACGCACTGCTCGGACGAACCGCATTCGCTAGATTCTATGTGGTACCACACTATGCATACCTCAAGCTCAAGATGCTAGGCCCGCACGGGGTCATAACAGTCAACAGAAACATGGACCGCTCTCTTCGTACAGAAGAGCATACTACAGCCCTCGCGGCAGAGGTACAATGCGGCCTCCTCCGGCAAACCACCAATCCGGTGATGACAACCTCAAGCACCGTCAAGCGAGTCCGAAGCACCCCGCAACAGGATCATCAGGCACGCCAAGAGCGCGATTAGCAGTCCGGCCTCCGCTCACACCCCATTAAAGCAGCATTCGTGCCACGTGTACACAATTACGCACTCAAAATACCATGGGCACAGGCGGAGGCGCAGCAGTGACTCAGTCAACAGTGCGGTATCATCGCAACATACCTTCATAATCTTTCCCTTTTACCTTTCAGGACATTGCTTTAGTGCAGCCTCTTCAGAAGAGCCGGATTGCCGGACTTACATAGGAGAGAAAACCAAGGAGGCAACAGGCTTTGCGCACAGAAGGAAACACCCAGGTGGAATCTATTTACGATCGCCGTTGCCGGGGAGCATAGCGAGACTCTTTTCCTGGTAAGTTAAAAGATGGCGACCATATTCACAAAAAAAAGGTGGCAACAGAACCATTTATCCCATTTTGTTGTTTTTTTTATCGCCACATTTGTCATCATGGGCACTTATCTTTGTGATTCCCTCTTGGGAAGATTTATAAAAATTTTATGTGATTATTTTCCAATGCCATATTCTCAAAGTTGTTTTAGGACTATCGTTACACTTAACATATTCTAAGATTCAGAAGACATGATCACTAACAGCACTTCAGCTAGTCTTAGAGGAGAGACTAGGAATTTGGTTTTACCGTTTATCATTCCACATGTGTATATGAGTTTTCCGCTGAATGGCACATTCCAGGATCATAACAGTTATAACATAGAATAAAAACTGTTAATTATAAACAGGAAAATATAATAATACAATATTATTGCATCCAGGGCATAAGTCCAACAGTGCTTGTATTGAACGCTACCACTAAGTTTTGCCTATATATAGGTGTTTTGGCGTCCCTTGTTTCTCAAACACATACGCTTTCATTCTTCACAAAACTTTTCTCCCTAACTAGCTAGCTCCTCTAAGTTTTTGTTGTTCCTTCTTAGCTAGCTACATGGTTGGCAAATGGACCAACAGTGTTTGTATTCGAATCTTTTATAATTTTGAGTTTTTATTTATTATTTTGAATCTTTTTATAATTTGAGTTATTGTTATTATTTTGAGTATTTTCATTGTTTTAAGTCTTTTATTATTTTGTGTCTTTTTATTTTTTTAAAAACTATTTTATTATTTTGCATTTTTATAATTTTGATTTTCTTATTTATTATTTTGAGTCTTTTTATACCTTTGAAGGTTTTATAATTGTTAGATTTTATTATTTTGAGTCTTTTTGTTGTTTTAAGGACTTTTATTATTTTGAGTCTTTTTATTGTTTTAAAGTCTTTTATTATTTTGAATATTTTTATTGTTTTAAAGACTTTTTATTATTTTGACTCTTTTTATTGTTTTATAGTCTTTTATAATTTTGAATCATTTATAATTTTGAGTCTTTTATTATTTTGAGTTTTTTATTTATAAATTTAAATCTTTTATAATTTTGAGACTTTTGTTATGTTGTGTTTTTTTATTTATTCTTTTTATCTTTTTTTTGAGAAATCATTTATTCTTTTTATCTTTCAGTTAGACAATGGCCTGCTGGGCCTTGCCCAATATTTCCAACACGGCTCGGATCAAAACCTAATTGCAAAACATATATGAATATAAAAAGTGTTCATGAATTTTAAAAAAAGTTCAGGAATTTAGAGAATGTATGCAAATTCAAAAACTAATTGCAAAACAAATGATGTTTGTGAATTAAAAAAAATTATGTTCTTTAAAATTAAAGTCAAATAATGTTCATGAATATAAAAATGTTCAGGACATGAAAATAGGTTCACAAATTTTAAATTATCCTGAAATTCAAAAATGTTTAGGCATTCAAAAAAATCCGTGAATATGGAAAATGGACAAAAAATAATGAAAACCCGAAGCAAAAAAAGAACAAAAACCTACGAAATAAAAAAATATGTTTGTGAATTTTGTCAGAAAGTTCCAGGTTAAAAAAATGCGTGATTTCAAAAACAATCTTCACAAATCTAAAAAAACAACCATGGATATATAAATTATTCTTGAACTAAACAGAGATTGGGAATTTCAGGACAAAAATGTTCAAGAATTCAAAAAATATTCCGAAGCTCACAAGTATGGGTGAAATTACAAATAATTTACTTATTCAAAAAATGTTCGTGAATTTAAAAATATTGAAGAATTTAATGAATGTTCGGAAACTAAAAAATGTTCACCAATCTCAACAGAAGAACGTGAATCATACAAATGTTGTGAATTCAAAAATGTTTCCCAATAAATGAAACTTCACGAAATCTAAAAAATATTTCATATTCGAGAATTCAAAACAATGATCATGAATCTCAAAAAATGATGGTGAATTAAAAAATTGTTCACGAATTTGAAAAAGTTAATTAATTGGAAAGACATTCGAATTTGATAAATGCACAATTTCCCAAAACATGTTTGCAAATAGAAAAAATTCACGACTTCTAACAATGTTCACGAGTCGAAAATATGTTCACCAATTTCAAAATATTCATAGATTCATAAAATGTTACCAAAAAAGGCTCGCTAAATTTTGTGAGTGGGTGTGACGCCCGGATAATTAGACTACAGTAATCCCCCGTTAACGAAGCCACGTCACCTTGATTATTGTTGCTAATCTCGCGTTAGTTCGAACCCAATTCAAATTCAAATTTAAAATCAAGCAAACAATAAAAGTTTTCAAATATTAAAACTAAAATGTTCAATGAATAGTAGATAAGTCAGAGGCTATGATAAAATTGTAAACAACATTATTGAAATTTGTTAAGTGACTTAAACAACCTCAAACAGTGCCTGAAAGCATTATTTAATAACCTTTTTATCATTACAAAACAAGTATGAAATGATATTTACCCCAAACTAGTTTTTTTTGTGGTAGGATATATTGTGTTGTGATTTGTGGGCCAACTCTCATATTTTACAAAACTCATTTGGTGCCAAAACAATTAGCTAAAACTAAAACAGAAAAATAAAAATAGAAAACAAAACCCCACCCCCACCCCCACCCCACCCCACACTGGACCAGACGACCCAGCTCACAGGCCAGGCCAGCCTACATGGCCCAACCGGCCGCACCCCGCTCCCTTATCCCCTCACCCCCGCAAACCCTAACCCCCGTCGCCCCACTTCCCCCCTCCCCCCACACGTCGCCACTCCACCCCCTCTCGATCCGATCGGGATCGGGGGCGCTCGATCTCGCGCCTCGCCGGCTCGCCGGAGACGCCTGGTCGCCCCTCCTGCCGCCTCAACCCGTCGCACGCCTCCCCAACCTTCCCCCCCCCCACCGGTCTCCAACGAGCCTCGCTGCTCCCTAGACGTCGCCACCAATCGGAGCCCCGCCATCCGCTGGACCTCCTCGCCGGACTGCACGCCGTCCTCTCCATCGTCGAATCGTCCCCAGCATCGCTCGCCGTCGTCCCCGTCCACCTCCCCGAGCTTGCTGCCATTTTCCCTGCAATGTTGGTGAGGCCCGGCCTCCCCCTCTGCCCTCCGCCCTCACGCGTCGTTAGCCGCGGCCATGGCGCCCGACTCGACCTCCGCCATCCCTCGCGACACCGCACCCTTACCCTGCGCTACCCGTCCCCTGCTACCGGCCGAAGCCCGTGGCCTCGCCCTGCCAATGCCCCCCTGAGGGAGTCCTAGAATAGGTGGTATCCAGACTGCCGGACTATATACATCGTCCGGACTATTGAAGTGTGGAGATACAAGACTCAAGACTCCGTCCCGTGTCCGGATGGGACTCTCCTTTGCGTGGAGGGCAAGCTTGGCGATCCGGATATTGTGTTTCCTTTCTTGTAACCGACTCCATGTAAACCCTAGCCCTCTCCGGTGTCTATATAAACCGGAGAGGTTGGTCCTTAGAAGGCCGATCACGATTACAATCATACCATCATAGGCTAGCTCTTAGGGTTTAGCCTCTACGATCTCGTGGTAGGTCTACTCTTGTACTACTCATATCTTCAATATTAATCAAGCAGGAAGTAGGGTTTTACCTCCATCGAGAGGGCCCGAACCTGGGTAAACATTGTGTCCCTCGCTTCCTGTTACCATCAGCCTAAGACGCACAGATCGGGACCCCTACCCGAGATCCGCCGGTTTTGACACCGACATTGGTGCTTTCGTTGAGAGTTCCTCTGTGTCGTCGCTGCAAGGCTTGATGGCGCCTTCAATCGTCAACAACACGGTCCAGGAGGAGACTTTTCTCCCCGGACAGATCTTCGTGTTCGGCGGCTTTGCACTGCGGGCCAATTCGCTTGGCCATCTGGAGCAGATCGACAGCTACGCCCCTGGCCACCAGGTCAGGTTCGGAAACTTGAACTACACGGCGGATATTCACGGAGACTTGATCTTCGATGGATTTGGGCCTGCGCCAGGAGCACCGAACAGTCACGATGAGCATGGCTTAGACCTGCCGTCGGACGATACTCGGGATATCACCCCTTCAGTAAAAGCCTCAGATCTAAATCCGGAGCAGGTTGCGTTGCCTAAGGACGGAGGGGTGGACCCCGCCCCACAGGCCGCACACTCATTGGCGGTGGAGCCGAATACAGGTCTCACCTCTGTGGAAGCCTGTAACCCCGGGCCCCCGGACTCGTATCCGGTTGTTGGTTCCGGTTCGCACACCCTCGAGCCAGCCGAGCCAGGTTGGGCTCCGGTAATGGAGTTTACCGCTGCGGATATCTTCCAGCACTCGCCCTTTGGCGACATGCTAAACTCATTAAAGTCCCTCTCGTTGTCAGGAGGCTCTGGGCCGAACTATGTCCGGCTTGAGTGGGAAGCAGGCGACGAAGGAATTCGCTGCCCACCCACCACCCACTTCATTGCCACGGTCGACGATTTAACCGACGTGCTTGACTTCGACTCCGAAGACATCGACGGTATGGACGACGATGCAGGAGAAGTACAGGAGCCACCGCTCACAGGGCGGTGGATGGCCACCTCCTCATGCGATATATACATGGTGGACACTCCAAAGGAAACCAATGGCGACGAGGCAACGGAGGATAACCCCTCAGGGAGAAAAGCAAAGCATGGGCATCGTCGGCGCCGCTCCAAGCCCTGCCACAGCAATACCGGCCCCGGAGATGAAAGCAATCCGGATGGTGCCGAAGAGGAATACAACCCTGACCAGCCCGCCTTCGAGCATGCCGAACATGAAGATGAGCAGGTCAGCCCAGACGAACAGGCGACTAACGGATATCCGGAGGAGGACAACTATATGCCCCCCTCCGAAGACGAGATTAGCCTCGGCGACGATGAGTTCGGCGTGCCCGAGGATCCCGTGGAGCAGGAGCACTTCAAGCGCCGGCTTATTGCCACTGCGAGGAGCCTGAAGTAGAAGCAGCAGCAACTCTAGGCTGATCAAGACCTGCTCACAGATAGATGGACTAAAGTCCTAGCAGCCGAGGAATACAGACTCGAGCACCAAACGGCTGACCGGCCACCCCATGGCCGGGATAAAACGGGATATCAGCCCGAATACCAGCCCGCACCCCCATGCCAATACACTACAGCCCGGGGCAACAGGCAAGACCTGCAAGATATACTGGAAAACAAAGCAGGACAACCAAGATCAATCTACGAATCGCGGGGGCGTGCCCCAGCGTGCGACGATGATCGTCACGACGGATACACTATCAACAAGTCCGACCGGGCTGAACACAGCAACCCAGACCAATTCAAACTGCGTAGTCACATAGCCCGGCACAGAGGCGCCGCACCCCCCCTCTGCTTCACCGACAAAGTGATGGATCATGAATTCCCAGAAGGGTTCAAACCCGTAAACATCGAATCATACGATGGCACAACAGACCCCGCAGTGTGGATCGAAGATTTCCTTCTCCACATTCACATGGCCCGCGGAGACGATCTACACGCCATCAAGTATCTTCCCCTTAAGCTCAAAGGACCAGCCCGGCACTGGCTAAATAGCCTGCCAGCAAATTCCATTGGCAGTTGGGAAAACCTGGAAGACGCATTCCTTGACAACTTCCAGGGCACATATGTGCGACCACCGGACGCCGATGACTTGAGCCACATTGCTCAACAGCCCGGAGAGTCAGCCAGGAAATTCTGGACCCGGTTCCTAACTAAAAATAACCAAATAGTCGACTGTCTGGACGCCGAAGCCCTGGCGGCTTTTAAGCATAATATCCGTGACGAGTGGCTCGCTCGACACCTCGGCCAGGAAAAACCCAAGTCCATGGCATCTCTCACAACATTAATGACCCGCTTTTGCGTGGGCGAGGACAGTTGGTTGGCTCGCAATGGCACCACGCCACATTCCGGCACTTCGAATGTCCGCGACAGTAACGGCAAGCCACGACGCAACAGACATAAACAACAGAACAACAGCGACAACACTGAAGACACGGCAGTAAACGCAGGATTCAGCGGATCCAAATCCGGTCAACGGAAGAAGCCGTTCAAAAGAAACAATCAGGGACCGTCCAGTCTGGACCGTATACTGGAGCGCTCATGCCAAATTCATGGCACCCCGGACAAGCCAGCTAACCACACCAACAGAGACTGTTGGGTATTCAAAAAGGCCGGCAAAATAAATGCCAAAAACAAGGACAAGGGGCTGCACAGCGACGATGACGAGGAGCCCCGGCGTCCAAACACGGGGGGACAGAAGAAATCCCTCCCCCCCAGGTGAAAACGGTCAACATGATCTACGCCACTCACATCCCCAAGCGGGAACAAAAGCGAGCACTACGGGACGTCTACGCGATGGAGCCAGTCGCCCCCAAGTTCAACCCATGGTCAGCTTGTCCGATCACCTTTGATCGTAGGGATCATCCTACTAGCATCCGTCACAGCGGCTCAGCCGCATTGGTCTTAGACCCAATCATCGATGGATTCCACCTCATGCGAGTCCTTATGGACGGCGGCAGCAACCTGAACCTGCTTTGTCGGGACACAGTGCGCAAAATGTGCATCGACCCCTCAAGGATCAAGCCTACCAAAACCACCTTTAAAGGTGTAATTCCTGGAGTAAAGGCCCACCGTACGGGCTCTATAACATTGGAAGTGGTCTTCGGATCTCCGGACAACTTCCGAAGCGAAGAGTTAATCTTCGATATCGTCCCCTTCCGTAGTGGTTACCACGCACTGCTCGGACGAACCGCATTCGCTAGATTCAATGTGGTACCACACTATGCATACCTCAAGCTCAAGATGCCAGGCCCGCACTGGGTCATAACAGTCAACAGAAACATGGACCGCTCTCTTCGTACAGAAGAGCATACTGCAGCCCTCGCGGCAGAGGTACAATGCGGCCTCCTCCGGCAAACCACCAATCCGGTGACGACAACCTCAAGCACCGTCAAGCGAGTCCGGAGCACCCCGCAACAGGATCATCAGGCACGCCAAGAGCGCGATTAGCAGTCCGGCCTCCGCTCACACCCCATTAAAGCAGCATTCGTGCCACGTGTACACAATTACGCACTCAAAATACCATGGGCACAGGCGGAGGCGCAGCAGTGACTCAGTCAACAGTGCGGTATCATCGCAACATACCTTCATAATCTTTCCCTTTTACCTTTCAGGACATTGCTTTAGTGCAGCCTCTTCAGAAGAGCCGGATTGCCGGACTTACATAGGAGAGAAAACCAAGGAGGCGACAGGCTTTGCGCACAGAAGGAAACACCCAGGTGGAATCTATTTACGATCGTTATACCTGTTTTATCTATCTGTACGTAACCTGTCCCCGGATAGGACATGTCAAATAGTCCTATTTATCTCCGCTTAATGCATTCATTGTAAACATACGCTTAAACGTATTATTCATCAATGGGAGATCACATATAGCGTCAGCTTATCAGTCTTATTTGAGCATTTTTTCTTGCAAATGTTTATTTGATATTCCATCCGTACACCTTGGTACATTCAGTTTGCCAGGGGCTTCTGATGGCGCCCCACAATATGGCAAGTTAAGTCCGAACACTTTCAACAGTGCGGCACCCCGAACTTATAGCACTATATGCATCAGCTCCGAATCATGTCTTGGGTCTACAGTTGGGTTAGCCCGGCTCCCTTGTTTTGGTACCTTACGTTCCGTTATATCGGCTAAGGTAGCACAGGGAGAACTACTGCGATTGTGTCCCGGTTCTTCCGGACAAGCACCTCAGTAGAGAAAGCCGAAAACTGACCGGCATGATGTGGCGAGAGCTGGTCGCTGTTCGAGAGGTCTTAAAATCCTTAAAGATTTTTCTGCTTTAGGCGATAAATCGGCTTCGTCCGATCTAGGCATATATAGCGCCCCAATTCGGCCTTCCGGATTCTAGGGGCTTCGCCAAAATTTAAAATTGTAGACTTCTATGGCTAAGTGAAAGTTATAAAGCCACATAGTCCGATTGTCACATCCTAGCTAGTCATGCATTAGAGTGTTGCATCATGTCTACTTTTTCATCAGAAACTTGAAATGGGGATGACAGAACCCCCAGTCCCCTCTGAAACCAACTAGGGTTTACTAAAAAACTTTTCAATGAACCTGAAATGCCCTTCTAAAATGCCCATCATTTTTGTCTTGGTTCAGAACCTCTGCCAAAAGTGGTGCACATTTTCCTAGGCCATCTTAGGGTTTTTGAATTAAATCATAAATATTTGAATTTGGGCATTTAAAATTATATAAAATATTTAAATGCTCAAATATCTCCAAACTAAAATGTTTCATGTTGGAAATAATCCAACTATGGACCAGGAGTAATTTGGTGATTTTAGGAGTTGCCTAAGTATTTTATTTAATTCAACAAAGTTGCAGAAGTATTAAAAAACAGAAACAGAAAGAAAATGGGAAAAGCTTACCTGGCGCCTGCTCCCGGCCCACCTGCCGGCCCAGCCCAGCACCGCTCCAGCGAGCTGCTTGCCGGCCAGGCAGGCAGGCAGGTGCCCGACGGCGACCGCAGCGTGCGCCACGCACCTGCTCGCCGCCTCGCCGCTCCCCTCGCCCGGTGACGTCGTGGATCAGCCTCCCTCGCTCCCCCGAACCCCCCAGACACCCCCTCTCCTCTCCAGCTCCTCCCCCTCGCGCTCCCCCGCCATGGCCGACGCCACCATCGCCGTGCCTTCGTCGTAGCCGTGCTCCCCGCCGCCCGTGCGTCCTCTCACCGTGTCCAGGAGCTCCGCCGCTGTCCACTTCATCGAGCAGCCGAGCCCCGAGCGCTCGCAACGCCCGAGTCCACCGCAACGACCTCGCCCGAACCGTCGTCGCCGGAGATCCCCTTCAACGCCGTCGTCGCTCCGGTCCATCTC